>NC_135804.1:140729104-141060443 GCF_964213995.1 Mustelus asterias
CAATGAGTAAGCAGTAAAGTGGTACAAGGGTATAAAAATAAAATACTGCGGATGCTGGAAATCTGAAACAGGAAATGGTGGAAAAGTTCAGCAGATCCAGCAGCATCTGTGGAAGAACTGAGTTAACATTTCGAGTCCCTATAAATCTTAGTCATATGGACTGGAAACAGTGGCCGGAATCGGGGCGGGTGAGGCTTGCAGGATGGAATTCTCCGTTAGCCTCGGGTGGGATTTTCCAAACCTCGCCCGAGCGAGGTTATAAAATACCAACCAGTAGCTCAGTTTCTCTCTCCACAGATGCTGCCAGACTTACTGAGTCTTGCTAGCATTTTGTGTTTTTAGTACAGATGTACCAGAGACTGAATAACAGATGTTATTTTGAATCCCGTTCATTTCTTTCGCTGACTGGCCCTTGCAAATGGACACACATCAAACTGAATCTTGAAGTTCATTCATCCATTTAATTTGGTGATAATAGTACAGTACATTTTCCTTTCCCTTGTGTAGGATTGTGGCACAATTTTGTTGTTGAAAAGGCAGCTATCATGTTTTGTTTACTGTTGCAAGCAGCTGGGGAGAATTATTAATCACACGTGACTGTGTTCCTCTGACATTGTTGTTTGTATGGGAATGGGATGGTAGGGATAAATTTGTTCCTGTTTATTTTTAATTGGGATTTTATAAAATAGACCCTTTTTTCCTGAGCAGAAAATTTGCTCCGAGGACCAACTTATGCTGCAGTTAACTGAATTAATATTAGTGTTGTTGCATGCCAGGCCTTTCTTAGTAGAAGGCCTCATGTTGGTCCTACTGGGACAAGCCAACAGTGTAAATGGGCTACAATCTAGTGATCCAAAGCAGCCCACACCCCCAGACCAATTGCTGCTTTTCGCTTTCCACGCTATCCACATTGGGTTATGACAAGTTTAAAAAGACAGTCTGCATGTACATCAATTATGTTCGCAGTGTGGGTGGATAATGCTACTTTTTACCTACTAATATAACAGGGCAGTTTGATTAGATGTTTGTGTATGGTGGCAGGTCTTTGGTTACCAAACTGAGTGAATGCTTTAGAGAGTAGCGGCAGACAGTGTTCTGCGTTACTTTACTGGATGAACCCTTTGAAAGTGAACGCGTGGAGACCAATTTTGACTTGTAGTACTCGGACAAATTGTGAGCCTTGGTTATGTTGATGTTGAGAGATGTATTTGAGGATCATTACGTTAAATCTGTGTGTGGCGTTGCAGTGGTTTCACGACAAATTCTCTGTAGGATAACAATAGCAGTTAGAAATTTGCAAATGCAAAAAGGAGCATTTTAAATCGAAGCAGTGGTAGTGACTGCTGTTAGGTAGGCCAGCTGTAGGGTGCATTACTGAGAGGGAATAGGCCAATAGTGGGAGTCGAGACTCGAGGTGATTCAGCCTTAAGCCTGCAGCCAGTCAGGTTATAATGGTATGGATCCAAATTTGTGCTGGTGGGAAGCCAAACCTTGCATTGAATTTTGTTTACGCCAGCGCCAATTTGGAATACAGCAGCTTTCATTAGTAATGTGCTCCACACATGCCAGTGAAGGTTTGGAGCACTTAACATGGAGGGGAAGGGAGGCACCCAGCAGGAAAAGGAGAAAATCTAAAATGGTTGGGGCGGGTGAAGGGATCAAAAGGATTGTTGAGTTTTTAGTGGGCTTTTCACAGTAACAAGAAAGAAACCAGGACCAAGTGATTTTGGGAATTATTGCAAAAGGTAGAGATTGAATAATTGGGTTCTGATGACGGATTCAAGGGACCAGGGGACACGAGGAAAGTGTGGGCAGGGTCATACAGCTTGAGAGATCAGGTGGAGCGAGACTCTGGAGTCATTTTCGAGAGAGGATATCGTGATCTTAAAGTAGATTTCCTGTAGCACAGGGAACCAGTAGAAATTGGCAAGCACAGAGTTATGGAGTTGATAACGGGGCGAGGAGGAGGAGGGCTGGTTATGAATTTTGTTCAGAAGGGGACATGAAAATGAATTTCGAGATTAGCTGCAATTTTGGAAGAGGCATATTGTCAGGAGAAGGTTAGAAATGTAATCCTCATATGAAACAAGATCTGGACAACATTCAAGTTTTAGGTTGATAAGTGGCAAGTAACATTTTTTTTTATTCATAGGATGTGACATCACTAGCTAGGCCAATATTTATTGCCCATCCCGAATTGCCTTTGTTCAGAGGGCATTTAAGAGTCAACCAAAGCTCTGGTCAGACCCCATTTGGAGTATTGTGAGCAGTTTTGGGCCCCGTATCTAAGGAAGGATGTGCTGGCTTTGGAAAGGGTCCAGAGGAGGTTCACAAGAATGATCCCTGGAATGAAGAGCTTGTCGTATAAGGAACAGTTGAGGACTCTGGGCCTGTACTCGTTGGAGTTTAGAAGGATAAGGGGGGATCTTATTAAAACTTAGAGGATACTGCGAGGCCTGGACAGAGTGGATGTGGAGAGGGTGTTTCCACTAGTAGAAAGAACTAGAACCACAGGGCACAACCTCAGGCTAAAGAGACGATCCTTTAAAACAGAGATGAGGAGGAATTTCTTCAGCCACAGAGTGGTGAATCTTTGGAATTCTTTATCGCAGAAGACTGTGGAGGCCAGGTCATTGAGTGTCTTTAAGACAGAGATAGATAGGTTCTTGATTAATAAGGGGATTAGGGGTTACGGGGAAAAGGCAGGAGAATGGGGTGAGAAAAATATCAGCCATGATTGAATGGTGGAGCAGACTCGATGGGCCGAGGGGCCTCATTCTGTTCCTATGTCTTATGGTCTTATAACCACATTGCTGTGGATGTGAAGTCAGATGTAAGTGCCAGACCACATAAGGATGGCAGATGTCCTTCCCTAAAGGACATTAGTGAACCAGATGGATTTTTACGACAAGTTTTGTGATCATCATTAGACTTTTTAAAATTCCAGATTTTTACTGAATTTAAATTTTACCATCTGCCGTGATGGGATTTGAATCCAGGTCCCCAGAGCATTTCACTGGGTCCCTGGATTACTTGTCCACTGAGAATACCACTCCGCCAACCCCTTCCCATTCATGCCACATCAGTGGTAGGCAATGACCATTATCAACAAGAGAGAATCTAACCCTCTACCCTTATTAGGCATGGCATTACTCTTGCGGAATCCCCCATCATCAACATCCTGGGGTTATCATTGACCAGAAACCTATCTGGACCAGCCATATGAATACTGTGGCTGCAAGAACAGGATGAAGGGTATTTTGCAGCGAATAACTTACCCCTGAACTCCCTAAAACCTATCCATCAATCACAAGTAACAAGCCAGGAATGTGATAGAATACTCCCCACTTGCCTGGATGACTATACCTCCAACAATACTTAACCTCAGTACCATCAAGGACAAAGCTGCCAGCTTGATCACCATCCTATCCATCACCTTAAAACATTCCTTCCCTCTGCCACTGGTGCACAGGTACCATAGACAAGATGCACTGTAACAACTTTCAAAGTCCTTCAGTAGCACCTTCCAAATCCACAACCTCTACCACCTAGAAGAATAAGGGAAGCAGACGCATGGTAATCCCACCGCCTGCAAGTTCCCCTCCAAGCCACACACAATCCCGACTTGGAACTATATTGCCGTTCCTTCATTGTTTTTGGGTCAAAATCGTGGAACTCCCTCCCTAACAGCACACCACATAAACTGCAGCGATTCCAGAAGGTGGTGCATAAGGGAAATTAGGGATGAGCAGCAAATGCTGGCCTAGCCAGTGATGCTCACATTCCATTAAAGAATAAAAAAGTACAGCTAAAGCCTCAGTGGAGGAGTGATAAGAATTTACCAGGCAGAAGTCAGGAGCTGAAAGATTATGGATTTAATGATGGAGGGGATGTGGGATGAAAGCAGGATGTCAATGCATGTACCATTCGAGAGCAGCAGAACCCTAATCTGGGAGGTTGATGCAGATGGGCCAAAGAAACTGGCAGGGATTGAAAAGAGTGGCTTTGATGTGTTCAATATTGACCTGATGGGAATGTCCACGCCTCCATGACCTGTTGCCAAATGCCAGTCAGAAGATGTAGCAGCTGTGTCAGAGACAAGGGTGGAAGAGGAGAAGTAGAGTTGAATATATTGTGGCAATTGATTATGTCGCTGTAGTTGACATAGTTGATGGATACATAAATTGGCTTGAGCATGCTGGATATTTCAGATAGAGTTCAGATTGGACCATGATGGCTTGGATTTTGCGATAGGAATAACAAAATAAAAGAGGTGAACACCTTACGCCATCATTGAAGAATAAATCAGACAGCAACTTCTGGCAGCTGTAAATGTGAAATTAAACATGGAAATTGGGAAATAGCTGTCCAAGTTGCCTTGTTCCTCCAGAAGCTTTGTTATATTGGAATCTTGCTGAGAGACCTGCATTCAGATATATGGAAAGTTATGAAGCTGCTACATTTGCCCACCAGGTACCCAGTAAGCCTGCCAGAGAAAAGTTAAGTTTTGCTTATTCTAATCTAAGTTAATTACCGCAAAGCAACCTCCAGGACAGAAAGTTAACTTTTACAAGTGTGGTATCTCATTTTTTCAGAATGTAATTAATGTTGAAGATTTAAAGTAAAGTTTTCTAACTTCTTTCTATCTCTCTTGCTTAGTCCAGTCTTCCTTTCCTTCCCCTTATTTCACTTTCTGTACATGTTTGGTATTAAATTAAATATTTTAGCAAAGCTGGTTTAAGGAGATACAAGGTTGCTTGCTCTGTTCACACGGGTTCTAGATCTCCCTTTCAGGGCCCCCTGTGGGCAAGTGTCATCATAATGAATGGCTGGTGCTGATGGCAAAATCCTTTCTATCATTGCCACGCTTCTCTGTGGACTTCCACAGAATTAAAGGACTGTTTACAGTTGCTTCTAGTCTAAAGTTTGATATTGAAGCGTTTGAAATATATTGGTTTGCATTTAAGGAACATTATTAAATCTGAGAAAAAATGCTCCAGAATTGCCATATTTTAAACAGGACAGTTTACTGATTGTATTATCTTGTCATTGTGATTTGGTGGTTCTTATCGGGACTTACAGCATTTATTGATAAAGCTGACCAAATTATTATTCTTGTGGGGTAATAGTGTATTCTTGAGCATTAATACAAAAGAACAATGGTGAGCGGGACAATTTAAAGACACCTCTAAACCGAAGACATAACTGATCGTTGAACCTGTGCAATGCTACAGTTCTTACTCTGGAAAACACATGTAAACAAGGCATTTATGCCTATTTATTTCAGACTTTCTTGAGCATCAGTCAAAAATTGTGAGTTGCCTTTTTGTATTTTTTGTTCCAGTGCGGCTCATTTATAGCAGTGATTTCTAGGTTAGAGGTTTGAGTTTCACACCCTGAATCTGAGCTGACACTTCTCCATTGTCCATGTGTGGTTCTTTGAATGAGGCATTAAACTGAGCCTTTGTTTGCCTGTTCAATTAGATGTTAAAGATCCCACAGAATTGGAAGAAGAACAGGAAGAAATCCTAGTGTCATCAATGTTCCACCCTCGAGCAATGGTGATTTACCTTGTATGATATGCTTGTGCGAAGCGGCTGTTTTGTTTGCGCTTGCGTCTCGTCATAATTCATTGAATGTGAAATGCTTTGGCATGTTTCCAATGGACATGAGAAGATACTACATAAATGCAAATATTTCTTTGAGTGCGTATTCATCCATATCTTGAGTAACGACTGTTCAAACTCAAATTGTTTGGATGGAAGCTAAGATTTAGCAGTTGTGCTTTGGAAGACTCAAAACACTGGTGTTCAAACACTGGTTACTAGAGCAGCCTCTCTCGTCTGAACCACTGTTAACAGGCAAGCGATACAAAATCTAATTTAGCTAATTGGGAACTTCATGACTGGAGTTAAGTGGGCAAAAGTGTGTCACCTTGGCTTCAAAATTGGCTGGGGGATTTATCATGGGCTGGAGGTAATGGTCTGTAAGACGTGGAAATACATGAGAGAGATGGATGGGATTCCATGGGAAGAATGGATGAGATCATAGTTAAGTTTACTAATTTGATTGCCAATGTTTTGTGTGCCTTTGCTAGTTGTATAATAACACTAACCTGTGCAAATTACCCCATGTATTAGAAATTTACTTGCATTACTACAAAGCAGGACTGCAGTATAAGCGTGTACACTTGCACTCTACTTGCCAAATATTAGCTCGTAAAGGCAGTGAGTAGATGAGCCATGTAAAATAGAAAGGCCCCAGCACAATGCCGAGCTAGATAGTCTGGGTGCTGGGTAGGTTTGCTACATTTTGACTTCAGGATTTCTGGTTTTGGCAGGGGACTATCAACCAAAGTTGCCACTCGCAATTACTGCCCAGTAATTCCAGGCTGCAGGAGGTGTAAGGGCCTGATGTTGGTGAGGACAAGATTGGGCTTATCTGTATCTTCCTTATAGTGACCCTTCAACTCCTTCCTAACAAGGAACCATTACCTTCAGGATGAAAAGAGGAGGGGCATTGTGAAAATTGATGGAAACAAAATTGGATTCAAAGTTGAAAATAGTTTTATGGTTGTTCAACAACCTTTCCGATGTTTTTTCTCCATGGGCACTTTGTCCACCCTTGTTTTGTATTCAGATATGTCTGATGCAGCTTTAATTTAGATTTTTAATTCTCCCTTGTAGATTGAAAACAGAACCTGGATCCACACCATTAAAATGATCATAATAATACAGTGAATATGTGGCTTGTTGCTTAAGATTTTTCACCAATTGTCTCACATAACGCACTTTATTTTGCAATACCTAAAATAGCACTGTTTTTCCAAATTTCCCTTCATCTGACATCCACGAGTGATCCTTTTTAAGCAAGGGCTGTGATCAGATGTGGGGACCTTCGTCTGTTTTTATTCCCCTGTCAAGGAAAAGGATACAGAAACTGGTTGTATGAGACTGAGTTGTGTGCTGACTCAATGAGGACTGCATATTGAACTTCCATTGGGCCTGGTTTGGTATTGTACAGTCACTCGCGGACAGGGAAGCTGTCAGGGAAGTCATTAAGCAGTCATTGTAGGACAGGGAAGTCCTAGAATGACTGCTTAATGCAACAAATGGTTCTGAAAACTGGCTGTTCAAATTCAAGTGAAACTCTTTGACGGCACTGATGCAGTCAAGTCGTGAGTTGAGTGTTTCTGTATAACCCTCATTGTGAAGGTCCTGACTTTGGACAGAGGTGGTGGTGTTGGGAATTATTGAGTTATTGCAAAACATCTTCCCACAAAGGAGGTTCAAGGAGCTGAAGGTCTCCTTGGATAGTACTCGTGCACCATTCAGATTCAGAATGCCATGTTCCAAGGAAGTCTAGAAGCAGGTTGCTTATTGACCATCTGGGAGCGTTGCTGTTGAGACCTGGGGTAATTGGGCATGAATAGAGGGAGTTCTCGGGTGGTAGAAATCTGCCTTTAACTCCAATAGGCAAAATTTTCACTGATTTTTGTTTTAGGAGAGGGATAGGGACAAGGAGGCAGGTGTAAGCACTGGCAAAGGTGAGACTGTGCATCAGAATTCTCTTCACAGTGTGGCTGCAATTAGAAACTTGCGATGTGCAGATTTATTGCCATGACTCCATGTTCTGCCATTTAGAACATTGCATTTTATAAAGTAAATCATTTCATGACCTGATGAGGTAATATCTAATGTTACCAAAAGTTATGCCACGGAGTAGTAGTCCCAAATGACCTACAGTTGGGTTGCCAAGGTGAAGCACTGAGAGAAATCAAAAACAGCGATGGAAGTTAACCCAGGACGTTCACAGACGTTGACCACCATTTGTCACTATTATTGAATAATGTGCAAAATAATTTGGAGCTGCATTGTTAGTTTCCAGCAAAGCTTTGATCTTGAGCTTTGTAGATAACACTACAAACTCCTTGCCACCATCACACCCCCTGCCCGCCCGTGCTGCATTCAATCTTTAAAAAATCAGTGCAGCAGAGCAAATGTAGTTCTGTTAAAGAAATCCATCAATCTTGCATCCAGCTTCCAGTCAGAACGACCTACTTCTTCATTGTTGGCAGGCATGGCTGCAAATTCTTGACTATTTTCTGGCCAGTTGAATCAAATTGTTAACATGTAGCAATAAAGACCATGAGTCAGAACCACAAAAACGATGTGTTTCAGCCAAATCCCTCGCCAGCCATAGTCCACAAGTATCCAGGCAACAGGCCATAGAGGAGTCCATTGCAACAAGGACAAAAGGTTGTTCAAGGTCTCATAATTTTGAAAGACTAAAAGTAGCAATTATGATGTTTGACATTGACTATGATATATGTGTTTTCATGTTGGTTATTATTCAGATCCTCTTCCCAGACTTCTCAAATAACACTTTGCTTGAGACCTCAGTTTTACTCATCACTAATGATGGAGTTTGAGCCCTGTTTCACCCACATCATCATTAACGTTTGGCAGCAGCTTCAAAATGATGTGCAGTTCTTTATTTTAACAAGGAAAGAGCATGTTCCAGTATGTTCTGTAAGCCTGTGTATCCATGCCACCCCTCTGTCAAGGATTGAACTTGTGGAGTACGACACTGGCTGCCTTTTCCCATATGATCAAAGCTCACCCACTCGGGTTGAGGCAATGATTGCAGGTGAAATGGTCCACAACAAGGTGTCACCACAGAACCGAATCTGGCTGGATGCACTTCACGGCAGGGCTAATTTGATCATGATTAGGAGTGGGAAGCCTGGCTGATGTCGTTCCGCCTTTTAAACCTGAGATGTTGAAGCCATCAGTGTGACCTCTGCTGCAACCCTGTCTGGTATCAAGGTAACATCACATTGCCGGGGCTCAATACAAAACAAGTCAGTGGACCTAAGAACTGAGTGAGCTGTGGGAGTAGTCACACTTTTTTAGACTCTATTCAATACATATGTAACGCTATACACCTTTATTGCTAGTGTTCCAAAGCACTCCTCGCCAGCCTCCCACCCGCTGTAAACTTTGGCTCATCTAAAACAGCCTTTATTCTAACTCAACCAAGTTTCATTCACTTATCACCTGTGCTCATTGACCTATTTTTGTGTTCAGTCCAGCCGTGTTTTATATATATAAATTCCACCCTTGTGTTCACATTTCACCATGGACGTGCCACACTCTGCTTCCGTAACCTCCTCTGATCCTTCAACTTTCCGGGAACCTGACATTCCTCTAGTTCTGGCCTCTTGAGCAGTCCTGATTTTCTTTGCCTCACCATTGGAGATCTAGCTGTTGGCTCCCTCAGCTCTGGAATTTCTTCTCTAATCCTTTTGTCTCTCCATCTTTATGACTCTCCTTAAACCTACCTCTGTGATCAAGATTTTGGCCACTTGTATTATTTTTTCATGTGGTTCGATGTCATTTTTTTTCCTCCTGATAACACTCCTGCTGGATGTCTTGGAATATTTTACTATGTGAAAGGTGCTACAAAGTTGCAATGTATTGTTTATTATCAGCTACAGATGGCTGTGTTGCACCAATTAGCTTGTTTTAATTAAGTATTTCCATGATTTAGTAGCTTTTGTTCAAGGAAAAGTATTGTTGGAAACCTTCAGTAGCCAGTTGCAGGAAGAAATTTGTTCTTAAGAAGGGACCAATGAAAATACCTTATTTCTTTCCTTAAATAAGTGCTATAAGGAAAATAAATTATTTGAAAAATGGTCAAGATTTTGTGATTGTAAAAATGGCAAAGCTATCAGTGTTCACTTTCATTACACCACTGGAATTGGTGTAATGAAACCAACGCAGAATCGCTGAGCAGAAACTGATAGCCAAGTTCCACACACATGAGGACGGCCTCAACCGGGATCTTGGGTTCACGTCACACTATCTGTAACCCCCCATGACTTGCCTAGGCTTTCAAAATCACAACTGTCCTGGCTTGAGACAACTCACACCTCTTTAACCTGTGATTAACCCTCTCTCCACTCACACTGTCTGTACCTGTAAAGACTTGATTACCTGTTAAGACTCGCATTCCAACCAATGTCTTGCAGTTCAGTCTTTGTCTATACATGCCCTATTTGTGAACCCAACTCTCCGCTCACTTGACGAAGGAGCAATGCTCCGAAAGTTCGTGATTCCAAATAAACCTTTTGGACTTTAACCTGGTGTTGTGAGACTTCTTACTGTGTCCACTGAAATTGACTGCAGCTCTAGGAGACTGCAGATGTGCAGAACAAACTGAAAATCCAGAACCTCCACCTTTCTGCTGTTAGTCTTATAAGAGGCCCTTAAAAAAAAAGTTTCATCTTGTTGAATGAGGTGTAACTCAGTTTTTGATGGGGTAATAACTTTATAATTACTGCTGACATCTTCGTTGGCCCTTGGAATATTATAATTGTGGAAATTTTCAAATTTCCCCATTGTGAAAATAAATCTCCACTTTAATTTTTTAAAAGTTTGTTTATATTGCTATTTCAACTTTTACCTTTACCCACTTGATCATTTATTTTGCTATCTGAAAATTTAAAGTGCTTTTGACTTCCTGGTTTGCTGTCTGTGCAAATATTTTAATGTTGTTGGTTGCTTACCTCATTTGCTGACTTCACTGTTGTTTGATGCTGGGAGAGCCTGTTGACTTGGTTCCAGATTGAAACTGCTGTTGGGAAAGGGGAAAACCCATTCCACAGAAGTCACAAGGTCTTTGTGGGCTAATTTCTTCATGGTCAACAGCTTCACCCACAACCAAAAAGTTGGGTCCAATATTTTGATCTTGTTTGGTTAATACTTTAAAAATGGCTAATTTTGAGCTTAAGTGAAAATATCTGATAGCTACAGCCGAGGTACAGAAGCGCACGGCCAAAATGTTTTTGTTAGGTTCTTAAAAATTCTAAAGCAAAAAGTTTTTTCCTCTTTCCATTATAGTTTCAGCAAGTAGTGGTAATGATGAGTCAGATTACATTAGCTGTGCTGGATTGGGTGTTTGCATTCATAGGAATACATTATTTTATGTAATTTTCACCTGTTAAAAATAACCAGAAACCTCTATGAAGAGGGAGTGGCAGACTAGCAGCTGTCTAAGAGGCACAAATTGTACAAAGACTTTCTTCTTTAAGGTAGGTTTTAAATCAATTTGTTAGAAATCGTGGTTTATTTGATAAATTTGGAGGGTTATCACACGGAAGTGGCTTTGAGGGAAGAAAATTACCTAAAAGCCCAGAGTTTGAAATACTTGCATGCATTAGTATTGGTTAAACCTTTTGTGTAAAATACATTGTCACAAATTCATTAACCCGTGCATTGATCACGGGATGTTGACAGTCCTGACGTCTGCTATTTTTAGGGCTGGTGGTTGACACTTTCATGTCAAATTCCTACGCACAATGTTTTAGTGAAAATGTTGAAAAGTACTGGATTATTTCAGTAAAATACCATGTACAGGAATTTGGCGCAATTGCATTAACCACCGCAGTAAAAATACTATGTGGAGGAATTTCAACCCTATTCAGTTCCAGATTTTTTTTAACCCTTAAGGTTAAAAAGGGTGGGAACCAGATTAACATATTTAAATCATGATTCAGTTATGCTGTGTCGGCTTTAAACTGGATTCTCCCTGCTCCCGGAATTCTCCAACCCATGGGGGCAGCGAAAACCTGAAGTTAATCACCACTGGTTTCCAAAAACAGAAACTGGTTGTGATTGCCACACTGGAGGTCTCAGAGGCCATTGAAGTCCCCGGGTGGTTGGGGAACTGACTGGACAGTGCCAATCTAGCAGTGCCCATGGGGGGGGGGGGGGGAGGGGTGTCCTTTGCTGACCCTTTTGCACTTGTGGGGGGAGGGGCGGATGGGTGTAGGTACCAGCAAATAATGGTGCCAGTGAGTGGAGGGGGTAGTCTTAGCCTGTGAGTAGGAATGGCGGAGGGGGATGTGTAGGATTGTTTGGCGCGATCTCTGAGGAGCCAGGCTTGCTGGTTTAGGTTCCCACTCCAAAAAAAGTGGGAGAATTCAGTGAGAATCTCCCCAGGCTCCAAATAAATTTCTAAGTATGACTGAACTGTGAACTGAATCACACCAACCCTCCCAGTGGGAATCTCACAGGTTTTTCCGCTCGGGCCAAAGCATAGAAATTCCTTGGGCGAATTCCACCACTTGTTTCAAAATCCCAAGTTTTCTAATCACAGTGTATGGAAATTGATGTAATATTGGAATGTATGTTTGTTGATGGCTCAACAAAAATGCACGACCTAATCTACAGTGTCAGGAAATCTCAGATCTCCAAAGATGCGCGGGTTAGGTTGATTGGCCATGTTCAATTGCCCCTTAGTGTCAATGAGATTAGCAGGGTAAATACATGAGTTACAGGGAAAAAGGCCTGGGTGGGATTGTCATTGCAGGCTTGATGGGCCGAATGACCTCTTTCTGCACTGTAGGGATTTTATGAATTGATCCTGATCTATTGAGTTGGGTTGTGTCCGCCAGGACAATGCTGTAGTTGACTATGAAGAAAATAGAAAGACTTTCAAATATTCCCATTCATGAAGCTCTCCCACCAGTGGAACTGATAGCTGGAAAATGTGTATATGTAGATGTTGAGTAAAGAGGCTTTTGGGCTTGGCTGTGATGCTGTCTTGTCTAATGGCCAGTAAACATTCAGTGCTGAGGCTTGCACAGAGAGGATGGCCATGGGATACTGGAGAGCAGCAATGAGTTCTTCCTACACTGAAGCTCACGTGAATAATGAACATTTGTATGACAATATCTGTTGCCTACGGAAACATACTCCAGCAAGCAGTTGAGCCCCTCAGTAGCAGTTACGTTACACTCTAGGTTCTAGTACGTGCTCTCAGTGATCTCTGCAGTCCATTTCTTTAAAAAAAAAATCTGGTGGAGGATGACATTGTGCCACAAGTGCGGTGGAAAGGAAAGCCACTGGTACTGGGGAAAGGAAAGCACCTCGTATTTTCATATATCCTCACTTGGCTAATATGTTTTTGTTAACATATTTAAGCTTTTGTCCATTCTGAAGTTCTGACTCAGAGAGACAGTGAAATAAATGTGTAATTTGGGCGTTGAGGCGTTGCTCGGAATTATTTCAGATTGCAGAGGGTACAGAAACTGCAATAAGCCCAGGACAGCAATTCGGACCAGCAGCTTTATGCTTTGTGACATGTGAAAGGCTTCCAGAAATGGAAAGGAAATGTGAAAATCTTTTAGGTGGCACAGAACTGATGAACTTTTGTTTGTTATAACCTCAGTTTGAGAATAAACTGAAAGGTGAATTGACCTTCAGTTAGCCAGTTTATTATGATAGAATGCTTTTTTTAAAAAAAAATCTGCTTTCTGGAGTTTTATTGTTGTATCGAAGCTTTCATTTCAATCTAAAATGATATGTCTTTATTTTTTTTGCAGATCATTGCAAAGAAAGCGTGACCTTTGAAAATAATTATAAAAGGTAAATGTAGAACTTCTAACAAATGCCGACTTAAACGATACTTGTCATTCTCCAATCAGAGTACATAACTTTAGCTCGATATCTTGACAGTCGGTTTTCCCTTAATTCTGAACTCGTGTCCAGTCTGCCTCGGGTCGTGCATGAAATTACCAGACACATTAGTCCTTTAAAAGGAGCATAGATACAAAAATTAGTGATTGGCTGAAATGCATTACCCAATTGATGAAAATGAATAAATTAAGAGGTTAAATTCAGTTGTGATGTAAAAATAAGGAGCCAATAAGCAGCAGGAAAACTGAGCAATCTAATTGCTCAAGTTTCTTCCTAAACCTACCAATCATGAACTAGCAAGAGTCAGAGTCTACCCAAACAAATTTATGACTTTCATTTGAGATTTGGTTTTTCAGCTAACTGAAAAAATATGCACACATGTAAACTAAGAAACCCAGGAATGCTTAAACCATATAGAATAACATATTCTAAATTTTATTTAAATTTTCTAATTTTTATTATTTTAAATAATAAATACATATTCTTCGTATAGTTTCTGACACAATTTTGTAAATCTCTAGAATATTTTCTGGTAGAAAGTTACTCTGAGCTTGCCATATCTGCCTAGAATTATTTGGCTTGGCCTTGCTGCTGATGTTTAAGTTTCTTCTGGTTCACTGCAGTCGATACCTATCCCGATAGTTCATCCCTTCTTCATTTCAACTCCTTTGCAAATACTGATTGCTGTGCCCCCTTCTACAAACCAGCCCTTTTCTTCTTATGGTTAAACCAGGTCAAGTGTGGATTTGGGCCTATGTTTTGGATTACTTCCAATTCTCCCAGCCTTCATTCTCCCAAAAGCCAACCTGCTGTGCTTTCACAACCCAGATCCTATCAGTGCTTTTATTACCAGTATTTCCACACCCATGCAGATTCCCACTGCTCTCACTCCTGGGCAGTATTCCACACTAGGCCTGGTCCTTTTGCTTCATTTGCAGCCTAGCCTGCCTCTTATGTTCCCTGTGCTCTATCAAGTGACCCCTGCCAACCTGCTGTTTATCTTCCCTTCAGTAGCTGAACCAGAATTGCTGAAAGTCCTTTCAAATTTTCCCTGGCCCACTCAGCTAGCCGTACGTTATTCCTGTCCCAGCACCGGTTTGATCCTATCTTCACTTGGCCAACTCTTGTACAGAATTTACTAACCATACTTGGAATGCTGCAGTTAAACACAACAGTGGTCAACAGGTTCACTTCGGAAAATAGAAGATGAATCCTGACTTGCCTGCTACCTCTCAACCTACTGATTTCATCCCACTCCCTGCCAGTTGTTTATTAGTTGATCCCCTGCTCTTGTATGCTTGTAAGTGTATCTGCCAGGCTACCTGCTCAGTCAAATGCTCCTCAGCTCACTTTCTTGCTTGCTTATCCTAAATGCTTTCTCTTTATCCACCCATCCTAGGCACGTCTTGGATAGCTTTCCAGCCCAAGACATTCCTGCAGCCCATGCTAACCCTGCCATGCTGAAAGTACTTTCTTGACCCACCTGCCTACCTCAAATTCTTTGGGGATTAACAAGAGGTGAGGAAAAGTGAAAACTGAAGTAGGAGGGAGAAGCAGGCAGAAGAAGGCAAGGACTGTAATTGTGCAGGCTTTGTGAAGATAAGACAGAATGGGTGGGGTGAGGGGGCGGTTTCGGGTGGTGGTGGAGGGGGAAGGGGGTAGGAGAAGAGGAGGAAATGAAAGAAAAGGCAAATATTTGAGCCGTTATGAGATGCTGAGAGCTTCTCGATATGGCTTAGCTCAAAATAGCTTGAAGGTGACTGAATTAGAGAGCTTTTATTTTGATGATGGTGATGATCCTGAGCAACTTACATGTGGGCATGAAAATATAAGAACAAGGTTTTGCTCCAGGGCTGTAGGATTGTGTTACAACAAAATTAAATAGCTCCTCCCAAGAGCTAGAGTGGGGCACACTTTAAAGAACAGTTGTTCCCCATCTAAGCATTTCTTCATGACCTAAGTCTTCTATGTGGCACTTCTTTCTCAAAGTGGACAACACTATCATATCTGCAATTCTTCCATTTTGCTTCTGGCAAATAATTTTTTTCTTGAGTTTGGTTGCCGTTGGACCTGGGCCTGTATTTAGAACTTGGGCCTGTGTTTTGGATTACTTCAAATTCTCCCAAAAGCCATCTTGCTGTGCTTCCACAATCCAGTGCTTTTATTACCAGTATTTTCACTCCCCTGTTGATTCCCACTGCTCCCACTCATCAGAGCAGTAGTCCACCCTACCAATCCACAGTCTCCTCAGATCCCTCTTGGCTGATGCCATCCTAATGCTACTCAGCTGTTGATCCCAAATTGCAAACTTATCAAATGTCCCCAGCCTTCAGCACTTCCACCTTCTATATCCCATCCTCCACACTTATTTAATGTGATCATCCTTTCTCTCCCAACTACCCAGCCAAGCTGCCTGGCTCTCTGATCTCTTCCTCCCAAGCTCTAACCCAAATACTATGCTTCGTGTCAGCCACAGAATGTCCCTCATGGAGCTCCATTTCTCTGTCACTTGCTTGTGATACAGTGCCTCACTGATAGCTTCAGTTAGCCCATAAAACTCGCCGTTGTTATTTTTCACCTTCTGGCAAGTCCTGGGGCAAAATAAACGAAAAGGAAACCATTACGAGTAGCACAATGTCATTGGAAACATGCGGAAGAGAGAGAAGATATAAATGACAGAAAGAGTGAAATGGAAACCACGTCAAAGACTAGTTGGTGATATCAGTACCGCAATGAGTAAAGTGATGACCAAATAGATAGAGGGAGGGACAGAAAAAAAAAGTGGGAAACAAAAAAACCCGGAAAGGAATAGAAAAGAAGCAACTGCATGGTGACGGAAATAGATTTATTTGCCACAAGAGATTAAATATATTAGAATTCATTATCCATTATTTGTCATTGGAACAGTAGATTCTCTAACTCCCCATGAACAACGCCACAGGATATCATTTGTTTTTAGTCACATGTTCTTTAAATTCTCTAACAAAGTTTATTCCAATGTGTCCTCTGGAATGGCCTGAACATCAGGCACCACAGTCTTTGGCGCAGAATTTCCACAGCAGTTCTGATCTTTAACTTTTGTAGAAAATCACCAGAGAAGCTGTTTCAACAAAACTTAAGGTGGGAGGGGCAGCACAGAGATTCGCACTGCTGCCTCACAGCGCCAGGGACCCGGGTTCAATTCCAGCCTCGGGTGACTGTCTGTGCGGAGTCTGAACGTTCTCCCCGTGCCTGTGTGGGTTTCCTCTGGGTGCTCCAGTTTCCTCCCACAGTCCAAAGATCTGCAGGTTAGATGGATTGGCCATGCTAAATTGCTCTTTAATGTTCAAAGATGTGTAGGTTAGGTGGACAAGCCATGTGTGGGGTTATGGGGAATAGGCGGAGGGGAGGCCCTGGGTGGAATGCCCTTTCGGAGAGTCAGTGCAGACTTGATGGGCCGGATGGCATCTTTCTGCACCGTAGGGGTTCTGTGGTTCTACATTGGAAGAACCCCTTTGGAAATTTTACCCCAACCTATGTTATTAAAGACAAAATGTACACTGTAGGACAACAGCTCTCCTCAGGTGAATCATTTCAAATTTAATTTCAAAATAATTTAAGGACAAACGCCTGGATGTAATTATGATAAAATATTGCCGAGTGGATTTGTTTTAAGGGCTTATTCTGGTGTATTATTTGGCCCTGTGAGATTATAAATGATAAGTTACAATCTGAACCGGATCAAGTTTAAAGTTTATTTATTAGTGTTACAAGTAGGCTTATGGTAACACTGCAATGAAGTTACTGTGAAAATCCCCTAGTCGCCACACTCCGACGCCTGTTCGGGTAGACTGAGGGAGAATTTAGCATGGCCAATGCACCTAACCAGCATGTCTTTCGGACTGTGGAAGAAAAGCTGAGCACCCGGAAGAAACCCACGCAGACACGGGAAAACGTGCAGACTCCGCACAGACAGTGACCCAAGCCGGGAATCAAACCCAGGTCCCTGGCACTGTGAGCAGTAGTGCTAACCATTAAACTGTATGTTAGGCTGCATCAAGTCTTTACTGTTTCCATGGAATAAAATAAATAAAACTGCTTTTATCTGAGAGTATAACAGAAAGGGTTTGCCAATATTGCTTGTGAATTTCTGATTACTGCTGATATAATTGTAAAACTTTGGACTAAGTTTGTTCATTTAACAGGATTTACGTAGTCTGTCAGCTGGCAGATCTTCATTGGAAATGTCTTTATTTTTGATCTAGTTATGGAGAGCAAAAAACTTATTAGTGCAACTGACATTCATCACACGGGAACATTGTTGAAGTCTCTAAATGAACAGCGTGTCCAAGGACTATTCTGTGATATTACCATAATTGTGGGAGATCGCAAATTTCGAGCACATAAGAATGTCTTGTCATCTGCTAGTAACTACTTCCATCAGCTTTTCAGTCTCGATGGCGCTAAAAACACATACGGACAAGTCCTCGAATTGAACTTTGTCAGAGCAGAGGTCTTTGCAGAGGTTCTGAATTTTATCTACAGCTCCAAGTTGGTGCGTGTGAATGCAGAACTTGTAAGTGAGTTGATTCAGTCTGGGCAGGCCCTGGGGCTAAAGTTCCTTGCTGACTTGGGGGAATCGCTTTCAAAGTTAAAAGCAGCAGCACCTGCTACAGACATTGCTGCTCCTGTGACAGATTCCAAGGGCGAGGCTTCACAAAAAGTGGCTGCTGATCCACCAGTGGAACCTGAACGCTTGATTATACATGTTGAAGAAGGCGGTGTGGGACCACGAATAACTGATGCTTTCTCTCTGTCTAGTGCGGAGTTTGGGGATTCTAAAGGTAACAGTCAAGCCTCAGTCAGTGGTGAAGATTCAGAGGATAATGATGATGTCATTTTCTGCAGTGAAATTACACCGCCTAAACAGCCCTCCAATATAGCCAGTAACAGTTTAGTGCAAACAAACATTATCATCCCCAACATACCAGTGAGTTCTGACAACTTAGGGGTTCAAACAAAACATCTTGCTCTACTGCCAGAGACATCACCGAAAGTTGGGGATTTCAAAGGCAAAATCCCTGACGGGAGCACAGGGAGTGGGCAGAATACTGTAATTAACCAACAAAGCACAAAGGTTGGAAATGCAAAATACATTCAAGATGGCAATCATCCTGTAACCATAGTTAAAACGGCTGCCATTGATACTTTGTCTAAAGGTTGCAGAGTCTATGCAAATATTGACACAAATCCCAACACTTATCACATTGTGGTACCAAACAAAGATGACCTTGCCAACCGTGAAACCAAACAGAACAAGGAGCCTCAATCCCCTGAAAAAAAGCTGCTACTGATTGGAGACAAGGTATCTGGTGATGGCGGCCACTCAAGTTTTCAAATCATGCCTGAAAATTCCTCTAATCATATAAATAACTCAAGACCTGTGTTCATCAATGATCAGTACTTTCCAGATGCAAAACGAATGAAAAGGGAACAAGATCATTATGAGTTAATTGTAGATGGACGGGTATTTTATGTTTGTATTGTTTGTAAGCGATCATATGCCTGCCTGACTAGCCTGCGAAGACACTTCAATGTTCATTCCTGGGAGAAGAAATACCCTTGCCATTACTGTGAGAAAGTGTTCCCTCTTGCAGAATATCGTACTAAGCATGAAATTCTCCACACTGGCGAACGGCGATACCAGTGCTTGACGTGTGGCGAGACCTTCATCAACTACCAGGTGATGGCATCGCACATCAGGTCAGTCCACAGTAAAAAAACTGGCAAGAATGCAACTGAAGACGAGGCTGTCTCCGATTCCAAACTTTACCGCTTGCTGCCATGCAAAACCTTACAGATCAGGCAATACGGATTCCTGACTCCAGGTGGATCTGGTGCCATGACTGAAATTAATGAAGATGGAATTGTGTATCATGTAGATGATGATGACGATACAGATGCTCCACCACAGACCCCGGAGACCATAGGAGGCAACAAGCCTACAAGCTGGGATGATATTTTTCCTCAGGAAGGAACCCCTGTTTACAGGTACAATTCCTTAGATGGCAATTCCGAATTAGAGTTTGTTATACCAGAATCCTTCCGAGAACTGGCATGAAGTCATTCAGACTGTGATGGAACTTAAACATAGTAAGAAAGTGGATTGTGTTACCTGGTAAACTGCTGACTGACAGTCATTGGCAATATTAATGTACTAACAGACCGGTTAAGCGTTTGTGTTTCAGGCAAACAAAAGATTCAGTGGCTGGACCATTGTATGGCTAACTTAGTCTTTTTTTTAAAAAAAGTGTTTCTGTTAAACATAATGATGTCAGTGTAGTATACAACATGAATGTGCAACAGAATCCAGTCATGGTTTTGAACTAAAATGCAGTTTCTACAGAGGTTTCGTCGGAAGTGGCCAGATATTAATGGGCATTTATATCTGATGTATACCATTGAAAGAGTTTTTAATTTCTTTAGTCTTTACTGATCAAACAGCCATTACCCAGATGTTTATGTTTTACATATTTCTGCTCAGAAACTGAATTTGTGGAATTTTATGTGTTAGCACTTCTCATTGTAGGGCTGGGGTGAAAAGCTGCTGTTGGTTTTCTTTACTCGCAAACTCTAAAATCATCTTCCTACAAGTAGTAAATCACCTTATTTAACACGCTTAATTAATTACACGGTCCTTCTTCCTGAAGTGACATTTCAATATCTTGATGCCGCTAACATCACTGGAAAGTGACCAAAAGTGCAAGAGAGTGTTTAGTTAGCAATGTCATAAAACAAAGCTTTTTCAGTGGTAGAAGGCATTGTTTCAGCCTCAATTGGTATTGATGGACAGGTGCAAGTGCTGGTGTAAGTAGCTGTGGTGCCAACGCCATGGAAGGGAAAGATTAATGAAAATAGGTTCAATCCATATTGTTCTGGGTTGAACAATAGTTCAACACAGAAAGCCCGTCTTCCTTTTATTCCACGATCATTTGTCTTGCAGTATTAATCACGCTTTCACAACTTTATAGTAATAATGCATCCATTTGAATTAAAACAAAATAATAATGTGCCTAATTAAACTAGATTTAATACATATAGAGTTAATAATGAGAAAAGATGGGTTAGGAAAAATTATCTAACCCAAGAGCCTGTTGTGTAGTCCACCATGAAAGGTGAATTATTTTGAATCACCCAATACCAAGCTGACTCCTCGTGGCCATTGTCTAGATATTTGCTGTGTTATATCTATTAAGCTGGATGCTAATGCAGTACTTTGGGGTGAAAGCTTTTAAAATTGACAGTTCGAAAATTGAACTGTTATTTACAATGTCTGGCTTACCTGGGATATGCATGTTAAGTGATATTTTCTTGCCAGCTTCCAATTTTTTTCAAATATTATTCCTGTTTGTTTTTCTACTGTGAAGTTGGTAGTCTATATGATTTTTAACAAAAGCAATATCCTGCTGTCCATTTTCAAAGTGGAGTAGCATCTTAATTGTAATTTTTATAAATGCTTAGGGATTTAATTTATCATTTTGTAGCTCCAATGATTGTACTGCTAAAGTAAGTTTTGGGCGCACAACCACTCAGATGGCTGGGGATTGCAAGGTTTTATTAATGAGGTGGTTGACGCAATTTAATGATGCCTTTTCACCCAAATGCTTATCAGATTTTTTGAATCTTCTTAGCTCAAAAAAATTCAGTTGACCCGGCCTATCATTACCTTGGTATACATTATTAAAAAAGCAAGAATGATTTTGCTTACACATTAAGTACTGTCGGCTTACAATATTGGAAATGCATTTCGTAGAACACTTCTGTTTAGTACCTATTCAGGAGTAGACTCTTAGCAAAATGATTTTTTTTTGTAAATGCTTCACTGTATGGATCAACATTGTATATATGCTTCACTTTGGGGGAAAACATGGTCCCATAAGTCTTCTGAAATGTAGAAAAGTAACTAAACATGTAAAAGGAATAATAGCCTGTCATTTTGTTTGTAACAGTTTTGCATGCATAGATTAGAACAAAACTGCAGAATGGAAAATCTTTTTACACTTGCATTACAGTAATTTTTTTTCTAGTTACATGCAGATTGGAAAGATTATGTTGGTCTATATAATAACGTTATGTCCTATTGTGCAAGCAAGATTAATGCTTTTGTACCAGTGAAAATAATAAAACTACTAATATGTAAATATAGTTGTAACAAAGCTTCTTCCTTAGTATAGGTTATTGTTAAGTCACTTTTCTAGTTTCTTTAATTTTGAGCCTTAGAATGTAAGTTTATTTATTGTATTTGCTCTTTTGATGATAAAAAATAAAACTTTCAGAACATACTGACTTGTACCTGTCCATACTGTATTTTGTTTGGTCATATAACTAATTAATAACTGGTGGCACAGTGGTTAGCACTGCTGCCTCACAGCTCCAGGAACCCAAGTTCAATTCTGGCCTTGGGTGATTGTCGGTCTGCGTGGAGTTTGCAAATTCTCCCTGTGTCTGCATGGGTTTGCTCCAGGTGCTCTGGTTTCCTCCCATAGTCCAAAGATATGCAGGTTAAGTGGATTGGCCATTGCTAAATTGCTCCTTAGTATTCCTTTAGCCATGAGAAATATGTGGGGTTACGGGAATAGGGCCTAGGTAAGATACTCTGTCAGAGAATCGGGGCAGATTCGATGGGCCAAATGGCCTCTTCTGCACTGTAGAGATTCTATGATTCTAACATTTCAAAATATGGAACCCCTTGAGTCTTCACTAAAACATATACTTTTTATCATGGAGCTGGAATTTCTATGAAAATGTGGTAAAAATGCCCTTTTGTTTAAAAGAAGTAAATGTGCAAGTATGGTGATCTAAAATGTTCTCTACTTTTCTGAAGGGCTAGGCTGCTGTTGAGGTAAAATGCCATGGGTTTTGGTAACTCTCTGGCTCTTAGCTGAATGATGCTTCTCCATGTATTAGCTTGGCTAGTTTTTATTTATTTATGGGTCGCTGGCAAGGCCAGCATTTATCGCCCATCCCTGATTACCCTTGAGAAGGTGCGCGCCACCTTGAGCTGCTGAAGTCTGTGTGGTGTAGGTACAGATAGTAGTTCGATAGGATGGAAAGTGAAATAGTCCAATCTGAAACTGGGATCCTAAATCTAAACAAAAGAAACTGCAGAGGTATGAGGCATGATTCGGCAAAGTTGGATTGGGAAACTGAATTAATAGGTGGATAGGCAATCACTAATATTTAAGGAATCAAACGTATGCATTGCAACAGCTGTACATTCCTTCCTGGCACAAAAAGACAACAAGAAAAGCAGCCCAACCATGGCTAATAAAATAAATTAAAGATAATATTAGATCCAAAAGCGGAGTCATATAAAGTTGTTAGAAAAAGTAGCAAGCCTGAGAATTGGAAACAGTTTAGAATTCTGCAAAGAAGGACCTAGCGATTGATTCAGAGGGGAAAAATAGAGTATTAAAGTAAACTTGCAATGAAGATAAAATCAGATTGTAAAAGCTTCTATAATTATGTAAAAAGAGCAAGTTTAGTGAAGACAAATGTAGGTGCCTTACAGTCAGAAACAGGAAAATTTATAACAGAGAACAAGGAAATGACAGTACAACCAAACAACTACTTTAGTTCTGTCTTCACGGAGGAAGACACAAATAACTTTCCAGAAATGCTACAGAACCAGGATCAAGTGAGAAGGAAGAACTGGAAGATTTTGGTATTTTAAAAAAATAGTGCTTGAGAAATTGATGGGATTGAAAAATGATAAATATCCAGGGCCTGATAATCTACATCCCAGAATACTAAAGGAGGTGTTATGGAAATAGTGGATGTGTTGATTGTCATCCTCC
Organism: Mustelus asterias; assembly: GCF_964213995.1. Lineage (NCBI taxonomy): Eukaryota > Metazoa > Chordata > Chondrichthyes > Carcharhiniformes > Triakidae > Mustelus > Mustelus asterias. Next base: position 140,752,425 of record NC_135804.1, read on the forward strand.
CAAATTCTGTAGATTTTGGAACAGTCCCAACAGATTGCAGGGTGGCAAATGTAACGCCAGTTTTTTAAAAAATGGAGGGAGGGAAAAAAACAGGGAATTACAGACTGGTTAGTCTAACATCAATAATAGGGAAAATGCTGGAGTCTATGATAGAGGATATGAAAACAGGATACTTAGAACATAGCAATGGGCTTAGACAATGTCAACATGGATTTAAGAAAGGGAAATCATGTTTGACAAACCTACCAACATTCTGGGGATTACCATTGACCAGAAACTGAACTGGACTAGCCAGTTGTGGCTATCAGAGCGTGTCAAAGGCTAGGATTCCTGCAGCAAGTAATTCACCACCTGACTCCCCAACACCTGTCCACCAGCTACAAGACACAAGTCAGGAGTGAAATCTACTTGCCTGGATGAGTGCGGCAGCCCTAACAATTCAAGAAGCTTGACACCATCCAGGACAAAGCAACCCGCTTGATTGCCAACCCCTGCGCAAACATTCAGTCCCTCCACCACCGACAAACAGTGGCAGCCATGTGTGCCATTAAGAAGATACACTGTAGGAACTCACCAAGGTTCCTTAGGCAACACCTTCCAAACTGACTACCACTACCATCTAGAAAGACAGATGATACCTGGGAACATCGCCATCTGGAGGTACCCCTCCAAGTCACTCACCATGCTGACTTGGAAACATATTGCTGTCATATTCACTGTCGCTGGGGTAAAATCCTGGAAATCCCTCCCTAACAGCACTGTGAGTGTACCTACACCTCAGGGACTGCAGGCAGTTCGGGAAGGAAGCTCACCACCACCACCAGCAATAAATACTGGCCTAGCCAGTGACGTCCACAGGTTTTTTTGAGGATGTAACTAGTGGAACAGATAAGGGTGAACCAATGGATGTGGTGTATTTGGATTACTGGAAAGCTTTTGGTAAAGCCCCAGATTAGAGGTTAGTGAGCAAAATTAAAGCACATGAGATTGGGCGTAATATATTGGCATAGAATGAGAATTGGTTAGCAGACAGGAAACAGAGTAGGAATAAGTGGGTCTTTCTTGAAGTGGTGGGCAGTGACTAGTGGGGCCTTGCTTAGGTCCCACCTATTCACAGTATTCATCAATGATTTGGATCAGGGAACCAAATGTAACGTTTCCAAGTTTGCTGACTACACAAAATTTGGTGGGAATGTGAGTAAGCATGTTAAAGTAAGCACGTTAAGAGACTTCAAGGTGACTTGGACAAGTTGAGGGAGTGAGCAAATGCACACGGCAGGTGCAATATAATGTGGTTAAGTTGGAAGTTATCCACTTTGGTCGGAAAAATAGAATGGAGAGTATTATTTAAAGGTGATAGATTGGAAAATGTTGACATACAAACGGATTTGGATGTCCTTGTGCATCAGTCATTGAAAGCAAGCATTCAGGTACAGCAAATAGTTAAAGTGAATGGTATGTTGGCCTTCATTGCAAGAGAAGTTGAGTAGAGGAACAAGAATGTCTTACTGCAGCTGTACAGGGCCTTGGTGCGAGTATTGTGTGCAGTTTCCATCTCCTTACCTAAGGAAGGAGATACTCGCCATAGGGGGAGTGCAGCAAACGTTCACCACACTGATTCCTGGGTTGGCTGGATTATCGTATGAGGAGAGATTGGGTTGACTAGGCCTGGAAGAATGAAACAGGATCTAATTGAAACGGGGCTGGACAGACTGGATGCAGGGTTGCGGTTACCCCTGACTGGGAGGCCCAGAACAAGGGATCACATTGTCAGGATATGGGGTAGGCCATTTAGGACTGAGTTGAGGAGAAACTTCTTCACTCAGTGGCTGGTGAACCTGTGGAATTCTCTACCACAGAAGGTTGTGGCAGCTAAGCCACTGAATGCAATTAAGAAGGAAATAAATTTCTAGATTCTAAAGGCATCAAGGGGTTTTGGAAGAGTGTGGGTGTATGGTGTTGAGATAGAGGATTAGCCATGATCATATTGAATGGCAGAGCAAGTTTCCTGATAGGTATATCCTTTCAGTTCTGGTACCATCCTTGTGAACCTTTTTTTGATTCTTCTTCAGTGTAAGTATGTGGACTGGATCAAGTTTGAAATAGATGCTACATGGTCGTATAGCCTATTGACGTCCATTAGACTGCCTCACCTCCTGATCACCCAAAGCTTTTTCACGATCTACAAGGTACAAGTCAGAAGTGTGGTCTCTTCACTTGCGTGGCACCCATCCACCATCTTGAACATTAACTCCGCTGTCATGGGGGCACCATGGGTTGAAGTGTGTACCATCAACAAGATGCCCTGCAGCAACTTGCCAAAAGTTCTTTGATAGCACCTTCCAAACCCTTACCACTGATGACTGTAAGAACAAGGGTAGCAGATGCATGGGAACAAGTTGCAGGGGAGCAAGTTTCCCTCCAAGTCACACAGCTTGCTGATTTGGAACTAGAAACATAGACAATAGGAGCAGGAGTCGGCAATTTGGCCCTTTGAGCAATAAATGCTAGCCCTACCAGCAATGCCTGCATCCCATGAAAGAATAAAGAAAGGAAAACTGAACAGACTGGGGCTCTTTTACTGGGGCTCTTTTCTTGAGGAAAGGTAAGACTAAGAGGCAACCCGGTAGAGGTCTTGGAAGATTATGGAAGGGTTTGAGAAGGTTGACGTGGAAATATATTTCCCAACTAGGACCAAAACTACAAGATAATCACTAAGAGTGATTATAATGTGGAATTTGCTATCACAAACCTCTCCGTTTGGGCGGCACGGTGGCATAGTGGTTAGCAGTACTGCCACACAGCACCAAGGGCCCGGGTTCAATTCCGGCCTTGGGTGACTGTGTGGAGTTCGTATGTTCTCCCTATGCCTGCGTGGATTTCCTCCAGGTGTTCCAGTTTCTTCCCACAGTCCAAAGATGTGCAGGTTAGGTGGATTGGCTATGCAAATTGACTCTTAGTGTCCCAAGATGTGTAGGATAAATGGATTGGACGTGGTAAATATGTAGGGTTAAGGGGATAGGGTGGGGGAGACAGCTTGGGTAAGATACTCTGTCAAGAGAGTCAATGCAGACTTGACAGAGCGAATGTCCTCCTTCTGCACTGTAGAGATTCTACGATTCTGTAAGGAGTGGTTCAGGTGATTGGCATAGATGCAGTTAAGGATAAGTTGGATAAAGACAGTAAGAAGTTTAACAACACCAGGTTAAAGTCCAACAGGTTTATTTGGTAGCAAAAGCCACACAAGCTTTCGAGGCTCTGAGCCCCTTCTTCAGGTGAGTGGGAATTCTGTTCACAAACAGAACTTATAAGACACAGACTCAATTTACATGAATAATGGTTGGAATGCGAATACTTACAACTAATCCAGTCTTTAAGAAACAAAACAATGGGAGTGGAGAGAGCATCAAGACAGGCTAAAAAGATGTGTATTGTCTCCAGACAAGACAGCCAGTGAAACTCTGCAGGTCCACGCAACTGTGGGAGTTACAAATAGTGTGACATAAATTCTGATTCTAGGATCGCATGATAAAGACTCAGGAGGAAAAAAGCAGAAATATTTATGTGAAATAGTGTGACATAAACCCAATATCCCGGTTGAGGCCGTCCTTGTGTGTGCGGAACCTGGCTATCAGTTTCTGCTCTGCGACTCTGCGCTGTCGTGTGTCGCGAAGGCCGCCTTGGAGAACGCTTACCCGAATATCAGAGGCCGAATGCCCGTGACCGCTGAAGTGCTCCCCAACAGGAAGAGAACAGTCTTGCCTGGTGATTGTCGAGCGGTGTTCATTCATCCGTTGTCGCAGCGTCTGCATAGTTTCCCCAATGTACCATGCCTCGGGACATCCTTTCTTGCAGCGTATCAGGTAGACAACGTTGGCCGAGTTGCAAGAGTATGTACCGTGTACCTGGTGGATGGTGTTCTCACGTGAGATGATGGCATCTGTGTCGATGATCCGGCACGTCTTGCAGAGGTTGCTGTGGCAGGGTTGTGTGGTGTCTTGGTCACTGTTCTCCTGAAGGCTGGGTAGTTTGCTGCGGACAATGGTCTGTTTGAGGTTGTGCGGTTGTTTGAAGGCAAGAAGTGGGGGTGTGGGGATGGCCTTGGCGAGATGTTCGTCTTCATCAATGACATGTTGAAGGCTCCGGAGGAGATGCCGTAGCTTCTCCGCTCCGGGGAAGTACTGGACGACGAAGGGTACTCTGTCCACTGTGTCCCGTGTTTGTCTTCTGAGGAGGTCGGTGCGGTTTTTCGCTGTGGCGCGTTGGAACTGTTGATCAATGAGTCTAGCGCCATATCCTGTTCTTATGAGGGCATCTTTCAGCGTCTGGAGGTGTCTGTTGCGATCCTCCTCATCCGAGCAGATCCTGTGTATACGGAGGGCTTGTCCGTAGGGGATGGCTTCTTTAACGTGTTTAGGGTGGAAGCTGGAGAAGTGGAGCATCGTGAGGTTATCCGTGGGCTTGCGGTACAGTGAGGTGCTGAGGTGACCGTCCTTAATGGAGATGCGCGTGTCCAAGAATGCAACCGATTCCGGAGAGTAGTCTATGGTGAGCCTGATGGTGGGATGGAACTTGTTGATGTCATCATAGAGTTGTTTCAGTGATTGTTCACCATGAGTCCAAAGGAAGAAAATGTCATCGATGTATCTAGTGTATAGCACCGGTTGAAGGTCCCGTGCGGTGAAGAAGTCTTGTTCGAACCTGTGCACGATGCTCCACTTCTCCAGCTTCCACCCTAAACACGTTAAAGAAGCCATCCCCTACGGACAAGCCCTCCGTATACACAGGATCTGCTCGGATGAGGAGGATCGCAACAGACACCTCCAGACGCTGAAAGATGCCCTCATAAGAACAGGATATGGCGCTAGACTCATTGATCAACAGTTCCAACGCGCCACAGCGAAAAACCGCACCGACCTCCTCAGAAGACAAACACGGGACACAGTGGACAGAGTACCCTTCGTCGTCCAGTACTTCCCCGGAGCGGAGAAGCTACGGCATCTCCTCCGGAGCCTTCAACATGTCATTGATGAAGACGAACATCTCGCCAAGGCCATCCCCACACCCCCACTTCTTGCCTTCAAACAACCGCACAACCTCAAACAGACCATTGTCCGCAGCAAACTACCCAGCCTTCAGGAGAACAGTGACCAAGACACCACACAACCCTGCCACAGCAACCTCTGCAAGACGTGCCGGATCATCGACACAGATGCCATCATCTCACGTGAGAACACCATCCACCAGGTACACGGTACATACTCTTGCAACTCGGCCAACGTTGTCTACCTGATACGCTGCAAGAAAGGATGTCCCGAGGCATGGTACATTGGGGAAACTATGCAGACGCTGCGACAACGGATGAATGAACACCGCTCGACAATCACCAGGCAAGACTGTTCTCTTCCTGTTGGGGAGCACTTCAGCGGTCACGGGCATTCGGCCTCTGATATTCGGGTAAGCGTTCTCCAAGGCGGCCTTCGCGACACACGACAGCGCAGAGTCGCAGAGCAGAAACTGATAGCCAGGTTCCGCACACACAAGGACGGCCTCAACCGGGATATTGGGTTTATGTCACACTATTTCACATAAATATTTCTGCTTTTTTCCTCCTGAGTCTTTATCATGCGATCCTAGAATCAGAATTTATGTCACACTATTTGTAACTCCCACAGTTGCGTGGACCTGCAGAGTTTCACTGGCTGTCTTGTCTGGAGACAATACACATCTTTTTAGCCTGTCTTGATGCTCTCTCCACTCCCATTGTTTTGTTTCTTAAAGACTGGATTAGTTGTAAGTATTCGCATTCCAACCATTATTCATGTAAATTGAGTCTGTGTCTTATAAGTTCTGTTTGTGAACAGAATTCCCACTCACCTGAAGAAGGGGCTCAGAGCCTCGAAAGCTTGTGTGGCTTTTGCTACCAAATAAACCTGTTGGACTTTAACCTGGTGTTGTTAAACTTCTTACTGTGTTTACCCCAGTCCAACGCCGGCATCTCCACATCTTGGATAAAGACATCAGGGAGAAAAAGAACAGAGGATATGTTGATTGGGTTAGATGAAGTGGGCTACAAGGAGATTCCTGTGGATTATAAATGCCTGCATAGACCAGTTAGGCTGAATGGCCTGTTTCTGTGTTGTAGTCTTTTTAATTCCATGTAACATTTTGTCAAAGGGCACCGGCTGGTGTTATGAATGAGAACTCTGACCAATGACTGCGAAGGGAATACACCGTCTAGTTCCCTGGCTGACATTGGCCCGTTTGTGTACAGAGCAGAGATCAAACGGAGTTCCTACTCTGCATGCCTCACTATGATACGACACACTAATTTACCCACTCAATCGGCAGGGGAGCCCATGAATGTAATAATTGTGTACAGAGGGATTTATTCTCAGTCTATTGTGCATCTGCCTGTGGACAATTGTTTGTTGTGTAAACAGTTTTAAATACACTTAATTAGGTTCTAATGAGATACCTAAAGTGGCTTGTATTAGTCACTGTATTCCTTTCAAAAATTGTAATCTTACATTTGTTTTAAAGTTTATTTATTTGTGGCACAAGTAGGCTTACATTAACACTGCAATGAAGTTACTGTGAAAATCCCCTAGTCGACACACTCTGGCGCCTGTTCAGGTACACTGAGGGAGAATTTAGCACGGCCAATGCACCCAACCAGCACATGTTTTGGACTGTGGGAGGAAACCGGAGCAGCCCAAGGGAAATCCACGCGGATACAGGGAGAAAGTGCAAACTCCACACAGACAGTAACCCAAGCTGGGAATTGAACCCGGGTCCCTGGCACTGTGAGGCAGCAGTGCTAACCACTGTGCCACCGTTGATTATGAATCCTGACAACCTTTCAGTCACCAGAAAACCACAGCTAGATGTTAATTATTTAAGTCAGGGTGAGGTGCATCTATATAAACTTGCAGCATCACCTCCACCTCCCACCCCCACTCCAGTCTAGTTTTAAAAGACCCGGCTGCAAAGGGAAAGCCTCATTTTAATGAATGTTGATATTGAGGACAATTGGTGATCTTACACTACATCCATAGCACCAAGAACGACCGCCGTCTGCGTTCAAACCTTACTTCAGCAACTCCTGTATTTTCTTTCCTGTTATGCTGTAAACATTGTGTAACGCTTAATAATTACTTAGCCTAAATATGATGGGCCAAATGACGACCTTCTGCACCTAACAATTCTGTAAATGGAGGAGGAAGGCTAGGGAAATGTCCTCATGTAATGCGTTGTTAACACTTTCTCACAACTATCCCCAGTGAGCTGGCTTTATTAAAATAAATTAATAAAGGAATGCTTTGTAATTCCAGTAATTTCAAGTGGAAATAAATAGGTAAGGTACGTCCAAGTAAACACTTCTTGAAATGAACTCTCTCTATTAATGCCCATTTATGATTAAATTCCACAAGTACTTTCCTATAAACATGTTTATATATGTTTACTTACTATGTCATAATCATAATGGCTGTTTTAACTGTATAAAGCCATCAAAAACAATCAATACCTCAAGAAGTAGAAAATTAAGTTACTAGATGTATTTGCAGCAGATGTCCCATAAAGTATAAACTTGTAAATCTCACTGTTCAGTACTGAAATACTCATGATATTGTAATAGGAATTAAAATGCAAAGAATGAAAATCTTCAACCAAGTGAATCAAAAATACACACAACCTTTGGTGCAAATGTGAATCTTGTCATCAAATAAATTTTCACATCTTCTTGAAATCCATTGAACTATCTTGTCATCTTTCAATAGTGGTGTATACTATTTATTTAGCTCAGAAGAAGTCATAGGGACTCAAAATGTTAACTCTATTTCTCTCTCCATAGATGCTGCCAGACTTGTTGAGTTTTTCCCAGCATTTACTGTTTTTATTTTAGATTTCCAGCATCTGCAGCATTTTACTTTTATTATACCATTTGTTTTCTCTGTATGTAAGGCTTTGAAATTAGTTTGAGTTTGAATGTTTCTCGTAGAGTTATTACAGCAACAAAGGAGATCATTTGGCCCATCCCTGGAACCATTTTGGTAAATCTCCTCTGTGGCCTTTCATCCTTCCTGAAGTGTGGTGGCTTGAACTGGCCCAATGACTCTGGCTTACCATAGCTTTATAAAGGTTCAGCATAACTTCCCTACTTCTGAACTCAATGCCTCTTTATTTAAACGAATGTGCTACTATGCGCTTTCTTTCATGTTCCAATGATCAGTTTTGGATCAGTGTTAGTATTTTTGCTTCAGAGTAGCTTTGGAGGTCAGGTCCTTCTCCACATCATCTTAGAATAGTTTCAGTAGAGAAGGGGGTTATTCAGCTTCTTGCATCCATACTGGCTCTCTGTAAGTACAGCTCAGCTCCCCTCACTCTCCTGTGGCCCTGTCAATTCTTTCTTTTCCAGTAATTATCCAATTCCCTTATGAAAACCACAGTTGAATCTGCTTCCACCACACTCTCCTGCAGTGCATGCCAGATCCTAACTACTTGCTCAACAAAAAATCTTATGTAATCCAGACTCAAACTTAAGTGGGGTCTGTCAGAGGGGGGGGCCTTTTTGAGAACATTCTCTTCATTTTCAGGTGGATGTTAAAGCTTGCATGGCACTATTTCTCCCAGTGTCCTGGCTCACATTTAGCTCTTGAACAACACCAGTAACAAGTACTGTATGGTCATTTGTCTTGTTATTGATTGTGGGACATGCTGCGCACAAAATGGCTGCCACATTTGCCGACAATACCACAGGCTACACTTCAAAAGTAGTTCATTGTTTGTGAAGCATTTTGGGATGTCATTCTTCACTTCAATCTATTAGGCATGAAATGATTTCTTCTGATAATGTCACTCGCCTAACTATGCAGGAGAATTTGATGCAGAACAGCTTACTAACCAAGGACAAAAGATTTTAAAGCTGATGTCTTGGTGCCAAAAGCATTGTAAAGTGATCCTCTCATCAAACATTTCCATTTCTTTGTGTATTTTTAATCTTTCCTCGGTCTTCTGAAGATGTTAGTTAAGCCCCATTTAGTTAATCATGGCAGATATGTTCCCCAATATAGACTGAAACCATCTCGCCTCCATTTTGGATTTCTGTTTATTTGTTTAGGGTCAGATGGAAAAAAAAATTTTTTTTTAAAAAAATGTTTAACTTCTAACCATTTTTTTCTGGGCCCCTTTCACTCCTTTTTGCTTCCCGCTATTGTTTTGATTTGTATGTTTGTGTTTCCTCTTTGCAACCAGCCAGCGAAAGGAATAGACAACTGACCAGATGGGAAGATAAGAGCTGGGCTGGGATTGTGCAGAAAAAAATGGCTAACAGGAAAGCAAATTGGCCATGGAACAGGAAGAGACGGTTGGGGAAAGGCAAGAGAGCATATGGAGAGCCCAGGGGGAAAGAATAGCAGAAAATTGATTTTCCCCCATTGCCACTTTTGGCAAGGGGAGACACTCAACATTCACTGTAGTGCAGGCTGTGCAGACATTTCAAAAACTAAGTTAACTGCAGCAGTTGTGCATACTGGAACGTCTCTTTTTTTTAGATTGCAGTTTGCTCACGGGCTCACGGTGGTTTCCAAATAAAAAAAACACTTCCCTGCATTGCAGGAAGGCAAATTGTTTTAGAACGGTTTTCAAGTTCAGGAGTGTGTTTGGTCGTTTAGCCTCATCTGTAAATAAGCTAGGCTTGGTCTCCTCCTCAGGTCCCCATGCAGTGTGCACTATTCTACATGAGTGAAGCGAGCAGTTTGAGAGACTTGTCGCTGTGTCTGCTGGAGGGTGTGTGGCAGCACTCTTGGGTTGCTAGCTTGCGCCGATGCCAAACATTTGTTTCCTCCCCTCCCCCCAGCCCACAATGAAAAAGTGAAGGTTTGAAAGAATTTTCCATCACAGGCCTTTTTGTTATTGGAAAAAATATTTTGTGTTACATTGATCGTGTAGTGTGTTAATTTAAAATCTAACAAAGCTAAATGCAACCGTATTGGATTGTTTGGCCTGTTATGACATTTGTACGGATCTATCTTTTGATCTGTATAGACTATACATTACAGTGAATGGTGTTGTGATGTATTAATTAGAAAATAATTAAATCCACCCATACATTTTTCACTCCGGTTGTCTCCCTTCCTTCCCCGAAGATAGTGACAGACTAGCAGTCTGGCCAAGACTGCATTCTTTATGTGTGAGTCTAGGCAGCGCCAACAAGCCATTTGTGGGTCACATCATCACTGAGCTTTCAGCCTGCCCTCACCCGATGCACATGCGTACGTTTTCTACAGGGCTGAACTGGAATAGGAATCCTGGATGATTTCCCTCCTCCCACAACAGCCTGGAGATACTGAGGGCAATTATACTGCCAGTCCCCACACCCCAGGCCAGCTGCCCTGGTGCTGATCAGTGTCACAGAGCATATGTTTACAATTTTATCACTTCCAACAATCCTGTTATTTCTTGAGAATTTTTATTTTGGCTATCTCAATACTTGAATGGTTTTTGTTTTAAAAGCACCATATATATTTTTACCCTTATGTACTGAAACTTGTCCTTATGTTTGCTGAATTTATACATTGTGATTGCGCTGTAACCTGTTTAATGCTAGAACTGGAATTGGTGCTGTGGAACCGATGGATAGAACAGTCAGTTTCCTAAATTAAAAGGTCCCCCAATCGCTGCATTGTACACTTTGAGGAAACATGTCCTGTTATGCATTTTTCAGCCTTCTATGCAATCCTTGCTTTTCTCTATTCATAGCGAATAGCAGCATGGACTAGGGTTCATCTACCTCAAGATCTATAAATATGCTTTGCCTTTGGGTATTCTGACTCTAGAAATGAGACAACTGTACGTTCCTGAAAGTGTTTCTCACTCGTTTTGATTTTGGGGCAGCCAGGGTCCAAAAGAATTGTTAATCCGGCTCAGCGCGGCAGGCACCTTCTTTGCAGCGGCTGGCTACAGCTTTGAGGAATTCCGCTGGCACATTATTGATTTGTCCTGGACAAGATTCCCGCCTGCTGTTTTTAATCCCTTCTGCACTGTGACTGACTTGAGGAGCCACTATCAAACCAGAGCAGGACACCAACGTTTTATTTTGCTTAGCACTGAAGAGCGTTTCAGTCACTGTAAACTGTGCAGATAATTAACGCTGAGTGAAAATGTGGAAACTCTCAAGGTTGCAATCAGTCCTCTGTTCCCCTCCACGCGTGTCTCAATCCCATCAGTCAGACTCTAGTTAATTCTGCAAACGACATTCCTATTAGTGTTTTAGCTTATTTTTGTACCAGCGTCATTAATAAATAGTTCACTCCTGTGGTGTTTAATGGGTAAAAATGCTGTCTACAGTACCACTGAGCCCCACCGAGGTAATCCCTGGACTTGTTCTCTGATCTTTATTGAGGGAGCTGGCAGCAGGTGGGGCAAACAGTTAGATTCGCACTGCTCAAACTTCAAGCAATACCATCTCCTCATCACGTTCAACAGCATTACCATCAGTGAATTTCCCACCATCAATATTCTGGGGGCAGGGGAGGTTGGGGGGAGGTGGAGGTTAATCAAGCACCAGTAACTGGACGAGCCACATAAATACCATGGTTAAAGACAAAATACTGCGGATTCTGGACTCTGAAACAAAAAGAGAAAATGCTGGAAAATCTCAGCAGGCCTGGCAGCGTCTGTGGAGAAAGAATAGAGCCAAAGTTTCCAGTCTGGGTGCAACCAAATGAGAAAATGCTGGAAAATCTCAGCAGGCCTGACAGCATCTGTAAGGAGAGAAAAGAGCTGACATTTCGAGTCCAGATGACCCTTTAAGGGCCATTTTCTCTTTTGGTTTCAGATTCCAGCATTCACAGTAATTTGCTTTTATTGAGTCTGGATGACCCTTCCTCAGAGTTAAAGACAAAGAAAATAGATTTATACTGTGAGGGTGGGCAGGTGGGGAGGGGGCAGTAATAACCATTTACCATCACACTCCCTTTGTCCAATTACAGCCCCCCCCCAACTGCCCTATTCCCCCTCCGCCTTCATTGTATAAATCTTGTCGATTTTCTTTGTCTTTAGCTCTGACGAAGGGTCATCCAGACTTGAAACATTGGCTGTATCCTCTCCCCACAGATGCTGTCAGACCTGCTGAGCTTTCCCAGCATTTTCTGTAAATACCATGGTTACCAGAGCAGGCCAATAGCTGGACATTTTAAGGTGATTAATTCACCAGCTGACTCCACAAAACCTGTCATAGAAACATAGAAAATAGAAGATAGAGTAGGCCATTTAGCCCTTCAAGCCTGCTGCACCATTCCTTTTGATCATAGTTCTCCATCATCTACAAAGACAGATCAGGAATATGGTGGAATAGTCGACACTTGCCAGGATGGGTGCAGCTCCAACAACACTCAAGAAGTTCAATACAATCCATGACAAATAAGTCCACTTATTAGTCACTCCAACCACCACCTTAAAAATGTCACTCCATCAAACAACCGGTAGCACCAGTGGGTACTATCTACCAGTTACACTGCAACAACTCACCAAGGCTCCTTCGACAGCACTTTCAAAACCAACAATCGCTACTGCTTGGAAGAACAAAGCCAGCAGATGTTTGGGAACATCATTGTTTGCAAATTCCCCTCCAAGCCATATTACATTGCTGATCCTTCGCTGTCACTGGGTCAAAAACAGAAACTCCCTTCCTGACAGCTTTGTGGATGCACCTACACCAGATGAATTGCAGCAGTTTCAGAAGGCTGCTTAAGGATGGGAAACAAATGCTAGCTAGGCTTGCAATACCCACATCCCAGACAAAGCTTAAAAAACTGGCCCCTGTGTCTTTGAATTATTGAGGGGCAAAATCGGACAGTGTAGACACCTATGTAGGTCAGTCAAGAGGTATCAATCACAGTTCACTCATCTGGCCTGTGTTGCCACCTAACTATGCTGTGATGGTCATTTTCATGAGAATCATAACTTTTCACTATGTTCTCAGCTTGTTAACTGGCCTGTATTGGTCTCATATATACTATCCAATTATTTCATTGCTGGGAAAGTACATATGCAAATGCCAAATGAGAACACCATTGGGTTTGGGTATGATGCTCGTCACTGTTGAATAGCCCATGATCCCACATTGTCCAAGATCAGTGAATAAGGATATCTTCTGGGGTAAGCTATGTTGCCACTGCCTATGAACCTGTCCCAGCAGAGTTGGTATTTTCAAGAAAGGAAAAGGAAAATTAATGTACATTTTGATTTTTAAAAATAAATTACTTCAAATTAATGCTGAATAGCAATTCTTATTTCATACCATCAAGTGAGAGAGCTACTAGAGTACCATGAAGGCCTGGTACAATAATCTGCAGTAGCTGGTTCCCTATGCCTTGTAGATCAATTGCCCTCCTCACAGTACCTAACTAATTACAGCCAGTCCCTCTATCTACCTCCCATGTTCTAAAATCAGTCACAACTTTAAAAACTTTTTTTTTGATAAGTGGGGAAAGGCCCAGTGGAGATGTAGAGGTGCGCAGGGGAAGCTTTTTACACAGAGGGTGATGGGGGCCTGGAATGCACTGCCAAGTGAGGTGGTTAAGACAGTGACGTTAGCCACATTTAAGACTTAATCTTGATAGGCACATGAACAAACAGGGAATAGAAAAAGCGGTTGGTCTAAATAGGATAACGTGATCGGTGCAGGCTTGGAGGGCCGAAGGGCCTGTTCTTGTGCTGTACTGTTCTTGTTCTCTCTATATAGCAGATATAAAGGAGGTGTTCCCACTTAGGGACAGAGACCAAAACTAGGATAGATATGAAATATTCACAAATAAATCCAATGGGGAATTCAGAATAAATGTTTGTATCCGGAAAATGGTTAAAATGTGGAACTCATTACCACAGAGAGCAACTGAAGTGAGTAGCATGAATACACTTAAAGGGGACGCTAGGTAAGTGCCTGAGGAAGAAAGGAACAGAAGTATATTCTGGTCGGGTTAGATGAAGAAGGGGTGGGAGAAGGTTCGAGTGGAACATAAACTTGTTGGCGCTAAATGGCCTGTTTATGTGCTGTACTATGGAGAGGCGATGGCCTAGTGGTATTATTGCTAGACTATTAATCCAGAAACTCAGCTAATGTTTTGAGGACCTGGGTTCGAATCCCGCCATAGCAGATGGTGGAATTTGAATTCAATTAAAAAAATATCTGGAATTAAGAATCTAATGATGACCATGTTGATTATCAGAAAAAAAACATCTGGTTCACTAATGTCGTTTAGGGAAGGAAATCTGCCGTCCTTACCCAGTCTGGCCTACATGTGACTCCAGAGCCACAGCAATGTGGCTGACTCTCAATTGCCCTCCAAGGGCAACTAGGGATGGGCAATAAATGTTGGCCAGCTAGCAACAAATTAATAAAAAAAGACTTACATTTGCACTATGCTGTCGTTTCTGTTCACCTTATTTCCGTCCTTGGTATTTTCATTAAACATCTACCAGGTCAATTGCTGTACATCCTGGCCAGTCCTTTCTAGCTGCCGTACAGTGAAGGTCAATTACACTGTCCTACTACCTGCTTATCTGCGACGGTGGTCATTAATTAAGTTACCAATGTTTTCTGTCACATTATGATGATTCATCAATCGATCCTATTGATTAACTGCCATGCTACAGGGAATATATCAGTCTTATTTGCTTACTTGCCATGGGTGTTACAGTCATTTATTTTTACCTATCAAGTAATGGAGGTCATTCAATCATTTACACACTATTATATCATGGATGTTAGTTACAGCCAATGCATTAGCTGCTCACAAGGCATTGTGAATCAATCACAGTCTAACAGGCTGGTTTACATTGCAACCTTACTGTGTGCAGCTGTCATTTGCAGTCAATTCTGTAAAGTTCACAGCCCTCCCAAATTGTGTTTCTCATGTTAACCTATCTGTTATAGGTCCCATTGACACTAAATAATAATTCCCAGTTGGAAAGTTCGCACACATGGATGTCGGTTGCTGTTACAGTTTTGTTTGCACTTCAGCCCCACACTCCTGTGGGCACAAAGTGCAGGGGGGTGGGGAGGGGTACTTGTGAATCTGCTCCTGGTCCTGGCCAAATTTGCCATCAACAGGCCCAAGCAGTGGGTGATCGAGGGAGTAGTCCAACCTGACTGTCTGCCTCTCTACCAGTGTCACATTCATGGTCAGATGTCCCTGGAGAGGGAGCATGCGGTATCCATGGGCACCATCGAGGCCTTCCATGCCCATTGGCCGCCACAATGATTGGGGTACCTTTTTGACTCTTTTAATAATCATTTGGTTTAATGTTTTAAAATTTCATTTGTGATTTGCTTTTGTTTCAGGCAGTTCCCCTTTTACTATTTCCCGCAGCTTATTTAATTTAGTTTAATTGGTTAACTCAAAAGAGATGGCTGTCCGTTGCGAACAGGACTGTTATTGGGTGTGATGCTTGTTGCAGTCAAATAGCATGTCACCCTTACACATCAGTGCTGATGAAATGATGAACCATACTGCTGCTTGCTGGGCCGGCGGAAAGCACAGAGAGTCACATTATCTGTCACTTGTACCACCATCACAGACCTACTCATTGTGCTATAGTTACCAGGCTAGGATGATCTGCCTCAGTTGTGAGCTAACATACCACGATTGACCAGAATTGTCAATATTATTTGCCCCTCAACCCCTCTGTGCAGGGAGGCTAGTGATACTACCATGTGTGCATAAACATTTGATCCTATACTTCAGAACACAATTTTTAATACATCAAAATTGTATTGAAAAACATCTATGAATGTGAAAGATGTTGTACTGGGACTATTTGAACTGAATGTAAGTATTAATTCACGTTAATGAACAGTGTGAAGTTTTGCAATGGGACCTTGGATGACCAACTGTGGTACGTCACTCAACCTAATTAAAATACAATCAAAGAGTTAACAAATGACACTTTATAAACTAAGAGCATGGAGTATTATAAAACCGCACAGCAAATACTTGGCAACTGAAGAAGAAAGAAAATTAGGAAATGGCATACTTCCAAAATTAAATGAATGGTTAAACCTGGATTGATGAGCAGGTGGGGACTCAGCTATTATCTGTGAATGAGTAAGGACATTTAATTTATCTAAGATGCTAATTCATAAGCAAGGGATTAGCAACGTGTTTCACAGTCCATCCTAGCTCCCATTCATTAGAATGAAGACTTCAAGTTGGTTATCTCTACATCATGTACTTTATCTTAAACTGACATTACTCTAGTATCCTATACCAGAAAACTGTTGTACTCCTTTGAAGGATATGTTCAATGCAAATTTAATTGTATTGGGTGATGGTGTGTAATTAAGTTTCTCGTAGTTGCAATTTATTTTGCATTTTCCTTGTCACCTCCAGTGATGGTTCCCAGATTCAGCTGCAAATAATTTATGAGGCTTGTTGTTTTTAAAGACTAAAATAACATTGCTTTCTCATCCAATATTTTCTATAATGTGTACTATCCAAGTTCCCAACTGTGTTTTCATCGCACGTTGATTTAGACCGAGGTATCATCCGTGTTCCGGCACTTTGTGCTGTCTGAAGTTCACTGTAAGGTAAATTCATCATAATTCGATGCAACATTCCAAATGCAGTCTCGCCAACTTTCCACTTAATGCATCTCGTCAATTCTCCACTTAACGCATTTTAATGCTGTGCTTTCTTATCACTATCTCACACCATTTATACACTTTACGCAACTTCTCAAAAAGAATTTATAAATCTTTAATATGATACTCCCTTGTGTAATCATGATGTGTATTGTATTATTTTGTGTTTTCTCATTTAATAAAACATTCTCATCCTAGTACTTCAACTCTGTATATTGGTGACTTCTTTGTATGCCATTTTTCATGTTATTTATATGTTGCAGGTGTTCAGATAATGTTCAAGATGACATTCAATTAAAATTTTCAAGATTGAGATTAAGATCAATAGGTTTATATTGGTTAAGAATATCAAGAGCTAAAATGGGTAAATGAAGTTGAAATCTAGTTCAGTCACGATTTAATTGAAGACTCAAGGAGTTGAATAGCCTGCTGTTGCTCCTATTTAATAATTTCCCCTTTTATTTTGCATCCTTTTTTACTATCTCGTCCTGTCTAATCGCATTCAACTTTCCTCGGCTCCTCTTTCACATTATACCTGCACTTTCCATATTAGTTTCAACTCTTCCTTGCAAATATTTTAGTCCCAGTTCCGTTTATAGATGGGCTGTCCCACAATAAATTTAATTCCTGCCCATAACTAGTCTCCCTGCTCCTTGAATCTGAGTCTTCCCCTCCTACACCGTACCGAGCAACATGTTAATCTCGCCTAATCTGGTTGTTTCTGTGCCGGCCAGCTCATTGTGTTAGTATTAAGCTCGTCCATTGCTGGGTCAGGAAAATTGACCCTACAAAACAGTTGCCAACTGTGAATTGGATGTATTCCTGACTGTTTCAATGCATAAACTCACACTTTCAATATCTGTTTAAACAGTTTCTTTCCTCCCATGTTTGTTTATTCATTCCTGGGACATGGGCGTCGCTGGCTGGCCAGCATTTATTGCCCATCCCTAGTTGCTCTTGGAGAGTTGTTGAAAGTCAACCACATTGCTGTGGCTCTGGAGTCACACGTAGGCTAGACTGGGTGAGGACAGCAGATTTCCTTCCCTAAAGGACATTAGTGAACTAGATGGATTTTTCCGACAATTGACAATGGTTTCATGGTCATTACTAGATTCTTAATTCCAGATTTTTCTTTATTGAATTCAAATTCCACCATCTGCTGTGGTGGGATTCGAACACGGGTCCCCAGAAGATTAGCTGAGTTTCTGGATTAATAGTTTAGTGATAGTGCCATTAGGCCATCGCTTCCCCTTGGAGCAGACATGTCCATGTCTACCTATTTACAAATAATAAAATGCTATGCTCAAAGTACATGGAAACAAAAACATTTTTCAAGTCCCCCATGGGTTTTCCTCCTGGGTTGTTTGTGGCAGTGTCTAGAAGATTCATCTTCAATTCCTGGAGGCTCCAGGCCAATCCTGTAAAGTTCTACGAAGATTGAAACATCTGTCATTATTTCACAGTGAAATAGTAACAGGACCTGGAAGAGAGTGGTCATTTGCAGCAATATCTTTCATTCTGGATTGGGCCGGGGGCGGGCGGGGTGGGGGGGGGGAGGGATGTCAGCAAAATGTGAAAGTTGAATTTTGACAAATGGAACAATGTCTTTTTAAATAGTTTATTTTCAGGTTTTCTAGAAATGCGGTTTTGTATACAAGAGGATCATGGAGGCATAATACAGCTTTTAAATCCTGATCAGCAAAACATTAATCAGTTTTTCCAGATTATTCTTCAACAAACAAATGCAATATTAGAGATATAGATGTCTATTATATATATATATATATAGTCCCATTTTGGGATTCCTTATAACAGTTCTGCTGTTATTAAGTCAAAGGTTTGTCGGGAGCTGAAAATAGCTCAGATTAGGGCTTTCTCCTTCTTTCAGTAACCTCCACCCACCACTGGAGTTCAGTTGTTTGGATTAGAGCAAAGCCACATGGTGATGGGATGTTTTCACAATGGTCCAATGGTCAAGATGTTATTAAACCCTGTGTGTGTGTGTCAGAAAGATCATTCTCAATCTTACACCCCTTTAACCCCTCGCCTGCCTCTCTGCCTTGTGTATTACCTGGATCACCTCCCCCATTCTATCCTCTGTAAACTTGAGGTCATCCAAAACTCTAATGCCCATGTCTTAGCTCGCACCAAGTCCTACTCACCCAGCACCCCAAGGCTTGCTGACTTTACGCCAATCAATGTCTTGATTTTAAAATCCTCATCCTGTTCTCAAAGCCCTCCATTGTTCTGTCCTTCCCTATCTCTCATCTCCTCCAGCCCCAAAATGCTCTACGATCTGTGTGCTCGGCAATTTCTGGCCTCTTTTGATTGTTCTGTCATTGGTGGCCACGGCTTCAGCTGCTAGACCCCAAAGGTCTGGAATATTCTGCTTATCCCTCTGCCTCTCTACCTCACTTTCCTTCTTTAAGACACTCCTTAAAACCTACCTCTTTGACTCAGCTAAAAGCAAAATACTGTGGATGCTGAAATCTAAAATACAAACAGAAAATGCTGGAAAATCTCAGCAGGTCTGACAGCATCTGTGGAGAGTGAATAGTTTATTTATTAGTGTCACAAGTAGGCTTACATTAACGTTGCAATGAAGTTACTGTGAAAATCCCCCAGTCGCCACACTCCGGTGCCTGTTCAGGTACACTGAGGAAGAATTTAGCATGGCCAATGCACCCTAACCCAGCACATCTTTCAGACTGTGGGAGGAAATCAGAGCACCCGGAGGGGAACTCACACAGACTCGAGGAGCACATGCAGACTCCACACAGACAGTGACCCAAGCCGGGAATCGAACCCAGGTCCCTGGTACTGTGAAGCAGCAGTGCTAACCAGCCAATGTTTTGAGTCAAGATGACCCTTCATCAGAGCTGGAGAAGGCTCATCCAGACCTAAAACATTTGCATCAGACCTGCTGAGATTTTCCAGCACTTTCTGTTTTTGTCTTTGAACAAGATGTTGGCAACCCGACATAATATCTCCATATGTGACTCAGTGTCATATTTTGTTTTATAATGCTCCTATGAAATACCTTAGGATGTTTTTTTACATTAAATGCATTATACAAATTGTTGTTCTGATACCTGGTGGATACATTGGAAACTCATAGCGACAGTTTTTCATTATATCTGGTACGTGAACTGTTCTGCCATTGTAAAGGACAGTCTTTACTCATTATACTTCATGGACACAATAAATTAGTAATGGTTGATGTGCTACCCAATGACTAACAGTTCGTGACATCCTTTTGGTTAAAAGGACTGCTTCAATAATCTCACAGGAGACTGTTTTCCCAGTTGGAGCTATTTTGAGCTATCACATGACCCAAATTGGGATCCTAATTTAGCCGTACACAAATGTAACGCACATCCTTTTCAATTTGAAAGCTTAAGTTTCTGCTCTGATAGACTGCACATTGGTGGATCCAGTTTCAACTCAGCAAATTGGGGAGATCAATTAACCTTATTCAATTTGGCACTGTGGTTCCACTTGCATTTCCTGCTGGGAATAGTTTGGTTTCAACAAGAGATTGCAATCATTTCTTTCCACCAGTCTCCTCATAAATTGGAGTTAGAATATTGCTTACACTTTATGGATACCAGCAGAGGTGTGCATTCTAGGTGGATGGTACCAGATCACTTCATTAAACGTAAAGTTTATTCATTTCACATGGCTTAAGGAACAAAGGAATAGCATTGGCCCTTCCAACCTGTTCTGCCGTACGATGAGATCATGGCTGATCTGATACCTAGAACCCTCTACCCACCTTTGCCCCATCTCCCTTAATACCTTTGGTTAACAAAAATCTATCAACCACAGATTTACAATTAATTGGCCGAGCATCAATTGCAGATTGTGCAAGAAAGTTCCAAACCTCTATCACCCTTTGCATGAAGATATATTTCCTGAAAGGTCTGCCTCAAATTTTTCAGACTCTGTTCCTTGGTCCTACACTCCCCACCAGCAGAAATACTTATACAACAAAAATACAATACTTTTCACTGTATACTAATACATGTGAAAATAATAAATCAAATCAAATTAGTTCCTCTCTATCTATCCTGAGTGTTCACCTTAACATTTTTGAAACTTCCGCAAAATCACCCCATAAAGTCTAAATTCCAGGGAATCCAATCCTAGTTTGTGTAATCTCTCCTTGTAATTTAACCCGAACCAGGTAGCATTCTGGCAAATCTTCACTGTACTCTCTCAAAAGCCAAGATACCCTTCCTAAGGTGTGGTGCCCAGAACTGTTCCCAGCACTCCAGGCGTGACCTGACCTGGGCTTTGTTTAGGTGAAGCATGGTTTCGATCCACTTATTCAAAGTGAAGGGAAAGTTTCCAAGCAAAGGTTTTGGGGGAAAACACATTGTGAGGTGCCTTCTCCATTACCTTTCCAGCAGGAAACCCAGCAGTTCAGGAAAAAAGGTGATTCTACCAGTTCCAGTGGGATCCTTGAGATAGGTTTTCACTGAGTCTACATAAGGCAAGCCCATCTGTGGTGTGACACTCAGATCTAAACAAAACTGTTCAAGTTTAACAAGGAAATGTGCTCACACTTTTGGTGGTTGCATCTTGTTACTGGAGTGTCTGTTGTTGTTCCTACTCTCCTCCTGATCTTAATTACTTTTGAGTTTGTCTCTATTGTGGAGCTGAGGTTATCTATTTTGTAAGGTCATGTTCATTGTTCGATAATGATGCCACGCAGTGTCCTCATCCACTCATTCCTTCAGGCTTGTTGTAGACTGCCTGTAATAAGATCTTGTTCAAAGGACCATTTTTCCTTAGAGCTCAGCAGCAGTGGTGATATTTGGGTGAGCATTACCAAAGTCTTAGTGACCACCACCAACCACGTGAGTTCCTTGGAACATCAAATCCAGCCTTGATTCAGTGGTGTTTGGAGGATACAGCATACCAAAGATTGAAGGCCCTGTGAGGTAGGTGACCTTTTCCTTGAACAAAGCAATGGTTCCTAGTTCTAAATTACACATTTTATTAAAATCCAAGAGATACAGCAAAACGTACTGCTACTGTAGTCTGCTGAATAAATTATAAATAACGCCGATACCAAGACATAATGTTAATTTTACATGATTATTCTCAATATATATTTCTCCCATATATTAGAGTTGAACAGTAGACTTAAGTGGTCAAATACAATTAAACTAATGATCCAGGAAAAAAGTGTAACTTAGGGGAAATTCGCACCGAAAGTCAATGGATGTTTGGCTGCCTGTGATGGGTCCCAAAAATCCCAGTCTAGGTGTTAGTTGAAATTCACATCTTCTAAAATCATAATGCTAAGCAGGCGAAGGAGATCCCACTCCCCCAGTTTACCAGAGCAATACATGTTGGAAACCAGATTAACTGGCAATAACTTTTCTTGCAGAAAAAAACCTACATAGGTTAACTTTTGCATTTGTTGTTTTAAATAGGTAGCTGCATAGCTAGATAACTTGCATTCTGTTATTGTGAACCTAACAAGCAGCAAAGATCTCAGGGATAACACTGGCAAACAAAGGAGTACATTAATTAAAATAATGATTTTTTAAAAAAATTGCACAAGTAAAATGAAAAGATTCATTAAGACACAAAATATTTTAGTATAATCAAAAAATTAGAAAACTCAAATAGATGTTAGTAAACCTTCAATTTCTTTTTTAAAGTAGGTTTCAAGATGGGTTTCCTTCCCTCCCCAACCTCCTGGTGAGTTTTCTTGCTCTGATCTGCCTCTTTTAACTGTACTGTTGTTACAGCCATCCAGTTGTGATACATGGTTTTGTATCAATTAAACTTGAGGCAGCATTCCATATGACTCCTTTACCTCTCTTACTTTCTCTTGTACCACGCACCCCTATTTATAAAACCCAGAATGCTAGTGGCCTTTGTAAGGCATTACACCCACCTGTATTTGGACTTTCAAGGAAATATTTGTCGACTTTCTTATTTATTTATTAGTGTCACAAGTAGGTTTACATTAACACTGCAAGAGGTTACTGTGTAAATCCCTAGTCGCACCCATCAACTGTCGGATATTTTGTCCATGTCTTCCTGAAATGTTTTACTTTTTTCCAACCTTCTATGTTTTTGTTTTTGGGTGTGGGTTCATTTGACTGGCTTTTATCAAGAACAAAAGTGGATCCAGTACTGATCAATGGGGTATACCACTTCCCTCTTTTTAACAGATGAAATAACAATTCCCCTACTAACTGTTTTCGACTCCCAAACCAATTATCTATGTTTAGGCAATGTGAAAAAACAAAGCAAACAATATACTGGGATGGATGTACAGCCAGAAAAGGGGACGACTTTTCAGTTGAGGTTACGCAATGTGTTGGTCAGATGATGCTTGGTGGTACTTGTGTGTGGCCCTTGATGCCATGCTACAGAAGTGATGCGCAAATATTAGAGAAGAATAATGAAGAATAAACCCAAATGAGAGGATGATGCATTATGGGTGATGGTCACAAAAGCTCAATCCCTTACCCTAGACCGGCGGCATGCTGGCACAGTGGTTAGCACTGCTGCCTTACAGCGCCAGGGACCCGGGTTCAATTCCGGCCTCAGGTGGCAGTCTGTGTGGAGTTTGCACATTCTCCCCGTGTCTGCATGGGTTTCCTCTGGGTATCCCGGTTTCCTCCCACAATCCAAAGATGTGCAGGTTAGTTGGATGGCCATGCGAAATTGCCCCTTAGTAGCAGGGTAAATGCATTGGGTTACGGGGATAGGGCCTGGGTGGGATTGTCGTTGGTGCAGGCTCGATGGGCCGAATGTCCTGCTTCGGCACTATAGGGATTTATGAAAACAGTTTTAACTCTTGAAAATATAAATGGCAACCTTTTTCTGTATTAGCCCAAGAACTCCTGCAGACCATACCTTCTGTGTGTGTAGCATGGATAAGTCAAAGATCTGCCCCTAGCTCCACTGACCAGAATTTAAACAGTCAGTTTAAACTGGGTGAAATCCTGGGAAAGTTAGGTTCCAGATTTCTGCCATTACCACTCCTCCCAAGTCGAACTTTGACCTTCCTTCCTCTCTGACCCCAGAAATTTCCAGCTTCATACATTAGGGGCTTTGAAAATTGGCTGTTAAACTAGAACAAAGAGAACAAAGAAAATTACAGCACAGGAACAGGCCCTTCGGCCCTCCAAGCCTGCACCGACCATGCTGCCCAACTGAACTAAAACCTCCTACCCTTCCGGGGACCACCTCCTACCCTTCCGGGGACCATATCCCTCTATTCCCATCCTATTCATGTATTTGTCAAGACACCCCTTAAAAGTCACTATCGTATCTGCTTCCACTACCTCCCCCGGCAGCGAGTTCCAGGCACCAACCACCCTCTGTGTAAAAAACTTGCCTCGTACATCATCTCGTACAACTGTGAAAGGAAGATGACCAGAAGAATAATGTTCAATGCTGTCACGATGTTAAAGAAAAACCCTTGATTTTTCTCACGTTTTCTAACCGTAAGGTGGTGAGTTTAAATCTGAATAATATTCATCAGTTGAACACACTTCTGAGATATTATATGAATGGTAAGAATCTATAGCCACTCATTGGCATTACTTTGTCTCCTTCTTGGATCACGCTTCCCACCAAATGTTTGTGGGACAGATGATGAATATTAATGCGGTTGTCAGCTATCTAAATATCTCTGCAATTTTATCATGTGCTATAAAGCCTCACACCTTCAGAGCTTTGAAGGACGCACTCCACAGAACCTGAGGATTTTTCCACTTCACAACCATTCATAAATATAAAATTAACAGCACCCTTCTATTCTATCAAATGGTAGTCGTGTTAGAGGCAACACTGTAATAGAATCTTCAGTGAGCTTACACAAGCCTTTCTGCTCATGCATGTTTTTATAATTGCTTCCTAACCTTTAAACATACCCTGAAGCCATTTGTTATCCTGTGGATAATGAAAAAGATAGCGTTAAATATTTCCTTGTCTTCCCTCAAAATGTTGGACGGTCAGCACAGAATGCAAGCACCAGCAAACAATTTGATTTTGGTTTCCAACAGTTCTGCTCTGGAAACAGCTGTCAGAGGTTTTGCGTTGATGATCCAAATTTCTATTTTTTTTTGAGCCTTCCAATGTGCTTTAGGAAAGGTACTTTACATTCCTCTGCAGTTGGCTTTAGGGGAAATTGGTAACCAGAAACATACTTGTTCCCAGGTTTAACAGTCTCCCTTCCCCTCCCCCCATCTCTTCTCTTCTAAAGGCATTCACTCTTTGTTAGTGTTTGTCTTCAGCCCATTGAACCACAAGCCATGAAGAGCCTTGTCTTCTTCTCATCCAATGTCTTCACACACTGACTTCTAGTAAGGTGCAATCAGTAGTTGCAATCCTGGTTGACCTTCCCTCCTCCTTAATTCCGGGCTCTTCAGATCAGAACAGATCAACTGGAAGACCCCATATGTCTGCCAGCAGAGACCGCGCGAGTCTGAATAGAAAGAGGAACATGCTTAGGGCCTGTCTGGCTCTTGTCATGACGCATTGACCTGGTGTGCCATCAGTTTACAGGATATGAAAAATGGGTCTTTACCAGCTTAACACAGGATTCATTTCACAACAGCAGCAGTGAAACTTTTATCTAGATTTTACTCAAGATTATGTACATAATCTTCTTAAAGACTAATGCAGACTACCGGTTTAAAAAAAAAACAACTGAAAGATGACGGTATACCACAAAGCTAAAATAGATCATTTACTTTAAATTATATATGTATACAGTTTAATTGATAAATTAGCATCATTGGAACCAGTGTAGATCATTCAGCCTGTCCAATCTGTTCCACCAATTAACTGGGTTGAGATTGATCGGACACTGCTAATGAGTTTTTAGTTTTCCAAGTCTTTGTTCTTGTTTTAACTACACCTAAAGTAGAAGTGCATCATTTTCTGACAAATAAGGACTAACATACCCTTAACAATAGGTAGCAGGATGATATGCTGATGTTTTGTGTTACAGAAGAGTTCCTCTCTACAAACACCTCACGGCGAGAAGGTAAGATTACGCACGTGGAGATCGCAAAGTGATCTGTGTGGACAATGCCCTTGCAAATGGAGGCCTTCAAAAAGTCTGTAGTGACGATGCAAGTAAGGAGAGATCTACGGTGTGTAGGGTGGCGGCTTCTCATCAGGTGGAAAGTATGCCGGGGAGTAGCGAGGAGGAGTGTTTGGCGGCCACATGTAACTGGAAGCAGACTGTGAAATAGACTGTGAATCGTCAGATGGCGTGGAAGCTGAGAATATACTTGGATGCTGGAAAAGAGAAACAGTACATGTTAAATGCTTCAATTGCACAGTTCACCCTAATGTCTATGATGTTTATTGTTCACCTGGTAAAAGCAAAATACTACTGCTGGAATCTGAAGCAAAAACACAAAAATGCTGGAAAACCTCAGCAGGTTTGACAGCATCTGTGGAGAGAGCCAATGTTTCGAGTAAGGATGACCCTTTGTCAACTCTGAACGTAGCCCAGTCCACCACGAAAACCAGCCTCCTATCCATTGGCTCTGTCTACACTTCCCGCTGCCTCGGAAAAGCAGCCAACATAATCAAGGAACCCATGCACCCCAGACATTTTCTCTTCCAGCTTCTTTCGTCGGGAAAAAGATACAAAATTCTGGGATCACATACCAACGGCTCAAGAACAGCTTCTTCCCTGCTGCCATTGGACCTTTGAATGGACCTACCATATATTAAGCCGATCTTTCACTACACCCTAGCTATGACTGTAACATTATATTCTGCACCCTCTCCTTTCCTTCTCCCCTATGTACTCTATGAAAGGTAAGTTTTGTCTGTATAGCGCACAATAAATAATACTTTTCACTGTATCCCAATACATGTGAGAATAATAAATCAAGTCAAATCAAAAGCTGCAAGACCTGCTGAGATTTTCCAGTATTTACTGTTATTGTTTACATGGTGTTTAGCAGGAAATGTTCTTGTGCTATGCAAACTCACACTTACAGAATTTATCAAGCACTTATTACAATGATGCCTTACACTTTAACCTGATTAGGCACTTGTTTCAAAGACTAAAGCCATAACATGACAAGCACTCAGAGCTTAATAGAGTTAAAAAAAACAAACAGCAAATCTCGCAAATACAATTTTATCAACAAAACTAGCAGTTGCTTTCAAATGTAACAACAGATTGCAAAAGGAGGTATAAAAAGTTAACATTTATTTATTAGTCACAAGTAGGCTTACGTTAACATTGCAATGAAGTTACTTTGAAAATCCCCTAGTCGCCACACTCCGGTGCCTGTTCGGGTACACTGAGGGAGAATTTTATCATGGCCAATCCACCTAACCCGCACATCTTCGGACTGTGGGAGGAAACCGGAGGAAACCCACTCAGACACGGGGAGAACGTGTAAACTCCACGCAGATAATGACCCAAGCCGGGAATCGAACCTGGGTCCCTGGCGCTGTGAGGCAGCAGTGGTAACCACTGTGCCATCATGCTGTTTACTGGCGTTAAAACTTTGAAACATGAACTCTTTCTTTAAGGATATATTCATGTTCAGTTGACTTCCTGCTGGATAATCTGTAGTTTGGAGAGGAGGGTGGCTCTGAACTGAGAGAAACCCTTTGGTAGGGGGTAGCGTTAAGAGACTGCATGGCCAACAGTTATATATTGCTATTAGCTGGTGATGTACCAATCAGTAATTGACTATACCCTTAACTCCCAGGCATCAATCAGTTATACCATCATTGTCTTCCTCACGAGCATTGGAAATTTGATCTTTAGCCAACATTTACTGTGTGTGTCACAATTCCAGAAACCAGCTATTCAGCCCAATTGGCCCAAGCTGGTGTTTAGGCTTTAAGCGAGCTACCTAAGCCTCTTCCTCAGTTGCTAATGTGGATGAAAAAACCCAGCAAGAAAACTGATCTGATCTTTGAGTGAAGATAGGAAGGAAAATTGTGGTTGCGAGGTTTTGAAACTTAACAAAAAACCCCAAATTTGAACCAATAATGCCATGAATACACAACAGATCAGTCTGCATGTTGGAAAGAGAAAAGACTGGCCAATGATTTGGGTGTAAACCTATCATTAGAATCATGTGGAGTTTGTTATGTGCGTCAGTTCATGGGACAGTTTTAAATTGTTGGGAGCATACGACACAAAAGATAAGCCAAAGATACAATAATATCATTGCACTTTCAGAAATAAAGCAGAGTGGAATATGCCCCACTTCTAGGGTGAGGAGCTTACCCAGTTGTAAACTGCAGGGCCAAACTAATTGACAGAGGCAGAGGGGTGAGGATGTGTAAGTGTAACTGGCATCGTCTCATATTACCTAGAAGATATTGGGACTCAAATGGACTATGAAGAGAGTGCAGGGTTTGGGCTAGCAACTACCTGGAGACCTGACATAGCAATGCATATGGAATTTGTTACTGTTTGGGTGGTAGGTTCTAATTATTGTGAACAGTAGATAGAGTGGATGTGGAGAGGATGTTTCCACTAGTAGGAAAAACTAGAACCAGAGGCCACAATCTCAGGCTAAAGGGACGATCCTTTAAAACAGAGATGAGGAGGAATTTCTTCAGCCAGAGCGTGGTGAATCTGTGGACCTCTTTGCTGCAGAAGGCTGTGGAGGCCAGGTCATCCAATGTCTTTAAGACAGAGATAGATGTGTTCTTGATTAATAAGGGGGATCAGAGGTTATGGGGAAAAGGCAGGAGAATGGGGATGAGAAAAATATCAGCCATGATTGAATGGTGGAGCAGACTCGATGGGCTGAGTGGCCTAATTCTGCTCCTATGTTTTATGGTCTAACAGATTCAGCCATTGTAACTTGGATGTGGTTCAAAAGGAATATAAAAGTTAACAGTTGTGGTTCATTGCAAAGGTACATTTAAAATTTCCCAGGAGTGGCAAAGGTTATGTTGCCTGCCCAGTGTCAGGGTTAAAGACATCTCCTCACAGCTGGCAAAGAACTTGGGAGTGGGAGGGGAAAGATCCATTTGTCGTGGTCCAATGACATAAGTAGAACTAGGCATGAGGTGTGGCTGAGGGAGTTTGCCGAGTTTTTGTCTCCATTATATGGGGAATGCCCATGGTGAACGGCAGAAGAATGAAAAGCAAAAGATGCTCCAACCTGAAACTGATGCAAGGCAGTTTGCCGAGCTAGTTTCATTTGCCAGTCGAGAAAAAAATTCCAGCATTGCTCCAGTCAAAGCTGATTGCTAGAAACTTCCTCTGAGACCACGAGACAAATGGCAGATTTTCCGGCTGTTCCCGTCTCCAGAATCCTCTGGTCCTGCTGATGGTGACTCCCCACCACAGGGGAGGGTGCAAACAATGGGAAGCTGGCGGAGAGATCGGAAAATCCCTCTACCGGCCAATGGAAGGCCACCTCCACCGCTTGAAAACATAGTGAGATTGGGGAATCCTCCCCATAGCAGCAGAAGTAGGCCATTTGGCCCATCGAGTCTGCTCTGCCATTCAATGAGGTCATGACTGATCTGAAATCATAGAAATCATAGAAACCCTACAGTGCAGGAGGCGGCCATTCGGCCCATCGAGTCTGCACCGACCACAATCCCACCCAGGCCCTGCCCCCATATCCCTACATATTTACCTGCTAATCCCTCTAACCTACGCATCTCAGGACTCTAAGGGGCAATTTTTAGCATGGCCAATCAACCTAATCCGCACATCTTTGGACTGTGGGAGGAAACTGGAGCACCCGGAGGAAACCCACACAGACACGGGGAGAATGTGCAAACTCCACACAGACAGTGACCCAAGCCGGGAATTGAACCCAGGTCCCTGGAGCTGTGAAGCAGCAGTGCTAACCACTGTGCTACCGTGCCACACTGATATGGTGATCCACTTTCCCGCTTTATTCCCATAACCCTTAATTCCCTTACTGATTAAAAATCTGTCTGTCTCAGCCATGAACATATTCCACCCCAGTCAGCTTGATAAGTCTGATAGTGAGTGAGGTAACTTATCCACGAATCAGTGTAATTTGTAGAATTTCGGGAATACCTGATTTGATCATTGTTTTTGGGTGTTTTGCAGGCGCAGAGCTGGGGGCATTTCTCTGCCAGCAGCCATTGTTTCTGGAATTTGGTGCATTTTAGAATCGCATATGTCCCAAATTGGCACCCTCTTTTGCACTGAAAATGTTGCAAATTCAAAGCCAGAATATCATGCCATAGAGATTAGGGAGACTTCCAACTCATCACCTTGCCGAAAGGGACTGTCACCATTAGGCCAACGTCAGTCATGGAATTAGAAACTTGGTGCACATTGTGATTCCTATTCTGGAACTGGTACATTTTACGCACACCCATTAATGGGCCCCAGGTCTCATTTACAGATTCTTGCCCAGATGCTTGAAGGGCGAGTCTCACAGTTTGTGGCATGACATTTGACAGTGGAACTCAGGACAGCAGAGTCTGACTCCATCTGCTCTCGACACCTACACATTTTGACATAGCAGATCAAGTGCCTTCCCTTTGGAGCCTGACTACACTAAGGCTAATCTTAACAATGACTAGATAGATCAGCTATCTTCAAACAGACCAACCAGCATGTCTAAGAACCTTCTGGCCCATATGGCTAAATGCCTGATTGCATTATCGGAGAAGCCTGACTATTTTCACCTGAAAGCAATGCCAAATCTTTGAAATCAATGAAGTGTGTTTTGTCTGAAGACAGGTCCTTGGCTCATTGACCCACTACGCACCCCGGACATAGCCTCTTCCACCTTCTTCCGTTGGGAAAAAAATACGGAAGTCTGAGATCACGTACCAAACGTCTTAAGAACAGCTTCTTCCCTACTGCCATCAGACGTTTGAATGGACCTACCTTATATTAAGCTGATCTTTCTCTACACCATAGCTATGACTGTAACACTACATTCTGCACCCTCTCCTTTCCTTCTCTATGAATGGTATGCTTTGTCTGTATAGCGCGCAAAAAACAATACTTTTCACTGCATACGAATACATGATAATAATAAATCAAATCAAATCAATTGGTTTAATAATGCCACATGTATTAGTATACAGTGAAAGGTATTGTTTCTTGCGTGCTGTACAGATGAAGCATACCGTTCATAGAGAAGGAAAGGAGAAGGTGCAGAATGTAGTGTCACAGTCATAGCTAGGGTGCAGAGACTATCGTCTTCCAATCTGGAACAGGAATTGAACCCACACAGTTGGGGTTGTTCTGGATCACATGTTAGCTTCCCAGCTAACTAAGCTAGCCACCTGGTCCAATCAAAATAGTAAAGGAAAATGCGCTTAGCAAATATCACATTTCGTTTCATTATGAAGTATATAAGATATTGGAAGAAGATCCAGTAATATCGTCCAACCATTTTGACAGATACCTGAATATCGTATGGACTGTAAGGTGGCAGATGTGGAGGCCCAGGATAGAAGTTGGTATAGGCCAGTACCTGTTGTCCAGGATCGTACATTATGGGCGGAGGTGGAGGTTCCGGTGTGTAGGTGATCCGAGAAGCAGTTGGTGTCTGCTGGGGTAATAGCAGAGAAAGAGAGGTTTAACCATTTGGCTCTAATGGGAGTGAACTCATTTGATATCACTTCTGAAACAGCAACCTCCAGATTAACTAGTTAAACGTTTTACCCTAAGGCCGGAATTCTCTGGCCGTTCACACTGACGGGATCCTCTGGTCCCACCGGCTGTGCTTCCGCGGATTTCCCGGCAGTGTGTGGCGCCTGCAATGGGAATTCCCATTGACAGCGGCAGGACCAGAAGATGCCACCGCCAATGAACGGCACGCTGTCTCCCACCACTGAGAAAAACGCTGAGGGGAGGCCAGATAATCTCACCCTTAAATCTCTTCCGTTAAGCAGTTCTCAGGCTGTTATGGATGAAATCAAAGGTTGGTGTAATTTTTAAAAAAGACGATGGGGGTAATTTTCCCGTCCCGCCTGCCACAGGAATCGTAGCGGGCGGAGGGGCGGACCATGCAAAGGTCTGCTGATCTTGGGCGAGATTTTTGGATGAGTGCGGCCGGAAAATCCCGCCCTCTGTGTATTAAAACAGTAAGAGTTTTAACAACACCAGGTTAAAGTCCAACAGGTTTATTTGGTAGCAAATGCCATTAGCTTTCGGAGCGCTGCCTCTTCGTCAGATGGCAGATATGCACTCCATCTGATGAAGGAGCAGTGCTCCGAAAGCTAATGGCATTTGCTACCAAATAAACCTGCTGGACTTTAACCTGGTGTTGTTAAAACTCTTACTGTGTTTACCCCAGTCCAACGCCGGCATCTCCACATCATTATTAAAATAGGTCAGAATATTTCAGTAATGAAACCTAACCACACAAAATACATCAAAACATGGAACATTATAACCCCACAGTGCCAATGAGACGTAGATAACTAGGATGAGCAGTCAACCGAAAATGTTCTTTTAATCCGAATGCTCCCACAATATTACTCGAGATGTAGCAAATGTTTAACTATTTTGTTTACGTGCACTGTTTCACTTCATAAGTTTTAAAATTGTACTTGTGAGCTGTAGTTTAAAATGATTTATACACAAGAATTCCCCTCTCCTGCTCACCCTGTTTCCCGCTGATGTACATTCTGTTTGACATGGACAAAACTGTACCAACAGCCTTCCTTCTATACGATAAATGTTTCTATTTAGGTATTAGCTGCTCTCTGGCACTCAACACAGTCACTCCTCAGATATTTGAGCATCGAGAGTGAATGTCAGCAAGCTGCACCCCTTTCAGCAAGTATGAGTTGATTGTGACCAAGAGCAAAAGTCCTGGCTCATTCTTCACATTTCATAACTCTGCGGGGGGATATTGAGACCACTTATAGCAAGCGCAGGCCTAGCTAAGACCACCTATATAGCATCAACTGACCAACAGTTGACGAGAGCTGGGATTTTCCTAGTTGTGTGAATCATTGAACAATTGGGAAAAGATATCGACTCAGTGCTATAGGGGTCTGACTATGACTGCCGTTTGCAAACTACAGCTACTCAGCTAACATCTCCGGTTCTAGGCAGGGGATGCAGTTTGAGAAAGTGCTCAACACTTGCAGCTCTCCCAGTATTGTCACATTGAACAGAGTCACTCATATTCAATAGGATTTTGTGCAAGACTTCTAAAGCCTCTCCTCAATTGCTATTTGCCAAATGTCTACGTTTATGTTTAAGTTTATTTATTAGTGTCACAAGTAGGCTGACATTAACACTGCAATGAAGTTACTGTGAAAATCCCCTAGTCGCCACACTCTGGCACCTGTTCAGGTACACTGAGGGAGAATTTAGCATGGCCAGTGCACCTAACCAGCACGCCTTTCCGACTCAACGGCGAGGATGGTAGAGTAGCAATACTGGCAATCCGGCTCCTATCCTTACTTCTTGCATATAGATGGGGTAGCCCTTTGTGGATGATGCAGATTGGGTGATCACGAGTCTGCAGCTCATTTTACACTGTTGCATAAAAGTCAAGATCTGCACCATGGACTTCTCAGCATAGGGAACCCTGAATGCTTTTATTTTCCCCGAGTCCAGGGACTTGAAGAGCCGAATGCATTTCTGCACTGTAGGGATTCTATGGATTCTAACACTTATTGAGGAGGTCAGTGGTATCTTAATACTGTCGAAAAAGGTGCAATTTTTGCAAGAGTTCTTCACCTCTGCTACTTCTAAATGAATATTTAAATTTGATATCTTATTTAATGCTTCACAGACTTGGTCTTGCTCTTCTAGGGTTAAGCAGGCACTAGTCCCAAATGAGACGTCTTCTCAGTGATGATGAGCACTTAGCGAGTATTAGTCAAGACATTTTTTGAAACAGATTCTTTAACAAGGTCAGAATTCATTATTTTTCAAAAGGCAGCACATGGCCCCATACCAGTCTTGTTCCATCATCAGAATTTATTTTAAGCAGAATTTAGGCTTGTAGGATCATTTATTTTAAGAGGAAACAGAGGGAAAAAAAAATCAAAGAAACCACATAAGACGTAGGAGCAGAATTAGGCCACTCGGCCCATCGAGTCTGCTCCGCCATTCAATCATGGCTAATATTTTTCTCATTCCCATTCTCTTGCCTTTTCCCCATAACCCCTGATCCCCTTATTAATCAGGAACCTATCTATCTCTATCTTAAAGACACTCAATGATCTGGCCTCCACAGCCTTGTGCGGCAAAGAGTTCCACAGATTCACCACTCTCTGGCTGAAGAAATTCCTCCTCATCTCTGTTTTAAAGGATAGTCCCTTTAGTCTGAGGTTGTGCCCTCTGGTTCTAGTTTTTCCAAGTTTTTTTTTTCTAGTTTTTTAAGAGCCAAGTTAATTTTAAGATGTTCACTCAACGTACTCCCTAATTACCCCTTGTGGAAGTGCTAATCACTGCTGTCAGGCTAATCCTTGCAGAGGTAAGAAAGTTATAATAATTGTCCATTTATCACCTGGTTTTCAACACTTTGAAGCCAGAATGGTCAAGAGAATCGGCGATGGTTAAAATTCTGTAAAGAGGCAGCTAGAAAATACTAGCACTTTACAGCTCACTCATCTGTCTCTAAGCCATTTGCAATTTGCACTGGAAAGAGTGCAGAAGAGATTCACCAGGTTGTTGCCCAGGCTGGAGCATCTCAGCTATGGAGAGAGGCTGGATAGGCTGTGAAGTGGGAAATTAATAACTCACTAATTCCCTGGGAGGAAGAGTCAATTACTAGGGGGCATTGGTTTAAGGCGCGAGGGGCAAGGTTTAAAGGAGATGCAAGAGGCAAGGCTTTTACACAGAGGGTGGTGGATGCCTGGAAACTCACTGCCAGGGGAAGTAGTGGAAGCAGATACAATAATGACTTTCAAGGGGCGTCTGGACAAATACATGAATAGGATGGGATTAGAGGGATATGGTCCCCGGAAGGGTAGGGGGTTTTAGTTCAGACGGGCAGCATGGTCGGTGCAGGCTTGGAGGGCTGAAGGGCCTGTTCCTGTGCTGTAATTTTCTTTGTTCTGATAACGTTTTAGACAGAATATTTAAGGTACTGACAGTATCACCAGCAAAGAGTTAAATTATTCTTGAAACAAAGTTAACAAGCTAATGAAACAAATAGTTTACACATATGTGGATGCAATAAGAGAATTAATTAAGAAATTATAATTTTCAAACATATATGCTGATATTTTAAATGTATTTGAAATATTGAATGAATCGTTGTCTATTTCAGCCAAAAGAAGTTACTGCAAGGTATGATGGTAAAGGCAAAGAGTTCAGAGTCAAAGGCCTGGGAACCTTGGTAGTTAGCAGAATTCATATCAGAAAGTTTGTGGTGAGGGAACACATGTTGCAACTTTATGAATAGGGACATTCATTGTCTAGACATAGAACAGATATGTACCTGGATACAGGATCATGTGTATATCCAGTATGGCAATGTGGGAATGTTTACTTTGAACTCTAATATGAGCGCCTATAGTTACAAAGCAACAGGGAAGTGAGTTCAGCCAAGATGGGAGTCAGTGTCCAGATTAAATGGACGAACGAGATATTATTATGCCAGATGGTAAAATGCAATTGGCTGAGATATATGTCAGGAATTATTATTGATGTATGTTTACTAAATGTAATTGATTTTAAAATAATATGAGGCGGGAATGATCGATAAAAAAAATCTATAATTGATCAGTTTTTGATTGTACATGTCAGATTCATTGGCGAGGTTCTGTCGCTCTATTCCAGAGCTACTTAACCCTTTTGGTGATCTCCGAGCAGCTGCACATTGTGTTTTTGTTTTAAGTAGGTGTTATGTCCTTATACAGAGATATCTGCCTCGTGAGTTTTGTATTGCCTGTAGTTAAATACAGTATCGGCTATCTCAATTCACTCCATAACAGGCTGGGGTTGTTTCATAGAATCATACAGTGCAGAAGTGGCCCTTTGGTCCATCGAGTCTGCAGCGACACATTAGAAATGCCTGAACTCCCACCTACTCCCATCTGCCAGCACTTGGCCCATTGCCCTGAATGTTATGATGTGCCAAGTGCTCATCCAGATACTTTTTAAAGGATGTGAGGCAACCTGCCTCCACCACCCTCCCAGGCAGCGCATTCCAGACTGTCACCACCCTCTGGGTAAAAAAGTTTTTCCTCACATCCCCCCCTAAACCTCCTGCCCCTCACCTTGAATCTATGTCCGCTCGTGACTGACCCTTCAACTCAGGGGAACAGCTGCTCCTTATCCACTCTGTCCATGGTAGAGATCTTGTACACCTCAGTCAGGTCACCCCTCAGTCTTCTTTGCTCCAACAAAAATAACCCAAGCTTACGTAACTCTCTTGAGAGCTTAAATTTTCCATTCCAGGCAGCATGCTGGTGAATCTCCTCTGCACCCCCTCCAGTCCAATCACATCCTTTCGATAATGTGGTGACAAGAACGGCACACAGTGCTCTAGCTGTGGCCTCACCGAAGTTCTATACAACTCCAACATGACTTCCCTGCTTTTGCAATCTATGCCTCGATTGATAAAGGCAAGTGTCCCATATGCCTTTTTCACCACCCTACCCTACTAACATGCCCTTCCACCTTCAGAGATCTGTGGACAAGCATGTCAAGGTCCCTTTGTTCCACAGAACTTCCTAGTGTCCAACCATTCATTGAGTACTTTGTTGTCAAATTACTCCTTTCAAAGTATCATTTCACACTTTTCGGAGTTAAATTCCATCTGCCACTTATCTGCCCATTTGACCATTCCATCTATATCTTCTTGTAGCCCAAGACACTCCGCCTCACTGTTAACCACCCATCCAATCTTTGTGTCATCCCCGCAAAGTTATTAATCCTAACCCTCACATGGTCATCAATGTCATTTATATGAATGACGAATAATAGGGGGACCAACATAGATCCCTGTGGTACACCACTGGACATTGGCTTCCAGTCTTCACCGTCTGTCTCCTATAACTGAGCCAATTTTGAATCTACTTTATCAAATTACCTTGTATCCTATGTGAATTTAACTTCTTTACAAGTCTTCCATATGAGACCTTGTCAAAGGCTTTGCTGAAATGCATATAAACTACATCGACTGCACTACCCTCATCTACACACCTAGTCACCTTCTTCTCTTAGAGCAGAGAAAACTGAGGGGGAGCTGATTGAGGTGTACA
Organism: Mustelus asterias; assembly: GCF_964213995.1. Classification (NCBI taxonomy): domain Eukaryota; kingdom Metazoa; phylum Chordata; class Chondrichthyes; order Carcharhiniformes; family Triakidae; genus Mustelus; species Mustelus asterias. The sequence goes on from NC_135804.1 coordinate 140,789,230, forward strand.
AAATTATGCATGACATAGATAGGGTAGATAGGAAGAAACTTTTCCTCTTAGTAGATGGGTCAATAACCAGGGGGCATAGATTTAAGGTACGCGGCAAATTTCCAGTGTACTTGAGGAAAAACATTTTCACCCAGAGGGTGGTGGAAATCTGGAACTCACTTAGAAATCTTGGAAGATTTCACTGTCTGAAAGTGTGGTAGAGGCGGGAACCCTCACAACATTTTAAGTGCATTTAGATGAGCACTTTAAACATCATAGCATACAAGGCGTTTCCCACTTCTTGCCTCTCTTCTTTCTTGAATAAAGGCGTGACATTAGCATATTTCCAGTGCACCAGTATCTTTCCGGAATCCAGGGAATTTTGGAATATCATAACTAATGCATCCACTATCACTGCTATCACCTCCTTTAACACCCTAGGGTGCAGGCCATCAGGTCCTCAGGACTTATCTACTTTTAAACCCTTCAGTTTACTGAGTACCTTCTCTCTGGTCATAGTAGTTTCACCAAATTCCACTGTATTAACCATAGTTTTTGGGACAGTGTTGATGTAACCAACAAGTGTTGGTGGGGGAGGGAGTGGCATAGTGGTATTATCACTAGTCTAGAATCCAGAGAACCAGAGTAATGCTCTGGGGACCCGGGTTCAAATCCCACCACGGCAGATGGTGAAATTTGAGTCCAGTAAAAATCCAGAATTAAGAATCTACTGATGACCATGAAACCATTGTCGATCATCGGAAAAACCTGTCTGGTTCACTAATGTCATTTAGGGAAGGAAATCTGCCGTCCTTACACGGTCTGGTCTACATGTGACTCCAGACCCACAGCAATGTGGTTGGCTTTCAAATGTCCTCAGAAATGGAGGGCAATTAGGGATGGGCAATAAATGCGGGGCACAGACAGCCTATGAAATGAATAAAACTGCATCTGGAGTACTGTGTACTGTTTTGGTCTCCTTACATAATTGCATTAGGAGCAGTTCAGAGAAGGTTCACTTGATTGATTCTTAGGATGACAGGGTTGTCTTATGAGGAAAGGCTGGACCTATAACCAATGGAATTGAGAGGTGATCTTATTGAAAATATAACTTAGCAGGGTGGATGCTGGAAGGCTAGTTCCTATTATGGGAGAGACTAGAACTAGGGGGACACAAAGATAGGTACGGGAGTAAGTTATGAAGAAGACATGAGAAGTCTGCACGGTCACAGTACTGGGTTTAAAAATGAGAGGACTCCAATTAAAGATGAGAAGAAAACTTTTCTCTCACAGAGTCTTTAGTATGTGGAATTCTCTTCCCCAGAGACTGGGAGAGGCAGGGTCATGAATATGTTTGAGGCTGAGTTACATAGATTCTTGATTGACAAGGGAATCAAAGGTTACAGGAGGTAGACAGGAAAGTAGAGGTGAGGCCACAATTCAGATCAACCATAATCTTATCAAATAGCAGAGCAGGCAGGGAGGGGCCGAATGGCCTATTCCTAACTGAAATGTTACGCATAAAGGCGTAACAAAGGCCTAGACTCAATCCAGATTTAAAATCACTTCAATTCCAGTTTCCAACAGCCTCCCTGATCTATTCATCTTGAAACCATAGAAATCAGCAAAAGAATCAGAATCCCAAATTTACTTTAAAAAGGGAGGATATAGGTTACTTTTTAGTTTCACTCCAACTTGTAAGAAAAAGATCTGTGCAATATTTGGATCTTTAATTGTGCAAAGGATGATCTTTCCCTGCCTATTATTAATGAAAGCTGTTAGCCTTAGCCAAAGCTTCCTTCTCACGTAAGGGCTTAGTTACTTCAAACAAAGCAATAAATAATTTGTATGGCTTCTTCTTAATCCAACAACGAATTCCTCTACATTACTCACACACTCTTAATCACAAATGATGAAATTCCAGAGGATTACATGAGCACAAAATAATGCAGAATTGCAGAAAGAGTGAGACATCAGAGGGCCGCAGCCAGGATGAGTGCGGAGGCGCGTCCTCATGGGGGAACAGAGAAAGAGCGGGCTTTCATTTCAAAGGTTATTACAAATCTTTTCTTGGATCAAGTTACAGGGTAGTGTTAGAACAAATACGAGAGATTGTACCTTCTTGCTCAGTGAATTACTTTTGAATGGACCTACCCTGCATTAAGTTGATCTTTCTCTACACTCTAGCTATGACTGTAACACTGCATTCTGCACTCTCTCCTTTCCTTTTCCCCCTATGTACTCTATGAATGGTATGTTTTGTCTGTGTAGTGTGTAAAAAACAATACTTTTCACTGTTTGTTAATACATGTGAATAATAAATCAAATCAAAATGAAAGAAGAAATGGCTCGCATTTATAGCGTGCTTTTCATAACATCAGGTCACCCTCGGCACTTTGCAGATAATGAAGTACTTTTAACCTGTTGTAATGTAGCAAGTGCTGTGTCACATTCTTCACAGCAAGTTCCCACAAAGAGCAGTAAGATCATGATTCGATAACCAATATTGATTGAGGGATGAATATTGGCTGGGATATTGCGGAGAAATCTCCCGCTCCTCTTCACAACAGTGAATCATATCATCGAATCCCTACAGTGCAGAAAGAGGCCATTCAGCCCATCAAGTCTGCACTAACAATAATCCCACCCAGGGCCCTATCCCCGTAAACCCCACATATTTACCCTGCTAATCCCCCTGAAGAGGCATGGCCAATGCACCTAACCTACACATCGTTGGACCGTGGGAGCAAACTGGAGCACCCGGAAGAAACCCACACAGACACGGGGAGAATGTGCAGACTCCACACAGGTAGTGACCCGAGGCCGGAATTGAGCCTGGGTCCCTGGCACTGTGAGGCAGCAGTGCTAAGCACTTTGCCACCATGCCGCCCAGGTGATATTTACATTGTTTCGAGGGGGAAATTTTAGTTTAACGTCTCATGTTAAAAACAGCTCCTCTGACAATGCAGCCCTCTCTTCAGTACTGTGCTGGGAGTGTCAGCCAAACTGATAGATCGGAAGGAGACCCTCCCCATCCCTGCTCTGTAAAGGAGAAAGGCAAGTTTTTATTTGCTTCTACCTTGCACCAAAAATAATGACATCGTAGGTATTGTGACATTCTTCCAAAATAACTTGTATAGCCAAAGCAGAAAAAGTTCAATACCATATCTTTAAAGGATCCAAGGACTGCCGCTGTGATGATCCCAAGAAATAAGCCCACGATGTTAAGGATTGTCGATGACCATAGCAGATGATACAGGTGGATAACTTCCTGGCAACTTCCGACATCATTATACTCGTAATAACCACCCAAAGTGTCTCGACTGTATTAAAAGAATAAAAATAGATGAGAAAGTCTGGAGACTGTTGCATTCTCCATTCACCATCAAATATCCTCCACTTCCAACCACCAAAGCAAAAACAGGGAAGGTATATTCTTCCATCTCTGATATCCCATTCTACATCTAAGCAGGACATCCAACTTGACCAGTCATTTCATTCACTGACACCCAGGTAGTTCGGGTTTGGGTTTTTCAAGCATGTGAGCCAAGTTTTCAGAGCTGGAGTGGTCAGCATTTAATTGCAGCGAGTGAAACATCCATTTCTCCCACTAGCATCCTCCAGTATGGACGTACAATACTTTTCCAACCAATTAAAGAAACAAACTTGCTTAATGAACAAATATATTACAGCTCCCTCTGATTCAATTCATTCTTCATAAACGCAGTGCAGTGAGAACATCACAATTACAAAATGCAAAGATAACAGCTGAGGTATTAAGACTAATCTGTCACTAGTTACAAATCTGGGTATGAAGGGACCGATACCCTTCTGTGGAGACACATTCCAGCCGTCCCAAGGTATTACAATCCAAACTGAAACCAAACCTCTCTCTATTTATAAATATAAGTGCTTCCTAATGTGTGGGAAAGTTGGTAAAGACGCCGGATTCAATTATTTGTGAGGAATATCAAAACCTGTGCCAGCATACGGAGATACAGATTGAAATTTGTAATATCAAAAAAAGTGTTTGGGAACATGTTTTGGTGAGGAACATTTCTAAATCAATGAAGGTTAATGTGTAAAAGGGCTGATTCCACTTCTGACAAAATAAAATGCATGAATGACAATTCCAAATGGTTAAACACTGCAAAATATTGATGATGTTAACCATTGCATGTGCGATTATATAGCTAAACTGCTTGACGTTAAGTGACATACTCACCATAGTATGTATTTATAGTGCTTCTGGGAAGAAATGCAATTTCTCCTTAATTGTATTCCCAGTCTTCAGAGAGATGCACGATTTTATGTATTTTACCTTGGCACCCATTCATCCATGTCCAGGCAGCAAAGAAAATTGAGACTTGTTGCTTTATATATCCTGACCATAGAGTAGCAAGAAATATATTCCAGTGATTTACAGCGAGTGGCCACTGTTAACAGGGGAGAGGAGGGTGATGAGCCTGAACACACAGTCCTTCCTTCTGTCAGTATGAAGTTCACTCTATAGCCAAAGGTCCATTAATACAACAAATGAGGGAAGCCCATTCTTCCACTGACTTTATGCAACTCACCCAACAGTGCATTTTACTCACTTAACAGGCCAGGAATTGTGGAAGATCGAATGACAGTGCCCACTGTTACTAATTCGTAACAAACTCAGCAATTCCCAGCAAAAGAGCAGTGAGTTAGGGACTTTTAAGGGGCGTCTGGGCAAATACATGAATAAGATGGGAATAGAGGGATATGGTCCCCGGAGGGCAGGGGGTTTTAGTTCAGTCGGGCAGCATGGTCGGTGCAGGCTTGGAGGGTCGAAGGGTCTGTTTCTGTGCTGTAATTTTCTTTGTTCTTTGTTCTAATGCGATGTGAGGTAAAAATGTCCAATTAATGTCGTTCGCTCTGCAATGCGCCATTGCAGCAAATCCTGCCTCAAATTCTAGAAGAAAGGCCTCAGTAATTTTTCCACTGTCAACACAAATATTGAAGAAAACCCAGCACATTTTGAATTGATAACATACATTATTTATCCATAAGCCGCTACTTTCCATGCTGCGATATTTCCACAGTGCCAGGAGCTCAGAAGTTCTTATTTGTGCCAATGCTGATAATCGATCATCCCCAATGTTCAGAAAGGCAGAACAAAGTCCCTTTATCACTTTCTGTACCTGTCAGAATCACCCTGGATTATGCTTGACTTAATTTGCTTAACTTTTTGCTAAGATGAAGGAGAATCATGGAAGTAAATGCTTTGCAAGGCAGTAATCGATTCAAGGAATCCTGATATCATAAACCAAGAAAATCTAATTGTCTAAACTACAGAGGATGCCTTACATAGTATGTAACCGTACTATTGTACATTCGACAGTGCAGATTTGCCCACCAATTCCGATCTCCCTAAAGGAAAGAGGAGATTTTGAAGAACAGATGATATTGGTGGTAGTTTAAGTTAATTTATTTGTGCCACAAATAGACTTACATTAACACTGCAATGAAGTTACTGTGAAAATCCCCTAGTCATCACACTCAAGTTTTCAAGGGGCGGGAAAGTTCTGTCCCTGGAGTATGTTTTCCAGTAGGGGAGGCAGCTCATTGTTTGTGGCAGGATCTTCCAGTCCCGCTGATATCTATAGTGTTTTGCGTGGTTTGCCTGTCCCACTGTTAAGGAATCTGACATAGGAAGATCCCGCTGGTGGGAAGGGCTGGAAAATCCCACCTAAATAGTCACAATGTAGGCCCAAGAGTAACCTACCTGCTTCCTGTCTCACCCCAGGATGGTGCCTGAGAAAGGGTCAAAACTCTTGGGAGAATGTAAATAAGATTCCAAAGATGTGTGGGTTAGGTTGATTGGCCATGCTAAAATTGCCCCTTAGTGTCCTGAGATGCGTAGGTTAGAGGGATTAGCGGGTAAATACGTAGGGATATGGGGGTAGGGCCTGGGTGGGATTGTGGTCGGTGCAGACTCGATGGGCCCAAGGCCTCTTTCTGCACTGTAGGGTTTCTATGATTCTATAAGAATGCTATACTCACTATGTACACTAACATTAGTAGCATAGAAGTGCTTAAACAACTTATTGTTAAATTTTATTATATTTGATGACATTTTCAAATGTTACTAATTTTAACATGCTGCTGTGCCACAGGAGGAAGATTCTCTCCTCTCCCTCCCTGGATAAGCCGGAGAAACACTATTCCAACTGAACATGACCCATCTATGTTTCCCTGAAACCACCTTGTTGCTTTCTTACTGGAAAGTTCCTGAGCTGAAAGAGCCAACATGTTGGTCAGGGTTAAACAGCATCTGTTACATCGTTCGATTGATGTATTCGAATTTCCTCACAGTCACCTTGAGGAGGACAGAGAAAAATTGAAGAGTTTTTAATCCTTTCTTGGACCTGTTATCTGCTGTTATTTGGCTCCCATCAAATCTGCTGAAAGAAACTGGGCCAAGTAAACCAGCAGACCTTTTTGCAAGGAATTTCCACATTTTGCAATGCAACCCTGCATCAATGAATCCACCAATTCTTGTATATTCACAACCGAAGGAGCCATTATTCCTCACAGCATTTGTAGAAACCATAGAGATGTTACGGTGCAGAAAGAGGCCATTCAGCCCATCATGTCGGCACTGGCCCAAAGAGAAACGAGCCACGCATTTTACTCCCACTTTCCAGCACCTGATCTGTAGCCTTGCAGGTTACAGCACTCCGGATGCAGGTGAGTATTTCAGCCTCAACCACCAACTGAGGCAGTGAATTCCAGATGTTCACCATCCTCTGGGTAATAGGTTTTTCCTTACGTCCTTTCTAATCCTTCTAACCTTAAATCTATGTCTGCTGCTAATTGACCCCTCAGCTAGGGGTAAACAAGTCTTTCCTGTCCACCCTGTCTAGACCCCTAATAATTTGATACACCTCAGTTACATCACCCCTCGGCCTCCTCTGTTCTCAGGAAAACAACCCTAGTCTATCCAATCTCTCTTCATAACTGCAATTTTCAAGTCCTGGCAACATTCTTGTACTCTCTCCAGAGCAATTATGTCCTTCCTGTAATGTGGTGCCCAGAACATTATACAGAGTTCTAGCTGTGGCTGAGCCATTATTTTATACAGTTCCATCATTACATCCCTGCTTTTGTATTCAACACTTGGCCCAATAAAGGAAAGCATTCCACCTGCTTTCTTGATCAACTTGACCATCTGTCCTGCCACTTTCAAGGGCCTGTAGCCATGCACTCCAAGGTCTCTCACTTTCCCTACCCCTCTGAATATCTTCCCATATAATGAGTATTCCCTAGCTTTGTGTACCCTCCCCAAATGCATTACCTCACATTCTTCCGGATTGAATTCCATTTGCCACTTCTCTGTCCACTCAATCAAAGCACTGATATAATTCTGGAGACAACAGCTATCCTCTTCACCATCAACTATACGGCCATCTGCAAACCTCCCAATCATGCCACCCACATTTGCTTCCAAATCATTAATATACACGAAAAACAGCAAGGCCTCCAACACTGAGCCCTACGGAACACCACTTGAAACCGCTTTCCATTCAGAAAAACAGCCATTGCCCATTACCCTTTGTTTCCTGTCACTGAGCCAATTTTGAATCCAACCTGCTGTCATCTCCTGGATTCCATGAAATCATCAGTTTTCCAAGCAGTCTGCCATGTGGGACCTCACTGAGATTCATGCAAGCAACATCCTCTGATTACTCTCATCAATCCTCCTTGTTAATTCCTCAAAAAATTCTATTTAGTAAGATGATCTTCTCCTAACAAAAACCATCCTGACTATACCTGATCAATCTGTGCCCAAGTGACAATTTATCCTGTTTCTCAGAATTGTTTCCAATAAGTTGCCCACCACTGGGCGGCACGGTAGCACAGTGGTTAGCACTGCTGCTTCACAGCTCCAGGGACCTGGGTTCGATTCCCGGCTTGGGTCACTGTCTGTGTGGAGTTTGCACATTCTCCTTGTGTCTGCGTGGGTTTCCTCCGGGTGCTCCGGTTTCCTCCCACAGTCCAAAGATGTGCGGGTTAGGTTGATTGGCCATGCTAAAAAATTGTCCCTTAGTGTCCTGAGATGTGTAGGTTAGAGGGATTAGCGGGTAAAAGTGTAGGGATATGGGGGTAGGGCCTGGGTGGGATTGTGGTCGGTGCAGACTCGATGGGTCGAATGGCCTCCTTCTGCACTGTAGGGTTTCTATGATTTCTATGATGATGATTTCACTGAAGTCAGACTGATTGGCCTATAGTTTTCTGGCCTATCCCTCGCATCCTTTTTAAATGATGACACAACATTCACAGACGTCCAATCCTCGGGACCTCTCCTGTATCTAGTGAGTATTGGAGAATGATCCTCAGAGCACTCGTTATCTCCTCCCCAGCTTCCTTTAATAACCTGAGATACAATCCATCTGCCCCAGGTGATTTATCCACTTCCAAGGATGCCAGTCCGTCCAGTACTTCTTCTCTCACTGTGCTTATTGTACCTAATATTTCACACTCCTTCTCTTTAACTAGAATGTCTGCATCATCCCTCTCCTTAGTGAAGACAAAGTACTCATTGAGAACCTTGCCCACATCTTCTGCATCAACCCATGAGTTACAATGCACATCCATGATAGGCCCTAACTTTTCCTTCGTTATTTTCTTGCTTTTAACTCAATTTTAGGATTGTCTTTGATTTTATCTGACAATTTTTTTTCCTATCCTCTCTTTGCTTTCCTAATTTCCATTTTTATTTCACTCCTGCACTTTCGATATTCCTCCAGGTTTTCTGTCTTTTGTGACTGTAATAAGGTTTCTTTTCCTGCTTTATCTTGGCCTGCAAGCATCTGGATAACCAAGGGGGTCTAGATTTGGCAGTACCACCCTTTTTTTTGTGGGGACATGTCTACATTCTGCCTGTAGAATTCCACCTTTGAATGCCTCCTATAGATTTGACAGTTTTTCCTCTAAGAGCTGTATCCAGTCCACTCTTGCCAGCTCATCTCTCAGCTTTGTAAAACTTGTCTTCCCCCAATTTGGACCTTTTATTCCTGTTCTATCTTTGTCCTTTTCCATAATGATGCTAAATCTAACTGTGCTATGATGACTATCTCCAAAATGCTCCCCCACTGCCACTCCATCTACTTGCCCAGCTTCATTTCCCAAGACTAAATCTAGAATTGTGCCCCTTTCTTTGGGTTTGTTACCTGTTGGCTGCAAAAGTTCTCTTCAATACAAGTTCAAGAATTTTGAATCCTCTCTGCCCTTCATACTGTTTGTATCCCAAATGATATTAGAGTAGTGGAAGTACCCAATGATCACTGCCCTATTGTTCATTCACTCAGAAACCTGTCCACAAATTTGCTCTTCTAACTCCCGCTCATTATTTGGCGGTCTGATAATACACTCCTAATAGTGTGGCTGGGCCTTTTTTATTACTGAGCTCAACCCAAATGGCCTCAGTTGATGCTTTAAAAACTCTATATCCAGGGATGTTGAACTGCCAGTTAGAATCATAGAATCCTACAGTGCAGAAGGAGGTCATTCAGCCCATCGAGTCTGCACCGACTACAATCCCACCCAGGCCCAAACCCCATACATTTATCCTAGCTACTTCCCCTGACACTAAGGGAGAATTTAGCATGGCCAATCCACTTAACGTGCACACATTTGGAGTGTGGGAGCACCTGGAGGAAACCCACCCAGACAAGGGGAGAATGTGCAAACTCCACACAGTGACCCAAATTGGGAATCGAACCCAGGTCCCTGGCACTGTGAGGCAGCAGTGCTAACCACTGTGCCGCCATGCCGCCCCAAATTTTGCCCCTCTTTAAGCCATGTTTCCATTACAGTGATGATATCATGCTACCATGTGTCTATCTGCACCCTCAGCTCATTAGCATTATTCACTGTGCTCCTTGCATTTACCTTTCAACACTGCCAAATTCCTGTGCGTACACTTTTGTACACCGTCCTGCTTATACAGGTCCCACCTTCCCTACAACTGGGCCCGAGGCCTCAGAAACCTGATGTCCTCCAACCTGCTGTTCAATCAGTCAGTTCTCCTGTTTTATGCTCACTTGCATGTGGGATTGGGAGCAATCCTGAGATTACAGCCTTATAGGTCCTGTTTTTCAATCTCCTTCCGAAAATATGTTTTCAGGACCTCAGCTTCTTTCCTATCTCAGTCATTGGTACCAATGTGGGCCACGACCTTTGGCTGATCACCCTTTCCCAGGATAAAATCCTGTTGCCTCTCCGTGACATCCTTTACCCAGGCACAAAGGAGGCAACAGACATCCTGGAGTCACGTCTATGGCCACAGAAATGCCTGTCTGTTCTCCTATCAAATCCCCTGTCTCTGCTGCCCCTCCTGCCTTCCCATAGAGCAGAGCCATTGTGGTGCCACAATCTTGGCTCCAACTGCACTCCTCCGAGGAAGCAACACCCTCACCAGTATCCAAAGCGGAAAACCCAGAGCTCAAGGATCTGCAGCTAGTGACACTTCCTGCATATGTGGTCGTCTAGGACACCAGAGGAGCGTCCATTATTTATTACAAGACATGTATTCCATGTGACAGTCCTGCCATAGCTTCAATTTACTTCCCTTACGTTAACTTTATTTAACTTTGATTTACTTATGCAACTTTATTCCACCTGACCATAGCTTAAATTTATTTCCCTATTGCTCGTGTTTCTTATTTAAATGTAAGTAACCCCTTCTTTTAAAAATAATGTGTTTTTCTAATTCTCACCTATCTGATAATCCTCCCAAACAAGTTTCTCACCAACCAATGAACTTATGTTTCTCTTGTGATTTTGGGCGCTGCTGGTTGCCTGTCCCAGTGTCCTCCTCTCGCACTCTCCTCTAGGTGCTGCTGACCACCTATCCCAGTGTCCTCCTCTCGCACTCTCCTCTAGGTGCTGCTGACTACCTATCCCAGTGTCCTCCTCTTGCACCCTCCTCTAGGTGCTGCTGACTACCTATCCCAGTGTCCTCCTCTTGCACCCTCCTCTAGGTGCTGCTGACTACCTATCCCAGTGTCCTCCTCTCGCACTCTCTCCTCTCTTATCTTCTGATCAGACTTTTTCTGTAGCTGTCCCAAGACAATAGCTTTCTCTTGGTCAATAGTGATAGAAGCTATTGTTCTGCCTTTTTTTAAAAATTCCCCTGGATTCCAAATTCATTGAGATTGGTTTAGGAAATGAAAATGTCATATAATTGTAATTCTAAAGAGGTTTTTTGGCAGAGGCACGACATGAGGGACTTTGTGCTAAAATTAAGGCGAACGACATCCTGGGGAATATAACGAGATAGATTGCAAATCAGCGAGAGATGGTTAGAATCTAGTGATTCCCTCAGTAAGGTCTAATCTCTAGGGAGCTTCACCAGAGATCTGTGCCAGGTCACCTCCTGTTCATTAACAATTTGGGTGGAATATTGAAAGCAATTATTAAATTGCATCCCTATTCACTAAAGGAGAGGTTGCTGAAACTGTCACAGTAAAGTTGAAAAATTGGATAGGATAAAAATAGATCAAATGGAAATATGTAAAACGTTAGCAGTGCTTCAAGTTTGAAAGGTCACCTCTTCCAGATAGGATGCATTCTGGGCTGCTGAGGAATTTAAGGCTGGAGATAGCAGCAGCTGAGGCCACAATCTTTCAATCCCCCTTAGACACGGCGAATGCTGCCAGAGGAGAGGAGGATTACAGATGTTACATTCCTGTTCAGAAAAAGAGTGAGGGATAAACTCAGCAACAATAGGCCAATAGGTCTAATGTGGGCAGTAGGCAAACTCTTAGAGACAATATTTCAGGTCAAAATTAATTGTCACATGGAAAAATGTGACCTAATAAATTTGCAAACGGCAAATTATTTTTGATGACTGAGTTCTAAAGTAGCATATAATAGGCTTGTTAGCAAAATTGGAAGTCCGTGGTATCACATCTCTGACTCATCTGTGGAGGTTGGCCAAGCAGGGACCACGGCCGGTCCTGAATCTGTGGAGGATAGACCACTCTCTCCTTGGAAGGTTGAACTGAGGCAGTTGTTGAATTGGGTTCGAGACCACATACTTATTTGTTGTGTCCAATGGTTGTGTCCAATGGGATTTGAGTTGAAGCCCTGTGTGGAAGAGTTTTCCAGATTGGCCTTTTTGATGGGAGTTGTACCCTGGGTGGGCTGAATAGATCAGCATAAAGGGGCAGGTGGGGGGCATTGCAAACCTCTTCCATCATTTTGTGGGTTGTTTCACGTCAGTGGATATGTGGAGGAGTGATGTTTGCCAGGACAGGGGACCAAGGGAATGGTGTTGAGCGTCATGTTCCTGTAATGATACGCATGGTGGCATTCAGTGTGTGTGCCTGCGATGATCTTGACCAAACAGGAGCACAATATTCTGCTACTGAGTATGGGAGTGCGAGTGCTGAGGTTCGGAGGGTGGTGACAGCAGCACTCCACGTTGAGCCTAAAAGCTGTTTCTGGACTTGAACTTGGCTGCAGTTGTTTTAAGGTGTTCCTGGAAGGTGTTCCCAGGAATACAGAGTGACTGGTGGACCATGTCTTGCAAATACTTCAGTCACTGCAGACTCTGTTTTCTCTGCTGATGTCGACTTCATCACAACATACACAGAGTAACAGCTGTAGTTGTCGATCACCATTAGTGTGGACTCTCCTGATAGAAGTGGATCTAAGAACTCAACTGCTACATCCTCCCATAGACCAACCCTTAACAGTGTGCTGCATGCTGGTTCAGGTGGATTAGTTTGCTGACAAGTTGACATTCATGACATGATTTAACAAACTGCTCCACATCTTGCGTTATCCCCAGCTACCATATCTTGGTCTAGAAATTTTGCTTAATACCAAAGTTTCAAAAGAAAGCTTGACATCTTTCTGCTCTTTCTCAACCCTGAATCGTTCATTCTCTGCGCAACTTCCTCAGTCAGTCAGTCAGGGTAGTGAAGTTTGGGATTATATATAACACAATAGTTCACAAGTCTCAGAAAACTTCTCGTTTCACTGGCACTTTGCGGTTCTCTGCTCTCGCTTCTATCTTGTCTTTTTTTGGATTGATTATGTGATTAGCAGCATACCCTTCCAGCTCCTCCAGCTACCTGTCGCACTTCACACTGACTGTACTGGCATCAGCGTCGGATTAAATGGCTCAATGCTCCTGACTGTAGACACACCAGCTGCAGCAAATGCCACGACACAATCCTAACTATCTCTGCATTCTTCCTCATTGCCCACGTCACATCTCAGGCTAAACCGAATCACAGATTTAGCTGCAGGTATCACGTTATTCAATTGGCCATGTTGGTTCACTTTTGACCACGTACTATCTGACCTTGGCTGCCTTCACCAGTGTGTAACATGCAATACAGTACAACACAAGTATCCAAACACATTCTGTTACCATTAGCACACATGGTACGGAGGGGACAGTGACAGCATGGAGATAACATTCTCAAAGTTACGAAAAGCAGAAAGCAGGAGCGAACACTTGCATTCCCAAACTAAAGAAAAATAAAGAGTGATGTCCCCCCAGGGGTAGGTACTAGGACCACTGCTTTCTCTGATCGATATTAATGACCTGGGTGCCGCGATGGCATAGTAGTTAGTGCTGCTGTCTCACAGTTCCAGGGACCCGGGTTTGATTCCCCGGCTTGGGTGACTGTCCGTGTGGAGTTTGCACATTCTCCCCATGTCTGTGTGGGTTTTCTCTGGGTGCGCTGGTTTCCTCTCTCAGTCCAAAGATGTGCAGGTTAGGTGGATTGGCCATGCTAAATTGCCTCTTGGTGTCTCGGGAGCAAATATGTGGAGTTATGGAGATAGGGTCTGGGTGGGATTGTGGTTGGTGCAGACTCGATGGGCCAAATGGCCTCCTTCTGCACTGTAGGATTCTATTCTATGATTCTGTGACTCCCCCTATGTACTCTACGTACATAGAATCATAGAATCCCTACAGTGCAGAAGGAGGCCATTTGGCCCATCAGGTCTGCACCAACCACAATCCCACCCAGACCCTATCCCCGTAACCCTGCTAGCCCCTCTGACACTAAGGAGTAATTTGCCGTGGCCAATCCACCTAACCTGCACATCTTTGGACTGTGATATTATTAAACTAGAAAGAGTGCAGAAAAAATTTACTAGGATGTTACTGGGACTTGATGGTTTGAGTTATAAAGGAGAGGCTGGATAGACTGGAACTTTTTTCTCTGCAGTATAGGAGGCTTAGGGGTAATCTTATAGAGGTCTATAAAATAATGAGGGGCATAGATCAGCTAGATAGTCAATATCTTTTCCCAAAGGTAGGGGAGTCTAAAACTAGAGGGCATAGGTTTAAGGTGAGAGGGGAGAGATACAAAAGAATCCAGAGGGGCAATTTTTTCACACAGAGGGTGGTGAGTGTCTGGAACAAGCTGCCAGATGTAGTAGCAGAGGCGGGTACAATTTTGTCTTTTAAAAAGCATTTAGATAGTTACATGGGTAAGATGGGCATAGAAGGATATGGACCAAATGCGGGCAATTGGGACTAGCTTAGTGATTAAAAAAAAGACGGCATGGACATGTTGGACCGAAGGGCCTGGTTCCATGCTGTAAACCTCTATGACTCTATGAGGGCACAGTTTTGAAGTTTGCTGACAATACAAAAACTCAGAACTACAGTCAACTGGTGAACGTATCAAAATGAATTTGTTGCACTGAAAGAAGAAATGGGCAGATGCATGCCAGGATTTTCTCCCAGATTGACAAAGTCCGATGTTGTGTGGGAAAGATGGTGTTGAGCCAAGTGACAGCAATCACAGCCATGGCTCTTTACACTGTATAATGCGGGACATGGTGCATAAAGGCCAGCTGGGGTTCCACAACATAATACTGACGGGCGACCTCTGATTTACCCGCCCTGCCAACGTCTCAGCGTTTCGATGATCCGGGCGCCATGTTAGAAGGAAACATTCTTCATCCAAGTGCACCCTCTGACAGCGCCCTGGCACCACCCTCTCCTCACTAAGTGCCGTGCTCACCTCCGAGCTTTCCTTGGAGTTCTGCTCACCAGGTTCATGCCTCCTGAGACTTGTCATGCATTGCACCTGTAATGACTTCAATCAGGCCATTGAGGTTGGCCTATTGGAGTATGAACTCCCTGATTAAGGATCCAATTGATGGGTCAATCAGGGAGTCTTTGCCTTGTACTAAACCGGGAGTGTCAGTTCTTCTGGCACCCCCGGGGGTAGGCTGCTAGCACTCTGTGTACTGCTGTTGGAATTGTAAATGAAGGGATTTTGGTGAAGGGACTTCTGCCTCTGTTGGATTATTACAAGCACCATTCTGACATAATGCCACTGTGGACATATTATTTGATGTGGGGGTGCAATTGCGGTGTATGGGCCCAGTAAATGAATTTAATACAATTCCCAATAATGAATGGCCAGAAACGCGACCGGTCACCGACTGGTTGAAGGAATGATGGCTTCCTGCTTTTACATCGACCTGAAGAGCATCTACGGCCTTCCTGCAATAGTCTCAGCTCTCAATCCCAAACAGGAGTGGAAAATCCCAGCCACACTTCATGTCATAGAAGTGTGAAGTGAAGCATTTTGGAAGGGAGACTAAGGAGAGGAAAATAAAAACTGAATGAGAAACTTGTAAAGAGAGGAACAGAGAAACCTGGGGTGCTGTGGGTGAGTGTTAATGTACACGCCAAGTTGAGAAGCATGTTTAAAAAAAGCATACAGCTCTTGAGCTTAATAAAGAGAGGCGCAAGAAAGTTATGCTTAACTATCATAAAAATCATTGGTAAGGCCCCAGACAGAATATTGTGTAAATTCCAAGCAGCAAACTTTCAGAAGGATATGAAGGCCTGAAAGAGAGTGTAGGGATGGTTTACTAGAATGGTATCGGGATGTGGGATTCTAGTTATGTGGAGACTAGAGAATCGGAAAGTTAAAGTTTATTTAAAGTTTTTATTTATTAGTCACAAGGCTTACATTGCCACTGCAGTGAAGTTACTGTGAAAGTCCCCTAGTCACCACAGTCCAGTGCCTCATAGAATCATAGAAACCGTACAGTGCAGGAAGAGGCCATTCGGCCCATCGAGTCTGCACCCAATCCCACACAGGCCCTACCCCATATCCCTACATATTTTACCCGCTAATCCCTCTATCCTACACATCTCAGGACACTAAGGGGCAATTTTAGCATGGCCAATCAACCTAACCCGCACATCTTTGGACTGTGGGAGGAAACCGGAGCACCCGGAGGAAGCCCACGCAGACATGGGGAGAACGTGCAAACTCCAGACAGACAGCGACCCAAGCCAGGAATCAAATCCGCGTCCCTGGTGCTGTGAAGCAGCCGTACTAACCACTGTGCTACCGTGCCGCCCATTTGGATGGCTACAGGAATAGAGTAGGGCAATGGGGCTGATTGGATTGCGCTACAGAGAGCTGACATGGAGTCAATGGGCCGACTGGCCACCTATCTTGCTGTTACAACCCGATATGTTGGGCCTGTTCTCCTTACAGCAGGGAGATTTAATAGAAATGTTCAAGATCTCAAAGGGTTTTGTTAAGAGGAAATGAGAGTTGTTTCCAGTGATCGTGCAGATTAGTGTTATGGCACTTGGCAAAAGAACCAGAGGCGGGATGAAAAGTTGTTTTTAGACGCAGCTGATTGTTCTGGAATGCGCTGCCTGAAACGGTGGTGGAAACACATTCAATAGTAACTTTAAAAAGGAAATTAGATAAATACTTCAAAGGGGAAAAATTTGCACGACTCGGAAAAGAGACAAGAGTGGGACTCTTTTTTTCAAAGAGCGGGGACAGGTGGTGGCATAGTGGTATTGTCACTGGACTAGTTATCCAGAGACTCAGGCTAATGCTCTGGGGACCCAGGTTCGAATCCCACCACGGCAGATGGTGAAATCTGAATTCAATAAAAATCTGGAATTAAAAGTCCACTGCCTGACCATGAAACTAAGATAGATAAGTCGCCGGGTCCGGATGGGATGTACCCCAGGTTACTGTGGGAGGCGAGGGAAGAGATTGCAGAGCCTGTGGCGATGATCTTTGCGTCGTCGATGGAGACGGGAGAGGTGCCGGAGGATTGGAGGATTGCGGATGTGGTTCCTATTTTCAAGAAGGGGAATAGGGATAGCCCAGGTAATTACCGACCGGTGAGTCTAACCTCAGTGGTTGGTAAACTGATGGAGAAGATCCTGAGGGACAGGATACATGAGCATTTAGAGAGGTTTAGTATGCTCAAGAATACTCAGCATGGCTTTGTCAAGGGCAGATCGTGCCTTACGAGCCTGGTGGAGTTCTTCGAAAATGTGACTAAACACATTGACGAAGGGAAGGCGGTAGATGTGGTTTATATGGATTTTAGCAAGGCGTTCGATAAGGTCCCCCATGCAAGGCTTCTGGAAAAAGTGAGAGGGCATGGGATCCAAGGGGCTGCTGCCCGGTGGATCCAGAACTGACTTGCCCAAAGGAGGCAGAGAGTGGTTTTAGATGGGTCTTTTTCTAAATGGAGGTCAGTCACCAGTGGTGTGCCCCAGGGATCTGTTCTGGGACTCTTGCTGTTTGTCATTTTCATAAATGACCTGGATGAGGAAGCGGAGGGATGGGTTGGTAAGTTTGCCGACGACACGAAGGTTGGTGGGGTTGTGGATAGTCTGGAGGGATGTCAGAAGTTACAGAGGGACATAGATAGGATGCAAGACTGGGCGGACAAGTGGCAGATGGACTTCAACCCAGATAAATGCGTCATGGTCCATTTTGGTAGGTCAAATGGGATGAAGGAGTACAATATAAAGGGAAAGACTCTTAGTACTGTAGAGGATCAGAAGGACCTTGGGGTCCGGGTCCATAGGACTCTGAAATCGGCCCCGCAGGTAGAGGAGGTGGTTAAGAAGGCATATGGTGTGCTGGCCTTTATCAATCGAGGGATTGAGTTTAGGAGTCCGGGGATAATGATGCAGCTATATAAGAAGACCCCACTTGGAGTACTGTGCTCAGTTCTGGTCGCCTCACTATAGGAAGGATGTGGAAAAGATTGAAAGGGTGCAGAGGAGATTTACAAGTGGCATGCCTTATGAGGATAGGCTGAGGGAGCTCGGTCTTTTCTCCTTGGAGAGACGAAGGATGAGAGGAGACCTAATAGAGGTGTATAAGATGTTGAGAGGCATAGATCGGGTGGACTCTCAGAGGCTTTTTCCCAGGGTGGAAATGTTTGCTACGAGAGGACACAGGTTTAGGGTGCTGGGGGATAGGTACAGGGGAGGTGTTAGGGGTAAGTTTTTCACACAGAGAGTGGTGGGCGAGTGGAATCGGCTGCCGTCAGTGGTGGTGGAGGCAAACTCAATAGGGTCTTTTAAGAGACTCCTGGATGAGTACATGAAGCGTAATAGGATGGAGGGTTATACGTAGGTCTAGAAGGTAGGGATGTGTTCGGCACAACTTGTGGGCCGAAGGGCCTGTTTGTGCTGTAGTTTTTCTATGTTTCTATGAAACAATTGTCAATTGTTGTAAAAACCCATCTGGTTCACTAATGTCCTTTAGGGAAGAAAATCTGCCGTCCTTCCCTGGCCTGGCCTACATGTGATTCCAATAGCCTAGCAAGTCAATCAGCTCAAGGGCAAGTAAGGATGGATAATAAATGCTGGCCCTGCCAGCGACACCCACATCTCATGAATGAATTTAAAAAAGCTAAAACAAGGGACCAAATCCACCATGGTCTCTCCTGTCAGTGGGGTTCACTGGCAAGCAGGAATCCAAATGTCAGTTTCATCCTGGCGTCAATTTTATTCAGGATCTGCTGCCGGTACCCGCTGGAGGCGGACGTGAAAGTAATTTGCATCCTGCTAATGGGATGCAGATAAAGACCCAACTGGTATCTCCCCATTCCTGATTCTCCGGGACATCAGTGGGATGTCTGGAGCAACACGATGGTTAGCACTGCGGCCTCATAGCACAGGGACCTAGGTTGAATTCTGGCCTCAGGTCACTGTCTGATGGAGTTTGCATGTTCTCCCTACGTCCACATAGGTTTCCTCCAGGTGCTCCGGTGTCCTCCCACAGTCCAAAGATGTGAGGGTTAGGTGGATTGGCCATGCTAAATTGCTCCTTAGTGTCCCAAGGTGTGTAGGTTAGGGAAATTAGCAGGGTAAATACGTGGGGTTACAAGGATAGGGTCTGGGTAAGATGCTACATCAGGGAGTCAGTACAGACTCGTTGGGCCGAATGGCCTCAGAAGATGGGAATTTCCTGAACAATGCCTGGGGCTGCCTCTGGAGTTTGGGATGGAGGCCGTTAGTAACCTTGGCACACCGCAGCAGTAGGTGGAGGGTGAATCTTCTAGTCTCAGTGCCATGAAGAGGTCCACCTTCTTGCCTCAGAGTGTTCCTAGAGATCCATTTTCTTTCTTCAATGATGGGTCAGTGATGTTGGATGTCTTTTCAATATGGCAGCCAGATATGATGATGGGACTCGTGCCACCATGCCCACCCTGCCACTGAGTATGGCACAAAAGCCTCAGGTGAATAATTAACAAAGTCAGGACTGGAGGATATGGTATAGTTTCCTGCCAGCCTCTGCAACTGGAGGCACTCCATGTTCCTGCTCTGCCACAGCACTTAGTCCCAGATGGGAGAACTCTGGCCAAATTTATAGAAAATACAAAATTGTGCTGTAGAATAAAGAGCTTTCAATTATGAAATAGATGAGAAATGGATCTAAACAGGTTGGGTAATGGGCCCAACAAAACAAAAAATGGCAGTAAATATGGTTCAGTGTATGTACCTGTGCAGGTCTGTGCTGTAATTACGTTTGTGCGTGTCCTGAGCTGTACAGAATTACAAGTTGGTGTAGAATGGTTGGATGCAAGTCAAAGATGAAGTGACTCAGAAGATAGAAGGCTATGAGGCTGTGTTGTCCTGGGCACATGTTAATGAAAGGCTTTGGTGGGGCTGCATCTGGAGTATTGTGTGCCTGCTATTCCCTCCACTTCAATGAGGACATTTTAGCTCTGGTTTTGAGAATAATGAGAATGATTGTGGAAATGCATCGAATTACAGAAATAGATTTCATAACCTGAATTTCTCCCGCAAGTGGCTATTTAGGTGGGGGTATAAAATGGAAGGAATGGGCTTCCTGCCTTCCTCAACCCTGGGGCAGGCAAGGCCTCTGATGGGCGACCTGTCCTTGCCCCTAGTTGAGGCCCGTAAGTACCCAGTTAATGAGAACTTAGTGTCGGTTTCCCAGCCAGCCTCAACTTTAGGCTGGCAGGAGGATTTCCTGGGCATGGAGGGAAGTCCAAAACTGATTAGCTCATTGGCTCGATGGCTAGAGTGTGATGCAGAAAGATACTAACGGTGTGGGTTCAATCCCCATACCGGCAGTGGTAGTTCATGGAGACCTTGACTCATGCTTGATGGGAAGTGCTGCTCCTCAAGCTATATAACCATGTGTTTCACTCTAACAGAGACGCCTATGGTCCCTCATAGACAATGGTTAATTACCAGCGAGCACCAATACGTGATATGGAAGATAAAGAATAGGTTCCCTGGAGATCTCAGAATATCATCTGCACATCAAGGATGATGAGCAATAGAAGTGCAGACTGAGAGTGTTACACACTACATCTAAAGAAAATGGCTCTAATACGAAGTCATTGATTGGGATCAGAAATGTGGGTAAGTTATAAAGAATTCTCAAAAAATTAAATGTTTGTAGGAAAATTAATCAAAAAATATATTTTCACAAACTAGATTTTGTTTTTGAAAAGAGACTGAATGGAACAATTAACTTTGAAACCTTATCATTAAAATTGAATGACTCAATTTACCATCCAATTAATCCACTTATATGAATAAATATCCCTACTCTGCTCTCAAAGACATTTCCACAAAACAGGGGGGTGTCATCAGCAACTTCCCATATTCCTTTATGACAGACACAACTTTAGGGTAGTTTTAGGATAGACTGGCTGGAACCAGAGAACAGAAGGTTGAAAGGGGATTTTATAGAGTTTTTCAAGATCACGAGACAGAGTAGCTAGAATAATCAAAATACTCCAGATGTTGGAAATCTGAAATAAAACCAGAAAATGCTGGAAACACTCAGCAGGTCTGGCAGCACCTGTAGAGAGAGAAGCAGAGTTAATGGGTGGAATTGAATTCAGGCGACAGTGGATCTCTATCTGATGGAGAGCTGGCAAGAGCACCACGTTGCCCCCTTTGAGGAAGGCTCATGGTCTTCTGAGCCAGTCAGGCACTAAAGTGGCCAGCAATGCGAAACCTAGGGCAGAAATCCCACCGCTGGAGCTACTAGCCGATCAGAGGTGGCGGGATAAGGCCCTTAAGTGGGCATTAATTGCCCATTTAAGGGCCTAATTGGCATCAGGACATTGTCCACAAGCCACCCCGCCCTGGACTTTAAGGGAAGCAGAGGCAGGAAGGGGGCCAGGTACTCAGCTGGTACTCCCCTGCCTGACTATATGCCCCCCACCTCCAAACTCACCTCTGGCCAAGGGTAGCCAAGGGTAGAATTTTCCCATCCCGCCTGCCACGGGAATTGTAGCTGGCGCCACAGGGAGCTTGCAAAGATCCATTGACCTCGGGCGGGATTTTCCGACCTGGGGGAGGAGCGTGGCCGGAAAATCCCGTCCCCAGTGTTTCAGGTCTGTGTTCATCTGAAACTGTTCTCTTCCTGTTGGGGAGCACTTCAGCGATCACGGGCATTCGGCCTCTGATCTTCAGGTAAGCGTTCTCCAAGGCAGCCCTCACAACACACGACAGCGCAGAGTCGCTGAGCAGAGACTGATAGCCAGGTTCCGCACACATGAGGACGGCCTTAACTGGGATCTTGGGTTCATGTCACCCTATCTGTAACCGCCACAACTTGTCTGGACTTGCAAAATCTCACTAGCTGTCCTGTCTGGAGACAATACACATCTCTTTAACCTGTGCTTAACGCTCTCTCCACTCACATTGTCTGTACCTTTAAGACTTGATTAGCTGTAAAGACTCGCAGTCCAATCATTATTCTGTAAATTGAGTTTGTGTCTCTGTATGCCCTGTTTGTGAGCAGATTTCCCACTCCACCTGATGAAGGAGCAGCACGCTTCGAAAGCTAGTGGCGTTTGCTACCAAATAAACCTGTTGGACTTTAACCTGGTGTTGTGAGACTTCTTACTGTGTTTAGCCCAGTCCAACGCCGGCATCTCCACATCTGAAACTGCCAGCCCTGCTGACCATTTCCTGTTTCTATTTCAGATCTCCAGCAGCTGCAGATGTTGTGATTTGTGCGGACTGAAGGTTCATGGAAGAGGCCAGAAATATAGGAGCTCGGGAGATCTCGGGGCTGGAGGAAGTTCGAGAAAAAGGAAGGGGCTAGGAATCTGAACACAAGGGCAAGAACCTTAAAATCGAGGCAGTGTCGGAGTGGGTGCCAACATACGTCAGTGAACACGGGTGATGCTGAATGGGATTTGGTATACAACTGTGTATGGCTAATGCTTTCGACTGGAAAATACAAGTGCTAAACAGAGAACAGTTAACTCACATCAAAGCAGAAGTTAATTCAAAATGTACAAACCAACAGATTAATGTGAAACCCACCGGCCACACTTATAAAGGTCACAACAGTAACAGGTATTGCTCTTTATTTTCAGTATGCAGGGAGCACTGGAGTGGCTCAGGCACGTCACCTATTGGAAAGAAGAAATCCAGGTCATCTGACACGATGCAATAACATTTCATTTCTGTAATTAACCGGATCGGTTCAGCTGGTTTTTGTTTTCGATTCAACATTACGGTATTCGTTAATATAAATAATTTCCTTCTACTGAGTTTCAGTCAATCACAATCTTTCTGAGCCTGAAGATTTTCCAAAATAGAAGCAGTAAGAAGCCATGTGGCTCCCCTCAAGCTTTCCCTGCCACACCCCCCCCCCCCTCCTCGCCATTTAATAAGATCAAGGCATTTCGTAACATTATCAAACTCGTAACAAACAGGAGGAGGAGGAGGCCATTCAGCCCTTTGGGCCTGCCCCCATCATTCAAGAAGGCGAGGACTGATCTGATTGTGGCCTTAACCCAACCTCCCCCTTTCCCATCTGACCCCCATATCCCTCAATTCCCTTAGAATTAAAATAAAATCCAAAGGTTGCAACCTTGAATGTTCACATTGATTGTGTATTCACAGCCCCCCTGAGCTAAAGAATTCTAAAGATTTGCAAACCTCTGTGACGAAATCTCTCCTCACCTCACTCTTCCCTGAGATTATGCCCCTTGTGTCCGGCTTTCCAGCCCCTACCCTGTCAAACCCTCACAGAATCATTTATGCTTCAATGAGATCAACTCTCATTCTTCTAAACTCCAGAGTACAGGCCTATTCTACACAAACTCTCCTCATAGAAGAAGCCTCCCAGCTTAGGAATCAATCTAATCAACCCACATTACACCCCCTCTCAGGCCTGTGTATCCTTCTTCAGGTAAGGAGACCAAAATTGTACACAGTACTCCAGATGTGCTCTCACCAAAGCTCTGTACAATTACAGCAAGATTTCCTCACTGTTATATTGCCACCCCTTTGAAATAAAGGCCAACATAGGATTTGTCTTCTCAATTGCAGGGCGTACCTGCACTCTAATTTTGTGTTGTGTACAGGGCACCCACATCCCTCTAAACACCAACACTCAATACAACAGCAAAATACTGCACATGCTGAAAATCTGAAATAAGAAGAAGAAAATTCTGGAAACTCTCAACAGAACGGGCAACGTCTCCGGGGTGTGAATTGGGGTGAATGTTTCAGGTCGATGGCCTTTCATCAGGAGGTACCAACAACTGCCGAAGCTCAGGGTTCGAGAGCGCGAGGCATGGTTCCTCTCACAGCTGTGCACACAGGAATCTGAGTGTGTTCTTGATTCCATGTTGGTCACTCTGTAGTGGGTGGAGTGTTCAGGCAGAGAGGATATGGGTGAGCACCAGGCGGGGGGGTTGTAGGGACATATTGGTATTATCACTGAACTGGTATTCCAGAGACCTGGGGAAATGCTCTGGGGACCCAGGTTCAAATCCCACCACGGCAGATGGTGAAATTTGAATTTAATAAAAATCTGGAATTAAGAATCTACTGATGACCACAAAACCATTGTCGATTGTCGGAAAAACCCATCTGGTTCACTAATGTCCTTTCGGGAAGGAAATCTGCCGTCCTTACCTGGTCTGACCTACATGTGACTCCAGAGCCGCAGCAATGTGGTTGACTCTTAAAATGAGCCCTCAAAGGTAATTTTGGACGGGTAACAAACGCTGGCCCAGCCAGCGACACCCACATGCCATGAAAAAATTTTTTTGAAATTACAAACTGGTATTCATAAATATCAGTAATTC
Source organism: Mustelus asterias (assembly GCF_964213995.1). Classification (NCBI taxonomy): domain Eukaryota; kingdom Metazoa; phylum Chordata; class Chondrichthyes; order Carcharhiniformes; family Triakidae; genus Mustelus; species Mustelus asterias. The sequence continues at coordinate 140,813,608 of NC_135804.1, forward strand.
CCTTCTACTGACTTCAGTCAAATACAATCCCATACACTTTGAGCCTGAACTATTAACATTAAATCTAAAGATGTATGGGTTAGGTGCATTGGCCATGCTAAATTGCCCCTTAGTGTCAGGGGGACTAGCTAGGGTAAATGCATGGGGTTATGGGGAAATGGCTTGGGTGGGATTGTGATCGGTGAAGACTTGATGGGCCAAATGGCCTCCTTCTGCACTGTAGGATTCTATGATTATTTAAAAAAACAGGAGTTGGCTGTGGGGCCCCTCAAGCCCATCCTGCCGCTTAATAAGACCATGGCTGATCATAAAATTATAAGATCATAAATATAGGAGCCGGTCATTCGGCCCCTCAAGCCTGCTCCACCATTCAAGAAGATCAGGACTGATCTGTTAGTGGCCTTAACTCAACCTTCAACTCCGCTTTCCTATCTGATCCCCATATCCCTTAATTCACTTAGAATTCAAACATCTATAAATTGCAGCCTTAAATATTCACATCGACTCACAGCCCCCCTGAGGTAGAGAATCCCATAGATTCACAAACCTCAAGTGATGAAAACTCTCGGCATCTTAGTCTGAAATGGCCAACACCTTGGGCAAGTGCAGTCAGAAATAAATCCACACTATCACGGCAACTGTACTTCACAAGGGCAGAATTGTAGCTGTTACAGGACATTCGGCAGTCAGGGGATGCTTGGATGTTTCCACTGTCACAGAGGAGGGTCCTGAATGGCGCTTTGTCTCCCTGGTGGCTGGCTGACTGGGTGAACATATCACTCAATAGCCTGACAACAGCCCAAAGTTGTGGTCCATCTTGGAACCACTGACTTAGATAGAAAAATGAGGTCTTCCAGGTGACGATTCAGGGAGTAGGAAATTAATTTGAATTCAATACAAAATATCTGGAATTAGGAATCAGCCGATGACTATGAAACCATCGTCAATTGTTGGAAAAACCCATCTGGTTCACTATGTCCTTTAGGGAAGGAAATCTGCCGTCCTTACCTGATTTGGCCTACATGCGACTCCAGAGCCATAGCAATGTGGTTGACTATCAACTAACTGCCCTCTGAAATGGCCGAGCAAGCCACTCGGTTGTCACCACGACCTTCTCAAGGGCAACTAGGGATGGGCAATAAATGCTGGCCAGCCAGCGAGGCCCATGTCCCACGAATGAATAAAAAAAAAGAACAGGCCCTCAAGAGGTGGTCATCTCAGAATTATCCAGTTACCACGTGCTAGTCAATGTACAAACAGGAAGGTAGTGCAGGCGGGGAAATGGCAAGGAGGGAGATTTCTGGGACACCGGTTCTGGGACTTGAGAGATCTGAACAAGATGAACAGGTTTCACCTGAACAGAGATAGGAAACACATGTGGCTTGTGACAAGATTAACTAATGCTAAATGGGAGGGTTTAAGCAAATTTGATATGGAATTTTAGAAAATTAGGATGGACAAATTGCAATGGGATAAAGAACAACGCAGAAAGAATAGGAATCAGATTGAGGAAGAAGCGAAACAGACAAGCATGGTGTTGGATTGCACCTGTGTTAAGGAATGCATGTGTGAGGGGTTAAACATAGACAAGAAGAACATTAAACACTCCTGGCTATTCTGTACTCACTGGAGAAAGAAAATGAAAGAATCACAGAATCCCTACAGTACAGGAGGCCATTTAGCCCATCGAGTCTGTACCGACCACAATCCCACCCAGGCCCTATTCCCGTAAACCTCATTTACCCTCTAATCCCCCTGACATTAGGCTCAATTTAGCACGGCCAATCAACCTAACCCGCACATCTCTGGACTGTGGGAGGAAACTGGAGCACCCGGAGGAAACCCACGCAGACACGAGGAGAAACTGGAAACTCTGCACAGGCAGCGACCCAAGGCCAGAACTGAACCCAGGTTCCTGGCACTGTGAGGCAGCAGTGCTAACCACTGTGCCACCATGAAGAAGATAGGTAGGAGATGACGGCACTGTTCAAAGTTAACACTGTGGTTCTATAAAGGGTGATATGTTCGAGAGGCCAAAAGCTGATTGTATTTAATTACTGTTAAGGAACAGAAAAGGGGCCAGGAACAGTTACACCTGCACTTGGTTTGTTGTGCCTCTGCTGGCTCACGTCTCACATCAACGAGCTGGTGCACAGACAGCTTAGAACCTGCACAAAGTGAAGTCACTCACTCTCTGCAGCTTGGGGAAGTCCATTGCTTGCCTGCTCCTTCCACCAACTCTCATGAGAGAACATTCATGTCCTAACACAATGACGCTCTCCTCTGGGTTGATCTAGTTTCCTCCAGCATTTTCCTCATTCAATTTCACTGGAAGAATTTCAGATTGTTGGAAAAACTAAAATGTTTCCAAACTCTTATAGGTTTTAATAACTTGAAATAAGGCACTTTCTTTGCACACAGCTTGATCATATAGATTTGAGTCAATGGTTCCTCCACTAAGACTCAGGAGACCATTTCCTGGCTAACGGAGATATATTTTAATTTGCAACATGGTGGCACATTAGGACACAAAGCAATGGTGAGAAGTCTGTCTACTGACGGGATCCAGAGCAGGTGGTTCTGCTAATATGCACTAGAATATCAGATTGAAGTTCCTTCCTTCTTTTTGTCTTTCTAATATCTGTGCCAGTTTTGATGTTTCTGATGTCACAGGCATTGTAAAGACATGTGCAGGAAGTGCGCCCTCTGCAGTTGCAACATTACCAAACTCATCCTATCCTGCTCCCGACCCCTTTGTTGACCCAGTTTGTGACCTGGTGCCCCGCTACTGCCCTCTTGCAACCATGTTCTTGACCCCTCTCTCACTCCTGACCTTCACACCACCCCATTCCCAAACCCTCTCGACTCATTGCTGCCTCACTTCAACCCCTCTTCCCTTCCATCTCCTGACCCCTTCCCCTCTCCTGTTTCAGACCCCACGCTGCAATCGAGGCAGCAAGGGTTTGTGGGGCCAGCAGTAGGGGCTGGGGTTGGGGGAGGGGTGGAGTGAACAGGGAAGTAGAGTGCTGCCAAAGAGGCTGAGGGGTGCATGCTGGCCTGGGACACTGTGAAGGCAGACACCATTTTTGATATGGGCAACTGCTTAATCACTGATTATTCTGTGACTATGATAGCTTCACATGTGTGGAAAGTGCTCCCCATGCCTTTGCGATCTCAATAAATGCAGCCTTTTTTCTAACAATCATATAGAAATAGAGTAATAAAGGTTTACAGCATGGAAACAGGCCCTTCGGCCCAACTTGTCCATGCCACTTTTTTTTAAACCCCTAAACTAATCCCAACTGCCCGCATTTGGTCCATATCCCTCTATACCCATCGTACCCATGTAATTATCTAAATGCTTTTTAAAAGACAACATTGTACCCGCCTCTACTACTACCTCTGGCGGCTTGTTCCAGACACTCACCACCCTCTGTATGAAAAAATTGCCCTTCTGGATACTTTTCTATCTCTCCCCTCTCACCTTAAATCTATGCCCTCTAATTTTTGACTCCCCTACCTTTGGGAAAAGATATTGACTATCTAGCTGATCTGTGCCCCTCATTATTTTATAGACCTCTATAAGATCACCCCTCAGCCTCCTACGCTCCAGAGAAAAAAGTCCCAGTCTATCCAGCCTCTCCTTTTAACCCAAACCATCAAGTCTCAGTAGCGTTCTAGTAAATCTTTTCTGCACTCACTCCAGTTTAATAATATCGTTTCTATAATAGGGTGACCAGAACCGCACAGTATTCCAAGTGTGGCCTTACCAATGTCTTGTACAACTTCAACAAGATGTCCCAATTCCTGTATTCAATGTTCTGACCAATGAAACCAAGCATGCCGAATGTCTTCTTTACTACTCTATCTACCTGTGACTCCACTTTCAAGGAGTTATGAACATGTACCCCTAGATCTTTGTTCTTTAACTCTCCCCAATGCCCTACCATTAGCTGAGTAAGTCCTGCCCTGGTTCGATCTACCAAAATGCATCACCTCGCATTTGTCTAAATTAAACTCCATCTGCCATTCGTCAGCCCACTGGCCTGATTGACCAAATGTGCAACATTAATTGAGCTGGGGCTGTGGTTGAGGTAGCGAACAAGTATAAACTGCAACAAAATGATTGAAGACTGATTTGCTCTGATTAAAAATTTCTATTCTGAATTCGAAGTGGGCGGGAATGTCAGTGTGATACATGCTGGGTGCTGGAATGCTGAACAGACACAATGTTCCGCTGTTAAGCTCATTAATTATGCATCTGCGAGGAGTTCGGCGAATCTTATGGCGGGTGGAAATGCAGATGGAGACATCGCTCTCTGAGCAGGTGATGCAAGAAAGGGACATTTTCCCATTGTCTCCACTGTCCTCGAGACTCTATAGAGAGACCATTGCCTTGGCAGCATAGAAGGACTAACCACATGATCCCTTGTCAGCTATGACCATTCACCCAGGAGGATTAAGGTCTGGAGTTACAAGTTGGCTGCCCTCCACCAGTCGTGCCCCTTGGAGTTGTTTCACCTCCCTCCATCCCTGCCTGACTGCAGCCGAAGGCACATAATGAACAGCAGCTCCACACCTCACTGGGATCTCGATGTTATGAGTCAGGAATAAGCCTGCTGTAATGTGGGTTTCACCATAGAGAGAACACAAGTTGAACATTTTTGACATCCAGTTGCCTCATTCCTCTCCCATAGCAAGATCACCAAAGACCAATCTCTCTGTCACAACTGAACCTTCCCCGGACCTCACTGACTATCTCCTCCACCTTCCCCCCCCCCCCCCCCCCACTTTCCTGGGCACTCTCCTCAAGTCCACTCAGACATTCAATGAGGTCATAAAGATCAGCTTTCCTGCACTAACCCCATATCCTTTGATATTTTAAACATGTAGAAATCTACTTGTCTCAGTCTTGAACACACTCGATGTTTTGGACAGAGATTTCCAAAGGTTCACCAGCCTCAAAATATTCCTCTTCGTCGCAGTCCTAAATCGCTTACTCGTCAGTCTGAGACTGAGACTCTCACCATTTTAAAAATACTCAGTACTTCTGTTTTTCTGACCAAAGTGGTTAACTTCACATTTCACCACATTGCATTTCATTTGTCAAATTTTTTGCCACTTGCTGCACCTCTCCAGATCCCCTTGAAGTGTCTGCATCTTCCTCACAATTCACACTTCCCCCTAGTTTTGTGTCATTTGCAAACTTGCAAATATTACATTTAGTCCCCACATCCAAATCATTGACGAATAGCTGGGACCAAAGCACTGATCTTTGCGGTACCCCATTAGTCACAGCCTGCCAACCTGAAAATGATCCACTTATTCCTGCTCTCTATCCATTGACCATTTCTCAATCCATGCCAGTATATTACCCCAATCCCATGTTCTCTAATTCTGTTTACTAGTCTCTTCAGTGGGACCTTATTAAAAGCTTCCTGAAAATCTAAATACATCCGTCTCCCCCCTTGTCTATTTTACTCCTTACACCCTCAAAAAGCTCCAACAGGTTGTTAAAATTTCCCTTTTATAAATCCATAAGACCATAAGACAGAGGAGCAGAATTAGGCCATTCGGCCCATCGAGTCTGCTCTGCCATTCAATCATGGCTGATATTTTTCTCATCCCCATTCTCTTGCCTTTTCCCCCATAATCCCTGATCCCCTCTCTATCTCTGTCTTAAAGACACTCAGTGTCCTGGCCTCCACAGCCTTCTGCGGCAAAGAATTCCACAGATTCTCTGGCTGAAGAAATTCCTCCTCATCTCTGGTTTAAAGGATCGTCTTTTTATCCTGAGGTTGTGCCCTCAGACTAATGAGGCCATGTTGAGTCTGTCCAATCCTCCCATTATTTTCTAAGTGTTCTGTCATCGCATCCTTTACATTTTTCCTGCAACTGATGTCAGGCTAACAGGTTTGTAATTCTCTGTTTTGTCTCCCCTTTCTTTCTTAAGTATTGGGGTTACATTTGCTACCTTCCAATCTGCAGGAACCATTCCAGAGACCGTAGAATTTTGAAAGATGACATTAATATTAAATTATATTGATTAAATCATAAGATACGAGTCCAAGGTGGTGGAGGTAGTATATTGGTATGGATAGAGAATTGGCTAATGGGCAGGAAACAGTGAGTGGGGACAAGGGGTTATTTTTCAGGTTGGCAGCTGTAACCAATGGGGTTCCAATGGGATCAGTGCTGGAACTACAATTGTTTTCAATATATATTAATGACTTGGAGGAAGGAAGCGAATGTATTGTAGCCAAATTTACTGACGACGAAAAATAGGTGGAAAGGCAAGTTGCGAGAGGGATGGAAGCAGTTTGCAAAGAGATATTGATAGGTTAAGTAAGTGGGCAAAAGTTGGCAATTGGTGTATAATTTGGAAAAATGCAAATTTGTTCCTTTTGGAAGGGAGAACAAATTAACAGAGTATTATTTAAATGCAGAACAACTGCAGAAAGCTGCAACAAGGGTCTTCATAGAATCCCTACAGTGCGGGAGGAGGCCATTCGGCCCATCGAGTCTCCACTCACCACAATCCCACCCAGGCCCTATCCCCGTAACCCCACATATTTACCCTGCTAAACCCCTGGACACTAAGGTCAACTTATCATGGCCAATCACCCTAACCCGCACAGATTTGGACTGTGAGAGGAAACCGGAGGACCCAATGGAAATTCATGCAGACATGGGGAGAATGTGCAAACTCCACACAGACAGTGACCCAAGGCCGGAATTGAACCTGGGTCCCTGGCGCTGTGAGGCAGCAGTGCTAACCACTGTGCCACCGCACCGTGGGGGTACTTGTGCATGAAGCACAGAAAGCTAGCACACAGGTACACCAGGTAATCAGGAAGGCTAATGGAATGTTGGCCCTCCTTTCAAGGGGGTTGTCATATAAGAGTAAGGAAGTCTTGCAGCAACTGTACAAGGTAGTGGTGAGACCACATCTGGAGTACTGAGAGCAGTTTTGGTGCCTTTATTGAAGGAAAGATATTATTTCATTGGAGTCAGTTAACAGAAGGTTCACTCGGGTGATTGTCAGTATGGAGGGACTAACGAAAGGTTAAACTGGTCTAGACTCTACTCATTGGAATTTAGAAGAAGGGGAGGTGATCTCATTGAAACATACAGGATTCTTAAGGGGCTTAAGAATGGGAGTTCTAGGAACAGAGGGCATAGTCTCAGAATTAAGGGGTGCCAATTTCAGACAGAAATGGAGGAGGAATTTCTTCTCTCAGAGGGTTGAGAGTCTTTGGACCTCTTTGCCACAGAGAGCTGTGGGGGGCAAAGTCCTTGTGGATATTTAAGGTTGAGATAGATGGATTTTTCATCAATAAGGGAATTAAGGGTCATGGGCAAAAGACAGGAAAGTGGACGTGAGGAAGTTGGATCAGCCGTGATTTTGTTGAATGGCCCGATACTGTTCCTATTTCTTATGGTCCAATATGAAGTTATATTGAGTCTACAATACAGAAACATTCAGTGACCTATGAGCTTCCTCCCACACCTTTCTTACACTCCTGTTAGCATATCCTATTCTTTGTTTGTCATTTGGTTCCATCGTGTCACAAATGGATCTACAGTATTTGTCTTAACCACGCCTTGTGGGAGGGAGTTGCACATTATTAGTGACTTATATTTATGACCTCTAGTTTTTGAATCCTCTATATGTCGAAACATCATCTCTACACCTATCCTCTCAAACCCCATCATAATTTTATAGATGTCTACGATCATCTTTTCGCTTTCTCCTATAACCAGGTAAAGAATATCAAGCCTTGTTAAATCAGTAGTGACTCATTTGCCCTTAAAGTGACATTTTACATAACTGATGGTGTTTATTCTCTTCAACAAGGAGAAGGCACGTCTGCAGATACACAAAGAGAGCTGAGAGACTCTGCCTAATGTAGTCAGCAAATTAATGTTACCGTCAAAATCTCATTAGATGTCTTTAACATTTAACAGATCACTCATCATAATTATGCAATCATCTCTGCCTCAGTAAGACACTGGTAAACATTCCATTCGAATGAAATGTTGTGAATTTTATTCCAAATGCCCCCTTTATAGCGATAATCCAGAGGTCATAGAATCCCTACAGTTCAGAAAGAGGCCATTTGGCCCATCGAGCCTGCACCGACAACAAACTCACCCAGCCCCTATCCCTGAAGCCCCACGTATTTACCCTGCTAATCCCCCTGGCCAATCAACCTCACCTGCACATCTTTGGACTGTGGGAGGAAACTGGAGCGCCCGGAGGAAACCCATGCAGACACGGGGAGAACGTGCAAACTCCACACAGACAGTGACCAAAGGCCGGAGTCGAACCCAGCTCCCTGGCGCTGTGAGGCAGCAATGCTAACCACTGTGCCACCATCATGCCCTCTCCTTACAGATTCACCAGCACAAACACATTTTCACAATTTACCTATTCATTACTCATCCAATATATTAAATAAAAACCAGGATTTTGAAAAACCCACAATTATTTGAGCTTTTCTCTGTAACTTGTCACTCTTGGTATCTTCCTCGTGAATTTGCTCCAATGACTGATCTCCTTTTTTGAAGGGGTATCTAAGCCTGCACACATTAGTCACTGTAACATCATCAATGTACAAATCCTCCATTACATCCTTGCTTTGAATTCAATGTCCTCGGCACAAGGGTAATCAAAATAGAATTAGTTTTAAAGGCAATACAAATGGAACCTGATTACAACAAAAGGACAAAACATTAAACCAAGGACCTGAAATTAACTCTGCAGGTACATCACGATGATGTGTAAATGGCACACAGAAGGGTTCTCCTGGGATGCGTAAATGCTATTCTAGTCCCCTACAATGCATCAAGAGCACAACTGAAAGGCATGATTATGTTGCATCAACTGCATTATTTCTATCTCCTCTTTTCTTAGTTCTTTCACAATGAACCTCTATTTCTTTACTTCTTGTTAACCAGTCACGCCATCTTTCATTTTTTCTCTCATATATATGCACTTTGTTCCCTAACCCTTTACCCCAACCCATCATTAATCGACCTTTTACTGTCTCCAGTCACTGTACCGCACTTGAATCCCCCTTGAATAACTCCATAATGCCTACGCCAACAGTGTCGCACTCTTGGCATTTTTTGACAGGTCATCAACGCACCTCTCTGTGCAATACCAGTTGCCCCATTATCCTCCAGGTGCTCTGGTTTCCTCCCATAGTCCAAAGATGTGTAGGTTCGGTGGATTGGCCATGCTAAACTTCCCCTTAGTGTTCCAAAATGTGTAGGTTAGGTGGAATGGCCATGCTAAATTGCCTCTTAGCGTCCCAAGGGATGGCACAGTGGCACAATGGTTAGCACTGCTGCCTCACAACGCCAGGGACCCAGGTTCCATTCCGGCCTCAGTCACTGTGTGTGTGGAGTTTGCACATTCTCCCCGTGTCTGCGTGGGTTTCCTCCGCGTGCTCCGGTTTCCTCCCACAGTCCGAAAGATGTGCAGGCTAGATTAATTGGCCATGCTAAATTGCTCTTTAGTGTCAGGGGGATTAGTAGGGCAAATGTGTGGGATTACAGGAATAGGACCTGGGTGGGATTGTGGTCAGTATAGACTTGATGAGTCGAACGGCCTCCTTCTGTATTGTCGGGATTCTATGAAAGAAGTGCAATTTAGGTGGATTGGCCATGCTAAATTGCCCCTTAGTGTCCAAAGATGTGCAAGTTAGGTGAAAATTTGTGGAAAGGTTTAAGAAGGGCAGTGAATGGGGAGAACGTGCAAACTCCACACAGTCATACAAGGCTGGAATCAAACCCGGGTTCCTGGTGCTGTGAGGCAGCAGTGCTAACCACTGTGCCACCTTGCCACGCTGTCCTGCCCTACCTGTAGTAAATAAATCAGTGCACTTTGCTGTGTTTTGGTGAATAATCACCAAGGCCTTTGGGCAGAGAATTCAAGAAGAAGTGGTTAGAAAGATGCTTTGATGCGTAACTGAACCATACAGATCCGGAAGGTCTCATTCCTGAACCTTGGAATGATAAAGCTTCGTCTTAACCGACCTTGGTGTTCATCAGACGGTGGGTAGTGGGAGGGGAAGGAGAAAGAAATGAAAATATTAGCCACTTCTGATCAAAGCCTAAATGAAAACAGGAATGAGTTGTAGCCACAGCTCCAGTGATTAAATGGCCCAATGCCACATGTGTTATAATTTTAATCCAGCTGTCACAATGCAATCACTGTCTAAGCACGCACAAAAAGGCTAACTACTTGAGTGAGGTACTTTCTCTGAGGAAAATGTGCTTCAGGATAAGACACTGATAAGACCATGACACATAGGAGCCGAAATTCAGTCCATCTGGTTTGCTTCACCATTCAGTGAGATCATGACTGATCGGATATAATAGTCCTCAATTCCACTTTCCCGCCTTATCCCCATAACCCTTGTTTCCCTTATTGATGAAACATCAGCTTTGAACATACTCGATCCAGTCTCTACAGCCCTGTGTGGTAAAGAATTCAGTAACAGTTTTAACAACACCAGGTTACAGTCCAACAGGTTTATTTGGTAGCAAATGCCATAAGCTTTCGGAGCGCTGCTCCTTCATCAGATGGAGTGGAAAAACATGGCACATTTCCACTCCATCTGACGAAGGAGCAGCGTTCCGAAAGCCTATGGTATTTGCTACCAAATAAACCTGTTGGACTGTAACCTGGTGTTGTTAAAACTGTTACTGTGTTCACCCCAGTCCAACGCCGGCATCTCCACATCATGGTAAAGAATTCCACAGATTGATTACCCTCTGAAAGAAGAAATTCCTTCTTATCGTAAATAAGAACATAAGAACATAAGAAATAGGAGCAGGAGTAGGCCATCTCGCCCCTCGAGCCTGCCCCGCCATTCAATAAGATCATGGCTGATCTGACGTGGATCAGTACCACTTACCCGCCTGATCCCCATAACCCTTAATTCCCTTACCGATCAGGAATCCATCCATCCGCGCTTTAAACATATTCAGCGAGGTAGCCTCCACCACCTCAGTGGGCAGAGAATTCCAGAGATTCACCACCCTCTGGGAGAAGAAGTTCCTCCTCAACTCTGTCTTAAACCGACCCCCCTTTATTTTGAGGCTGTGTCCTCTAGTTTTAACTTCCTTACTAAGTGGAAAGAATCTCTCCGCCTCCACCCTATCCAGCCCCCGCATTATCTTATAAGTCTCCATAAGATCCCCCCTCATCCTTCTAAACTCCAACGAGTACAAACCCAATCTCCTCAGCCTCTCCTCATAATCCAAACCCCTCATCTCCGGTATCAACCTGGTGAACCTTCTCTGCACTCCCTCCAATGCCAATATATCCTTCCTCATATAAGGGGACCAATACTGCACACAGTATTCCAGCTGCGGCTGGGTGACTCCTTACTCCTGCGATTACGCGATCTGGCCCTCGACTCCCACAAGGGGAAGCAAGGAAGAAAGTTCCGAAGGACCAAGAGGAGAAACAAAAAATGAAGTACTCTCCGTGGAACCTGCACAATTATCAGTGTGGTAGATTCTTCCTAATCTGTCTAAAATAACACTCAAATCCGTAGAATGTTAGAATTTATAAAGGGGGTGGAATATAGCGATCAATAAAGCTACTCAACTATCCCTCCATTCTCAGACCCCACCCACACTGTCTGTTTGAACTGAAATACAATCCTACCTGTCTTGCCTTGGTCATGTGACCTTAGCCATGAGGCACTGACTGGAAGCCGCCATGTTATATTCCGTTCTAATGAACGATGATGACAATAAGCACTGTATTCTTTGAGCTCATAATGTGCCCTGCTTACTCCTGGAAAATTCCAGAAAATAAATAACTGGTTCAATTCCAGACACGGTCTGCCTGGACATTCCCACAGCGCTTTCTATGGGATTATTCATTTCCTCATTCCCAATTAACACATTTACGACAGATATCTGTGAGCCCATTGCCCTTGTACACACTCTGGCCATTAAGACTCTGGGAGACACAAAATGCTGCAAATACTCATCAGGTCGGACAGCATTCGTGGAGTGGGAGATAGAGTTAATGTTTTAGGCTGGAAGTGTTAACTCTGTTTCCCTCCATTGATAGGGTAGAAGCATGCCCTCGCATGAGTGCAAGGGTGGAGATCTCACTGCGCTCCTGCCTCTACCCCAGATAAGTCTGTGGCAGGAAGCCTGTGGATGGTCTTCCTTCTCCATTGGCAATTGAGGCCCTTAAGTGGGCAATTAATGCCCTATCCCTCCACTACTGATATTAACCCAATGGTGGGCAGGGGGCTTGCTGTGCGGAGAACACAAAAAGCAAACAGCCTCTCTGGGGGTGGGTCTCTTGTTCAAAAGGCACGTTATGTGTAACTGAGAGGCCTGGCATCATGAAAGTGGGGGCCCACTGAGAGCCACCCTTCTGCTCTTGCTGCCAACCTCCCTCCCTGCTTCCGTACCCTGCTAACACTTACCTGTGCATGGGTCTTCCTTGATCTGAGACCTCTGATTGGTGCAATACCACAGAGCTGCTGGCCTTTGATTGGCTGGCAGCTGTTGGTGGATGGCACTGCTGCCCATGTGTCTTTGATCGGGGGGGTGGGAGGGAAGTTCTGCTGTTGACCTGTTAAGTGTCGGAGTGGCACAAGATGCAGAGGATGTTCCCAAGAAAAGGCAATGCTGGGGTCTCATCTGCTCCTCAGCTGGTGACCGAGACCCCCCCCACCCCCCCACCCACACCCCTATCATTGCCGACACATGAATCCATCCAGGCTGTGTGGCTATTTCCAGTATTTTCCTTTATTCTTTCAGATTTTTCGCATCTACAGTATTTTGATTTTGGGAGAGACTGGCCGGGGGTGGGCGGGAGGGAGAGAAAGAGAGATTAAAATTAAACCATAAGCAGTCTTGTGGGAACAGCAATGTAGTGATTATGGTATTAGATTACAAACTCAGAGGTTGTGAGTTCAAATCTCAGTCGGACAAATCATGCTGACGTACAGTAATAAATGACATGGACCAGAAAATTCTCATAGAACCATAGAAAATTACAGCTTAGAAACAGGCCTTTTGGCCCTTCTTGTCTGTGCCGAACCATTTTTTGCCTGGTCCCACTGACCTGCACTTGGACCATATCCCTCCACACCCCTCTCATCCATGAACCCATCCAAGTTTTTCTTAAATGTTAAAAGCATTTACCACTTTATCCGGCAGCTCATTCCACACTCCCACCACTCTCTGCGTGAAGAAGCCCCCCCTAATATTCCCTTTAAACTTTTCTCCTTTCACCCTTAACCCATGCCCTCTGGTTTTTTTCTCCCCTAGCCTCAGCGGAAAAAGCCTGCTTGCATTCACTCTATCTATACCCATCAAAATCTTATACACCTCTATCAAATCTCCCCTCAATCTTCTACGCTCCAGGGAATAAAGTCCCAACCTATTCAATCTCATGTTAGGCTTCTGCTCCAGTTATGGCATTGGATGCAAATGGACACTTGCAATTGACCTCTCTGCTCTCAGTATTTGCTGGGGAACTATGATCCAAGCTTCCTGTGCTTGAATGCTCTCCTGTATTACTGCCACTAAAGTTGGTCCATGTAAGTACGAACATACTTATGCTCATATGAATTAGGAGCAGATAGGCATTTGGCTCATCAAGTCTGCTCCGCCATTCAGTGAGGTCATGACTGATCTGATGTGCCTTAACTCCACTTTTCTGCCTTAACCCTATAACCATTAACATACTTAACAACCCAGTCTCTACGGTCTCTGCAGGAAAGAATTCCACAAATTCACTACCTTCTGAGGGAAGAAATTCCTCCTCATCTCTGTCTTAAATGGGTGTCCCCTTACTCTGAGATGATGCCCTCTGGTGCTGGACTCTCCCACAAGGGGAAACAACCTCTCAGCATCCACCCTGTCAAGCCCCCTGAGAATCCGATATGTCTCAATAAGGTCGCCTCCCATTCTTCTAAACTCCAATGAGCACAGGCCCAACCTACCCAACCTCTCCTCAAAAGAAAATCCCTCCATACCCGGGATCAACCTAGTGAACCTTCCCTGGACTGCCTCCAATGCCTATATTTCTTTCCTTAGATAAGGGACCAGAAATGTTCACAGTATTCCAGGTGTGGTCTAACTGCATGACTGTAGCAAGACTTCCCTATTTTTATACTCCATTTCCTTTGAAATAAAGGCCAACATTCCATTTGCCTCCCCTATTACCCACTGAACCTGCATGCTAACTTTTTGTGATTCATTCAATAAAACTAAGGCTCATCTGATTGTGGCCTCAACTCTAATTCCACCTACCTCCAATAATCTTTGACTCCCTTGTTAGTCAAGAACCTATCTACCTCTGCTTTAAAAATCTCCAGTGGGCCGGTCTTCTCCGCTCCCTGAGGAACAAGAGTTCCAGAGATTCAGGACTCTCTGAGAAAAAGAATTCTCACATGGGAGACACCCTGGCCGGAATCTTACCATCGTTCACGGTGGCGGGATTTTCCCAACCCGCCGCAATGAATGGAGATTTGGGCGGCCGCCAAATTCTCCGACTTCGTTGCAGCGGGAGTGTGGCGTGAACGGTTTATGTTTTATACCATGTTCCCTCTTTCTAGTCTCTCCCACATGGGGAAACATCTTTTCAGCATCCACCTTGTTAAGTCTCCTCAGGATCTTGTATGTTTCAGTAAGATCGCCTCTTGTTCTTCTAAAAGTGAGTGCCAGCTTAGGTATTGCGGCCCTTAGTTGGGCTGATAAGGAAGTCATTTGGGAAATAACCATTGAAATTACAGCTGTACCAGCAGATGACAGGCTTCAGAAGCAGAGAGTGGCAAAGGAAGAAAACCTTTTGTAAAAAAAGGAAGGTGAACAAGTGCTGCTTGGAGTGGCACATTCTCTGAATATCCCTCCCTCTGGGGAAGTACCCAACCTCCCCAAGTATCTCCCACTGATCATAAAGTGCTTGTAGGGAGATAGATTAAAATGAAAGGCAGGAACCGAACTGAAGAAACAGCGATAATGAGGCCTGTCCACATGATTGAGAATTTTCAGACTTGCTATGTGTGAACCAGCAGCATTGATCAACCAGGAAGGCCAATGCGGCAGCAATGCTGAGCCAGGGCTGGAAAACATACCTCTGCATTGTAATCATCTGAAGGATATGGGGCACCACTGGAATAATACTGGCATCTCCCTGCATGGAAGGGCTTGATATCCTGTCACAAAAGAAGATAGGATTACTACTTCAAACTGTTGAATGCTTTACTTTCTGTATTTAAAACACTCAGACTTTGAAGAGCAAATTTAATTCACCCCTTTTTAGCAATTATATCAAAAAGTTTTTCTACATTTTTTATTTATTCGTGGGACATGGGTGTCACTGGCTGGGCCAGAATTTATTGCCCATCCCTAGTTGCCCTGGGAGGGCAGTTGAGAGTCATCCACATTGCTGTGGCTTTGGCATCACATGTAGGCCAGACCGGGCAAGGAAAGCAGATTTCCTTCTCTAAAGGACATTAGTGAACCAGATGGGTTTTTCCGACAATCGACAATGGTTTCATGTTCATCAGTAGATTCTTAATTCCAGATATTTTTTTTTATTGAATTCAAATTCCACCATCTGCCATGGTGGGATTCGAACCTAGATCCCCAGACCATTAGCTGAGTTTCTGGATTAATAGTCTAGCAATAATACCACTGGGCCATCGCCTCCCTTATTGATTTAGTTAGAAAGTCTTGTAGGGTAAAAGATCGATACTGGGCAATAGGACAGTCTTCTGTATTTGCCAACTGTTCCCAGTTGATGAGAATTCCTGGAATTTTGAGACATTGACCATTTGTGTTTTGCCCAAAAATCATCACAGGTCAGAATCCTCCAAACTTAGAATTGCTCTGAGCTGCTACTGCCTAATGTCACGAGGGCTGAGTGAGGATGAAGACTGGTGTTTAAGGAAGCTCATCTGTGTCATTTGCTGCAGAAATTACAACAAAAAAAGGGGAAGAAGTGATCGAGATCTGGAGGATGGAGGATGGGGTTGGAAGCTAAGGAGGAAGAGGTGTATTGGTTTCAGCTGGGCACAGGGTGCTGGGGAAGTGCCAGGTTGACTTGGGCAGAGTGCGAGGAAGAGAAGACAAAATGGGGTGAAGAATGTCAATGTGAGCTGGGGTGGATGGAGCCTGTGGAGTAGGAAAGTGAAGGTCTCCATTGGGTGAAGATTGGAGGCAATAAACAGTAACCCTGATATTAGACCATAAGACAATAAGATATAGGAGCAGAATTAGGCCATTCAGCCCATCGAGTCTGCTCCACCATTTAATTATGGCTGATATGATTCTCATCCCCATTCTCCTGCATTCACCCTGTAGCTCTTGAGCCTCTTATTAATCACGAACCTATCTATTTCTGTCTTAAAGACACTCAATGACCTGCCCTCCACAGCTCTCTGTGGCAATAAATTCCACAGATTCACCACCCTCTCGCTGAAGAAATTCCTCCTCATCTCAGTTTTAAAGGGGTATCCCTTCACTCTGAGGTTGTGCCCTCGAGTTCTAGTCTCTCCCACTAGCGGAAACATCCTCTCCACCACCACTCTATCTAGGTCTCTCAATATTTTGTAAGTTTCAATTAGATCCCCCCACATACTTCTAAACTCCACCGAGTATAGACCCAGACTCCTCAACTGCTCCTCATATGACAAACCCTTCATTAACAGAGGAGGAGAGTTTTCAGATGATGAACCCAAAGGTCCAGGTTTTGAGGACATACTGAAAAAAAAACCCTGGATATTTTATAAATTTTTCAACAAGTTTATCTTCTCACTTGACTTACTCAGTTAATGGTAGGGTGTTGGTGAGAGTTATAGAACAAAGAGATGTAGGGTACAGATTCATAGCTCCTTGAAAGTGGAGTCACAGGTGGACAGGGTGGTGAAGAAGGCATTCAGCATGCTTGGTTTCATTGGTCAGAACATTGAATGCAGGAGTTGGGATGTCTTGTTAAAGTTGTACAAGACATTGGTAAGGCCACTCTTGGAATACTGTGTACAGTTCTAGTCACCTTTATTATAGAAAGGATATTATTAAACTAGAAAGAGTGAAGAAAAGATTTACTAGGATGCTACTGGGACTTGATGTTTTCACACAGAGGGTGGTGAGTGTCTGGAACAAGCTACCAGAGGTAGTTGTAGAGGCGGGTACAATTTTGTCTTTTAAAAAGCGTTTAGACAGTTACATGGGTTTCGAGGGATATGGGCCAAACGTGGGCAATTGGGACTAGCTTAGGGGTTTAAAAAAAAAGGGTAGCATGGACAAGTTGGGCCGAAGGGCCTATTTCCATGCTGTAAACCTCTATGACCCCAACACACCCATCCTTGGAGTGGGAGGGAGGGTGTGAAAAAAAGTAAATTTTTTAGCATCTTTCACATCCTCAGGACATCTCAAAGCACCTTATAACCAATTAAGTACTTTTGAAATGCAGTCACTGTTGTAATCTAGAAATTTTGAGCAACTAGTTGATACACAGCAAGATCCCACTAACAGCATTGTGATAATGACCAGATCATCTGCTTTTTGTGATGCTCAAGGGATAAATTTGACTAGAAAAATGGTGATAACTCCCTTTCTCTGTTTGACAATCTTTTACACCCAAGAGGTGGTGGCACAATGGTATTGTCACTAGACCAGTAATGCTCTGGGCACCTGAGTACCAATCCCACCATGGCAGAAATTGAAATTTGAATTCAATAAAAAATATTGTTAATTATTTTATTGTAAAAACCCATCTGGCTCACTAATGTCCTTTAGAGAAGAAAATCTGCATTGTCATTCCAGGCACACTGTTAACTTAGCAGCATTCAGGAACTGGACTGAGATTGATAGTTTCATTTTGCCCTGGATCTTTACTTGTCAAAGAAGAAACTATCCGGTAGCGAGACTTAGCTTTACAATTGGTGCCAGGTCATTAGGAAACATCTCTTCATACAAAAGGGTAGTGGAAATCTGGGACTCTGTCCCCCAAAAGCGATTGAGACTGGGACTCAAGTGAAAACTTCAAAACCAAACTTGACGAATGTTGGTTAGGTAAGAGAAACGGAACCAAGGGGACTGACGGTGGTGTCGATTCAGTTCCAGACACAGATCAGATATGACTAATTGAATGGTCAAAGAGATCCTATTAGTGAGATTACTGGATTCCAACCTAGGCCCCAAAAGCCAATGTACTAAATCCACTGCATCACTCAGTGAATATGTTGTGGCCTCCGAGATAATGGACGGGATTCTCCGGCCTCCCAGCCGCACGTTTCCCGCTGGCGGGAGGTGGCGTGTTGTTTGCTACAGCTGATTCTCCGGTCCCGCTGCGATCAATGGGAATTCCCATTGACATTACCCCATGCGCTGCCAGCGGCACTGGAGAATCCCACTGGCGCGAACGGCCGGAGAATTCCGGCCAATGTATCACTTTGCCAGGACAATGAAGGATGGAAAATAATTGGTGCCAGTATGAATAGTAGGATTAGCAAATTAAGCAGGTTGAGTTCAGCATAAAACAACTCAGTGTGTGAAATGTTTGTTGCTCCGGGGATAAATATATATGGTCCATTATGTAAATATGTTTCTGTTCTCGGAAAGATTAAATGATATCTGCAATCGAAATGACAAGCTAAACAGATGCAACTGAGTGCAGTGATCAGTGTAAATAGATAGCAGCTGTTTCACTGCAGTGTTGATGGATCATGTTCTTACTGATAATTTACATCAAATTTATACACAAACAGGTCTTTCAGCCCAGCAGGACTATGGTAGGTTTATGCTTCACATCAGCTTCCTCCCACCACAGTCTCAAGCAATCAATTTACTCCTTGAAGTATTAAGGTTCACAATATTAAACGTCATGTGTCTCAGACCTATTAAGTATATTATAATTGAACTACACCGGACAACTGCACTAATGACGGATCTCAGCAAGCTTCAGCCTGAGCTGTGGGATATGTTACTAAGCTCAGCTTTACAGGCCGCTCAGAGCTTGAACAAATTAGAAAAATAGAAACTAGGAGCAGGAGTAGGCCATTCGGCCCTTCGAGCCTGCTCTGCCATTCAACATGGGCGGCACGGCAGCACAGTGGTTAGCACTGCTGCTTCACAGCTCCAGGGACCTGGGTTCGATTCCCGGCTTGGGTCACTGTCTGTGTGGAGTTTGCACATTCTCCTCGTGTCTGCATGGGTTTCCTCCGGGTGCTCCGGTTTCCTCCCACAGTCCAAAGATGTGCGGGTTAGGTTGATTGGCCATGCTAAAATTGCCCCTTAATGTCCTGAGATGTGTGGGTTAGCGGGTAGATATGGGGGTAGGACCTGGGTGGGATTGTGGTCGGTGCAGACTCGATGGGCCAAATGGCCTCTTTCTGCACTGTAGGGTTTCTATGATTCTTCCATGACCATGGCTGATCTGCTATCTCAATGCCATATATCTGCCTTCTCCCCATTTCCCTTGACGCCATTAAAATCTCAAAAATAATCAATCTCTTTCTTGAAGACATTCAGTGACTTGTCCTCCACAGCCTTTTCACTATCCGTCGAGTGAAGAAACCTTTCCTCATCTCAGTCCTAAATGGTCCATCCCATATCCTGAGATTGTGTCCCCTGGTTCTCGATTCCCCAGTCAGGGAAACTATCCACCCTGCATCTGTCCAGCCCTGTTAGAATTTGATGTGCTTCAATCAGATTTGATCTAAACCTTCTAAACTCCAGTGAATACAGGTCCAGTCGAACAAATCTCTCCTCATAGGACAGTCCCGCTAACCTTGGTATCAGCCGAGTGAACCTCCTCTGCAATCCCTCTATGGAAAATATATTCTTTCTTAGGTAAGGAGACCAAAACTGTACACAATACTTCAAGGTCTCACTAAGGCCCCGTATAACTGCAGCAAGATATCCCTACTTCCAAACTCAAATCCTCTTGCAATGGAGGCCAACATACCATTTGCCTTCCTAGCTGCTTGCTGCATCTGCCTCTCCACATTCATTGACTGGTGTACAAGGACACCCTTTGTAAATCCACACTTCCCAATATATCACCATTTAAATAATATTTTTCCTTTCTGTTTTTCACAGCAAAGTGTATATCTTCATATTTAGTTGCATTGTACTGCAACTAAATATGAAGTGTTTGCCCACTCACTCAACTTGTCTAAATCACCTTGAAGCCTCCTTGCATCATTCTCACAACTTTCAATTCTGCCCAGTTTTGTGTCATCCATAAACTTTAAAATGTTACATTTGGTTCCCTCACCAGGTCATTTATATCGTGGACTGCTGGGGCCCTGATCCCTGCATTACCCCACTCGTCACTGCCAGCCACTCGAAAAAAAAGATCAATTTCTTCGCAATGTTTCCTGTCTGTCAACCAATTCTCAATCCATGCAATTACCCCCTATCCCGTGTGCTTTAATTTTGCCTCATATGAGGAACCTTAAAGTCCTCTGAAAGTCCAAATACATCACATCCACTGGCTGTCCCTTATCTATTCTATGGTGTCTATTCTAAAAATACTCTAAATTATCTGTTTCAATAGCATTTGTAAGTCCCTTTTTCACCTCTTCTAAATGATAAACCGTAAAATTTCTGCATTGCCTAATACAGCTCCATAATTTTATGCACTTGCTCCTTATTAAAAACTTTTTACGAGGACCGGTGAAACAGCCCAGTTTTCTTCTTCAGGGAGGTACTTATCTTCAAGGTTTCAAAGACCTTCCAATGAATGAACAAAAAATGTTTTACTGCCTGTGTATAGTGATGGGTGTGTCTTTTGATCAGGGTTACTTTCTAAACTCACCATTGCTTTAGGGTCAGTATTAACTCAAACGTTGTGGTCAACGCATCTAAAATTGACTTATAGTCACCACATAACAGACAAGAGCTGAAGGTTACTGTTCCCGCAAGGAGAAAACAGTAGCAGACTGAACTATTTCCTTCCAACTACAACAGAAAAACATAATGGGAAATGCATTGGACTGTAGTGCTTCAGGGCACAATATTGCCACTATAATCACAATGGATCTTTGACAAAGTCCCACATGGGAGATTTATTAAGAAGGCTAATGCACATGGGACACAGGGTGGTCTGATAAGGTGGATTCATAATTGGCTTAGCGATAGGAGACAGAGGGTGGTGGCAGACGGCTGCTTTAGTGGCTGGAAGCCAGTGGCCAGTGATGTATCACAGGGATCCATGCTGGGTCCCCTATTGTTCGTCATTTACATGAATGACATAGATGACTCTGTGGGGCGTAGGATCAGTAAGTTTGCTGATGACACAAAGATTGGCCGGGTGGTTAACAGTGAGGTTGAATGCTTCGGTTGCAGGAAGATATAGATGAGATGGTCAAATGGGCAGATAAATGGCAGATGGAATTTAACTCTGAAAAGTGTGAGGTGATGCACTTTGGAAGGAGCAATTTGACAGGGAAGTATACAATGAAAGGTCTGACACTGGGAAGTTCCGAAGAACAAAGGGACCTTGGCATGTTTGTCCACAGATCTCTGAAGGCGGAAAGGCAGGTTAATAGGGTGGTGAAAAAGGCATATGGCACACTCGCCTTTATCAATCGGGGTATAGATCACAAAGCAGAGAGGACATGATGGAGTTGTATAGAACTTTGGTGAGGCCACAGCTGGAGTACTGTGTGCAGTTCTGGTCGCCACATTATAGGAAGGACATGAACACACTGGAGGGGGTGCAGAGGAGATTCACCAGGATGCTGCCTGGGATGGAGCATTTAAGTTATGAAGAGAGGTTGGGTAGGCTTGGGTTGTTTTCATTGGAGCAGAGAAGACTGAGAGGTGACCTGATGGAGATGTTCAAGATTATGAGAGGCATGGACAGAGTGGATGGGGAGCAGCTGTTCCCCTTAGTTGAAGGGTCAGTTATGAGGGGACACAAGTTAAAAGTGAGGGGTGGGAGTTTGAGGGGGGATTTGAGGAAAAACCTTTTTACTCAGAGGGTGGTGATGGTCTGGAATGCGCTGCCTGGGAAGGTGGTGAAGGCAGGATGCCTCACATCCTTCAGAAAGTACCTGGATGAGTACTTGGCCATCACATTCAAGGCTATGGGCCAAGTGCTGGCAAGTGGGATTAGGTGGGCAAGTCAAGGCATTTCATTCATCGGTGTGGTGGCCTCTTCTGCACTGTAGCATTCTGTGATCTCAAATTTCTCTAGGGTGCTATTAAAACAGTTACACAGCCAGGCAAAGCATTAGAATTTAATTTCAAGTACAGATTTCAAGCAATTGTAACATTAGCCAGATTGAAAGGCATTGTGCAAATATAAATTAATATTTTTATGTAAGACATAACAAACGTCCATGAGATAACTCTTCAGCCAGGACAAATTACATAAGAACGTAAGAATCAGGAGCAGGAGTAGGCCACCTGGCCCCTCGAGCCTGCTCCGCCATTCAATAAGATCATGGCTGATCTTTTCGTGGACTCAGCTCCACTTACCCGCACACTCACCATAACCGTTAATTCCTTTACTGTTCAAAAATTTATTATCCTTGCCTAAAAACAATGAGGTAGCCTCAGTTGCTTCACTGGGCAGGGAATGCCACAGATTCACAACCTTTTGTATGAAGAAGTTCCTCCTCAACTCAGTCCTAAATCTGCTCCCCCTTATTTTGAGGCTATGCCCCCTAGTTCTAGTTTCACCCGCCAGTGGAAACAACTTCCCTGCTTCTATCTTACCTATTCACTTCATAATCTTAGCTCTGAACCTAGCAGAAACTTCAATGGGTGCAAAGACAGCTGACCAATTTGAAAAATCAAAATGACTGAAACATTTGAGACAGAATGAGGATTATTATTACCATTATAACTCTGCCGTAGTTTGGTGAACAGACCACGACCCTGAGGCTGAATGCCAATTCTCAGCTGCCTCCCTCCCAGGACTCCATCATCAAACATAAAACCATCACTTCCCAGACCGTCACTGACCTCATCTCCTCTGGGGACCTTACCTCTCAAGTCCCTCAACCTTATAACCCCTGAACACAAACAAGCGTACCTCTACCACCTTTCCAAGATCCACAAACAGGGCCACCATGGTAGACATGTCATTTAAACCTATCATTACCCCGCCAAACACAATTTCTTCCTATTGCGATTCTTTCTTCTACCCCGACCAAAATCCTCAACTCTCCTGACACTCTCTGTCAACTTATTAGTTCCAAATTTCCTGGCCCTGCCCGTTTCCTTTCCCCCAAAGGCAGCCAGTCCCTTTATACCCCAGTCACCCTTCATTTCCTCCAAATAAAAAGGTGTTGTTATGGAAATCCATAAGTGCGCTAACTACAGCTGTCATTTTATGAGGTGCTCTGTTCATACTTCACTACTTTTGTCAGTACATTGCTCCCTACTCTCACTCTGCCCTGAAAAAATTAATTAGCTTTGCTTCCAATTTCCACCTTAACCTCACTCCTTTCACCTTCACTTCCAATTCTTCTCTTCCCTTCCTCAATCCCTCCATCTCCATCTCCAAAAATAGGCCATCAACTGACAGTGATTTTTAGCCCACAGACTCTCAAAGCTACCTACATTATAAATCCTCTTACGCCGTTTTCTGGGTGGGCTCTGGAGCGGCACGGTGGTTAGCACTGCTACCTCACAGCGCCAGGGACCCGGGTTCAATTTTGGATTCAGATCACTGTCTGTGTGGAGTCTGCACATTCTCCCCGTGTCTGCGTGGGTTTCCTCCAGACACTCCGCTTTTCTCCCAAGTCCAAAGGTGTGCAGGTTAGGTTGATTGGCCATGCTAAATTGACCCTAGTGTAGGATAAATATGTGGAGTTACGGGAATAGGGCCTGGGCGGGATTGTGGTCAGTGCAGACTCGATGGGCCGAATGGCCTCCTTCTGCACTGTAGGGATTCGATGACTGCCAAGTTTCTATGACTCTATTCTCTGTCGCATTTGTTCTAATGATGCCGTCTCCACACCAGTGTTTTCAATAGGTCTTCAATTTTACTAAACTGAGATGTGATTTAGCAAAGGTGGACAGGAATCAGCTACTGTATCCAATGGTAAATCAGCGTGAAGAGTATCCAAGGAGGAGGTAGAGAGAGTTTAGAACAAATAAGAAAAAAAGTGGGGCTGTGAAATCTAGCGCCCCTTAAATGTCAAGGATCATGCGGGATTGGATAAAGCAAAATTAGAAAGCTTACATCAGATAACGAGAGCTGAAAGGCTAGAAAGTCCAGGGGTCAAATTAAAAAGAGAAATTAGGAAAGCAAGGCAAAGGCACGAAAAAGTATGGACAAGCAAAATCAAGGAAAACCCAAAGATGTTTCATAAATAAATAAAAAGCAAGAGGATAACTAACACAGAGGACAGGGTAGACGCAGGCAAGATGTTTCCCCTGGTTAGGAGTCCAGAACTAGGGACACAATTTCAAACAAGTAGGAAGCCGCTTAGGACCGAGATGAGGAGAATTATTTGACTCACAAAGGTTGTGAATCTTTGAAATTCTCTAGCCCAGAGGGCTGTGGAAGCTCAGCCATTGGGTATGTTTAAAGCAGAGATTGACAAATTTCTAAATACCAATGACAGAAAGGGATAGTATGGGAAAAAGGCACTGAAGTGGATGATCAGTAGTGATCATATTGAATGGTGGAGCTGGCTCGATGGGCTGAACGGCCTACTCCTGTGTTCCCAAAAAGTCTATCAAAAAGGCAACCTGCGTGTTCAGGTGGAAGATAAGGACATGGTTCTCAATGAATACTTCACATTTATCAGGCAGAAGGGGACAATGCAGACATTGTGGTTAAGTGTGGATGAAATCTATCCCAGGCTGCTAAGGGACGGGAGAGAATAGTGGGAGTTTTTTACCATTATATTCCAATCTTCTCTGGTTACAGGCATGAAGCCAGAGGATGGAGACTGCTAACGTGAACAGTTATTTTAAGAGGGAGACCGAATTATTGCAGGCCAGTCAGTTTTGCCTTGGTGGTAGGCAAATTATTGAAAAAAATTCCAAGGGACAGTATTACTCATCATTCAGAAAGACATTGATTAATCAAGGATTGTTAGTACGGATATATTAAGGGAAGGTCATGTCTGACTGGATTGAAATTTTAAGGAAGTGACAAGGAAGGTCGATGGCAGTACCTCATTCAATATAGTCGACGTGGATTTCACCAAGGCCTTTGACAAGGTCTCGCATGACACACTGGTCAGCAAAGTAAAAGCCCGTGGGATCCAAGGGAAAGTGGCCAGTTGGATCCAAAATTGGCTCAAACCGAAGACTGACGGTCGGCAGATGTTCTTGCGAGCGGAAGGCGGTTTTCAGTTCCGAGCGCTCAGTACTCGGTCCCTTGCATTTCGTGGCACATGCTAATGATTGAGATTTCAATGTAGGAGGCCTGATTAACAAGTTTGCAGATAACTCCCTGTGTGGCTAATAATGAGGAAGAAAGCTGTAGACTGCAGGGAGGCATCAACGGACTGGTCAGGTTGGGAAGAAAAGTGCCAAATGGAATTCAACTCGGAGATGAGCAAGGTGATTAAATGGGGAGGACAACAAGACAAGGGAATACCCAAAAATGGTATGATACTGGGAAATATAGAGCAACAGGGGCTTTGGAATACATGCCCCTAAATTCCTGAAGATAGCAGGACAGGTAGACCTGGTGGCTAAGTAGACATGCAGAATAATTTCCTTTATTCGAGAAGGCATTGAATTTAATAACAGGAATCAATGTGAGGACTCTATAAAACTAGCTAGGCCACATCCAGAGTCCTCCACACAGTTAGAGTCACATTGTAGGTAAGATCTGATTGCATGAGAGGATACAGAGAGACTTACAAAGATTTCGCCAGCAAAGGAAAATGGATAGGCTGGGGTTATCTTCAAGTGAGGCAGACCTAATTGAGGTGTGTAAATTTATGAGGGAACCGGTCAATAACTGTTGGTTGGTACATTTTGGTGAATAAAAGAATGGGAGAAAGGGGATGATGTGCAAGAGGGAGAGGATTTGGGGCTCATATTCACAAAATACTAAAAGCAACAGCACAAAATGCTAAGGCCATTAAAAAAGCCAAAGGAATGCTGGGTAATTTGCAAGAAGTTTAAAGTATTAAAGTAGAGGTGTAATGGTGAATCTAAGCAAAAAGAACTACCAAGACCACAGTCAGAGGAGCAAATAGGAAGGATGTTGAGGTAATAGAGAGAGTAGAACCCAGATTCAACAGCTAGCTGGCCTGAGGAAATACAAAATATGAAGATTAAAAGGAAAAAAAACTGGGGTCATTTTCTCCGTGGCACAAAGCCAATTATAGGTCAATTTGATCGAGGGGTTTACAATCAAGTGTGAGGGAGGGACCAGAATAGAGAGAAGCCACAGGCGGCACAGTAGCACAGTGGTT
Source organism: Mustelus asterias (assembly GCF_964213995.1). Lineage (NCBI taxonomy): Eukaryota > Metazoa > Chordata > Chondrichthyes > Carcharhiniformes > Triakidae > Mustelus > Mustelus asterias. Next base: position 140,840,010 of record NC_135804.1, read on the forward strand.
AGCACTGCTGCTTCGCAGTGCCAGGGACCTGTGTTCGATTCCTGGCTTGGGTCACTGTCTGTGCGGAGTTTGCATGTTCTCCCCGTGTCTGCGTGGGTTTCCACCGGGTGCTCCGGTTTCCTCCCACATTCTGAAAGATATGCTGGTTTGGTCCGTTGACCCGAACAGGCGTCGGGGTGTGGCGACTAGGGGGATTTCATAATAGCTTCATTGCAATGTTAATGTAAGTCTTACATGTGACCAATAAATAAACTACTTTTACTTTACTTTGCCAACTTTGCAGTGACTGATAGGTCAAGACTGAAGGAGCAAAAAACAGAAAAGTAAGTTGTTTTCGGACAGTGAACAGGAGAAAGTTCTATTTATACCTTGGGTTGTGAGGCACTGCCAAAATGAGATTGTAGCAGAGACTTTGGGAACTTTAAGTAGGGAATAAATGGAAATGAGGGGCATAGATCAGCTAGATAGTCAACATCAAGGAGATAGTCAACATCAAGGTAGGGGAATCTAAAACTAGAGGGCATAGGTTTGTGAGAGGGGAGAGATACAGAAGCGTCCAGAGGGGCGATTCTTTCACTCAGAGGGTGGTGAGTGTCTGAAACGAGCTGCCAGATGCAGTAGTAGAGGCGGGTACAATTTTGTCTTTTAAAAAGCATTTCGACAGTTACATGGGTAAGATGGGTATAGGGGGATGTGGGCCAAATGCGGGCAATTGGGACTAGCTTAGTGGTAAAAACTGGGCGGTATGGACAAGTTGGGCCGAAGGGCCTGTTTCCATGCTATAAATCTCTATGACTATATGAGAACATGGTTTTGTACGAGGGAGGTCATGCCTCACAAATTTGGTTGAGTTTTTTGAGGAGGTGACAAAAATGATTGACGAGGGAAGGGCCGTGGATGTCGTCTACATGGATTTTAGTAAAGCATTTGACAAGGTCCTTCATGGCAGGCTGGTGCAAAAGATTAAATCTCACAGGATCAAAGGTGAACTAGCTAGATGGGTACAGAACTGGCTTGGCCATAGAAGACAGAGGGTAGCAGTGGAGGGGTCTTTTTCTGATTGGAGGTCTGTGACTAGTAGTGTTCCGCAGGGCTCTGTACCGGGACCTCTGCTGTTTGTGATATACATAAATGATTTGGAGGAAGAAGTAGCTGGTGTGATCAGTAAGTTTGCAGACGACACAAAGATTGCGGGAGTTGCGGATAGTGATGAACATTGTCAGAGAAAACAGCAGGATATAGATAGGCTGGAAAATTGGGCGGAGAAATGGCAGATGGAATTTAATCTGGATAAATGCGAAGTGATGCATTTTGGTAGATCTAATGCAGGGGGGAGCTATACAATAAATGGCAGAACCATCAGGAGTATAGACACACAGACGGATCTGGGTGTGCAAGTCCACAGATCCTTAAAGGTGGCAGCTCAGGTGGAAAAGGTGGTGAAGCAGGCATATGGCATGCTTGCCTTTATTGGACGGGGCATAGAGTATAAAAGTTGGCATATGATGTTAGACATAGAACAGTACAGCACAGAACAGGCCCTTCGGCCCACGATGTTGTGCCGAGCTTTATCTGAAACCAAGATCAAGCTATCCCACTCCCTATCATCCTGGTGTGCTCCATGTGCCTATCCAATAACCGCTTAAATGTTCCTAAAGTGTCTGACTCCACTATCACTGCAGGCAGTCCATTCCACACCCCAACCACTCTCTGCGTAAAGAACCTACCTCTGATATCCTTCCTATATCTCCCACCATGAACCCTATAGTTATGCCCCCTTGTAATAGCTCCATCCACCCGAGGAAATAGTCTTTGAACGTTCACTCTATCTATCCCCTTCATCATTTTATAAACCTCTATTAAGTCTCCCCTCAGCCTCCTCCGCTCCAGAGAGAACAGCCCTAGCTCCCTCAACCTTTCCTCATAAGACCTACCCTCCAAACCAGGCAGCATCCTGGTAAATCTCCTCTGCACTCTTTCCAGCGCTTCCACATCCTTCTTATAGTGAGGTGACCAGAACTGCACACAATATTCCAAATGTGGTCTCACCAAGGTCCTGTACAGTTGCAGCATAATCCCACGGCTCTTAAACTCCAACCCCCTGTTAATAAAAGCTAACACACTATAGGCCTTCTTCACAGCTCTATCTACTTGAGTGGCAACCTTTAGAGACCTGTGAATATGGACCCCAAGATCTCTCTGTTCCTCCACAGTCTTCAGAACCCTACCTTTGACCCTGTAATCCACATTTAAATTAGTCCTACCAAAATGAATCACCTCACATTTATCAGTGTTAAACTCCATTGCAATTATATAGAACGTTGGTTAGGCCACATTTGGAATACTGCGTCCAGTTCTGGTCGCCGCACTACCAGAAGGACATGGAGGCTTTGGAGAGAGTGCAGAAAAGGTTTACCAGGATGTTGCCTGGTATGGAGGGTATTAGTTATGAGGTGAGATTGAGTAAACTAGGGTTGTTCTCCCTGGAAAGACGGAGGTTGAGGGGCGACCTAATAGAAGTTTATAAAATTATGAAGGGCATAGATAGGGTGAACAGTTGGAAGCTTTTTCCCAGGTCATAAATGAAAGCACAAGGGGTCACAAGTTCAAGGTAAGGGGGGCAAGGTTCAGTACAGATATGCAGGGGACGTATTTTACACAGAGGGTGGTGGGGGCCTGGAATGCACTACCAAGCAAGGTGGTTGAGGCAGACACGCTAGGATCATTTAAGACTTATCTAGATAGCCACATGAACAGACTGGGAATAGAGGGATACAAATGGATGGTCTAGTTAGGAACACATGGTCAGAGCTGGCTTGGAGGGCCGAATGGCCTGTTCCTGTGCTGTATTGTTCTTTGAGAACACAGCTGGTATGTGGGCTTATTCTGCAATGTGCTGCTGGTGTAGAAGATAAACACCCCCAAATGCAGAATGGTTGGGATGAATGGCCTGCTGCTGTCATTATATGAAATCCTAGACAAGAAGGAATCCCTAAACTGTGAACTTCCTCATGATGGAATTTCCAGATTGATCAGTGTTTAGCTTTTCTTTTCCCCTCAACCCAAAAATGCATTGTATCCGATGAATAGCGTAAAACATATCCCTCCTGTCGGTTGTTTCTTAACTGACATTCCTACAAGTGTTATTAATGATTCATTGTAAATAGCAATGAAAGATTACGGGCGGGACTTTCCAGGGAACCCCGAAGGCGGCTCACCATTGGCCGGCTGTGGGATCTTCTTGTCCCGCTGTTGTCAAAAGGGGTTTCCTGTTGAACGCACCCCTTGCTGCTGAAAAAACACACGGCCAGCTGCGGCTTCAGCAGGACTGGAAGATCCCACAAGCATGAACGCCAGGAAAGTTCCCGCCCACTTACTGAAGTAACTGAGAAGGTACATGATTATCATGCAGTGTATGAGTGAAGGGACTTACCGTCTGCCAGGAAAGCAAACTGTTCAAATTAATGAGTTGTTTCAAAAATACTTGAAAACTGTGTGCCCCTTTAATAAACTTATGAAACCAGGACTTGGTCCATCTTTGGGCAAGGCTCACAAATAAAATCGTGAATGTGCAAAAGACATGATTCAACCCGAGGGAATTTAGCCTGGAGTTCTTGATTTCCAACATTTATCTCCATCTCATCTATTAAATATTTGGTAGAAGTAGTGCATGGACTATAGGTTCCTGGGACCAAACTCACTCTAGTAACCATGCTAATTCCAACATGTCAATGAAAATTAGTTGTCCCCATGGCTGCTAACTGCCCAGAAATCACCGGAAGACAAAAGGTAGTTTCCCAGTGTCTTAATACACAAGGTCATAGGAAAAACAAAACTGAACCTCATTGACAAAATGATAGAAGGGAGTTATACTTACAATGTGTCTGGCAGCAAATACACCATCAACAATGGCACAACAGAAAGACGCCACTACACCAAAACTGATGAACACGATCGATGCCACCAGCTACAGAAATAGAACGTACATTTAATATGACAGGAAACACAGGCTGGGTAGAAGATTCAAAAACTAAAAACAAGTTTTTGCATTTCTGCTTTGTTTTGAAAGACGTGAGGAAATGGATTACAGAATAAATAAAGATGCTTGAACAGACCAAAAGAAGTTAAGCATTTGAGAAATTAGACTAAAAGAAAGGGAACATGGACATTGCTGGCAGATTATCTGTGAAGTTGTCTGCATTTTAATGAACACCATTCATGACTTGTGCACAAATGGCAAATGCGCAGTTCCAGTTTTCCAAATGTTTGTTTTTGGTGGGGAGCCTTCCAACCAGGATCACATGAACCAGGAAATCACATGCGTGTTCCCGAGGTTTCCACTCACTAATTGTGTTCAAAGCAGCCAGGATTTCCCAGTACGTGTTCCTGGCACCTCACAAAGAGCTGCCATTCAGGAAATCAGTTTTACTACGTCAATGAGGCATGGTTTGCATCTTGTTAAGACGCTGTCACAGCTTTAGTTAAATTATAGAATGATAGGGTGGGATTTTCCAGTCCTGTCTGACCCGAGACCAGATATTCCCGCCCAAGATCATCGGACCTTTCAATGTTCCATCAAATTGACGATTCCAGTAACGTGGGACTGGAAAATTTGCCCCATTGAGTCACTCAGAACAAAGCCTATTGTGCCTCTGCCAGATCTTTGAAAAAATGTTGTCTAATCAGTCCTACCCCATCTCCACAGCCCTGCAAAGACTTCCTTACAATAAACTTAAGACAGATTCTTGCAGGATTATGGGAAACCATTACACATGTTTACAACAGTTTTGGAGCAAAAAAAACTGTACCCCTTAATGATTATTTCAAATTAGAAAACAGAATCTTTTCTTGTATGACAGAGTATTACAATATGGTTTAGATCATGAATATAGCCAACACCTTTTTAATCGACATAATCAGCCCATTTCCAATGTTTCATACAAGTTCAGGGCATTGTATCATCCTGCAAATAGATCATTATCATAGTCAGGTTAAATTACCTGTTATACAACCACAGGAATTGTCTAAGAAAATTTATTCTGGATTGTCAGACATCTAAACAACTGCATAGAAAACAGATATAGTGACAGCTACATTTAACTCGAGAGTATTTAGCACCACCAAATGTTGTATTGTCATGAATATAAAGTCACTGGTTGCAACTTGGAGTAGAGCTTCATTTCACCAGATACTGACCAGTGATTCTAAACCTTCAATGTAATGGTTAGCACTGCTGCCTCACAGCACCAGGGACCTGGGTTCAAAAGCAGCCTCGGGTCACTGTGTGGAGTTTGCATGTTCTCCAAGTCTGTGGGGTTTCCTCCAGGTGCTCTGGTTTCCTCCCACACTCCAAAGAAGTGCGGGTTAGGTTGATTGGTCGTGCTGAATTGCCCCTTCGTGTCAGGGGGGGATCAGCAGGGTAAATACGTGGGGTTATGGGCCTTGGTGGGATTGTTGTTGGTGCAGGCTTGATGGGCCAAATGGCCTCCTTCTGCACTGTAGGGATTCTAAGGTTATATGAATCAGTGGGTCTCTGGACTGCAAAGGATAGAAATGGGAAAAGTTCTAATGAAAAGTCATTGATCTGAAACATTAACTCTGTTTTTCTCTCCACGGATGCTGCCAGACCTGCTAAGTGTTTCCAGCGTTTTCTGTTTCTATGTTAGATTTCCAGCCTCTGCAGAACTTTACTTTTGCAGAATTAGCCAAGTACAAAAAAAGACAATGATTGAGATGAGGTTACATAATTTATATTATTAGCAATTGACCTTCCAATGAAACCTAATGGCTCAATCATTGCCTCAGGGTCCAGATGGAGACCTCAAGTCCACTGCTTACGCCATCTCTTTATATCCATTAGGCTAAGTTTGAATCTTGGAGAAAATCCAGTCCTTCATTTCAAACCTTACTCTGCACAAAATTAACACAAAGTGTAAATATTCAAAAGAAGGTGGTTGCATTCGCTTGGAACTTCCCCCATGAAAGCTCTGTATTTACAATTAGGAAATACAGCACGGAAGAGTGATCTCAAGGGGCCAAATGTTGTTCTCATGCTGCTTTCCCCGATGGAACCATTTATCTGGCCTTGCCTGAAAGAGCTCTCTGCCAGGGTTTGCCCCACTTTGGGAGCAGGTGTGCCGTGTGCCGTGAGTGCATCTTGCCAAGGTTAGCTTTGATAATGCTTTCAAGTTGCCATGCACATGGACTTTGTGAGGGCAGGGGTGAAATCACAATTGTACTGACAGAGATGCCTGAGACTGCAGGAGAATGGAGTACTGCGCAGGTTCTCCACACGGCGGCACAGTGGTTAGCACTGCTGCCTCACAGCGCCAGGGACCTGGGTTCGATTCCCGGTTTGGGTCACTGTGTGTGTGGAGTCTGCACGTTCTCCCCGTGTCTGCATGGGTTTTCTCCGGGTGCTCCGGTTTCCTCCCACAGCCCGAAAGACGTGCTAGTCAGGTGCATTGGCCATGCTGAATTCTCCCTCAGTGTACCCGAACAGGCGCAGGAGTGTGGCGACTAGGGGATTTTCACAGTAACTTCATTGCAGTGTTAATGTAAGTCTACTTGTGACACTAATAAAATAAACTTTTAAAAACTTTTTAAAAACTTTATTAGCCCAGTTTGGCACATGCCAAAGGATGAAATCACCAACAGGGCAAAGGGTAACTAGTTCAATTTAATCCAGATATAATAAATCAAGACACATTCAAGTAAAGTATAAAAGCAAAGTACTGCAGATGCTGGAATCTGAAACAAAATGCTGGAAAATTCTCAGCAGGCCATGTGTGGGGAGAGAATCGAGCCAATGTTTTGAGTCTAGATGACCAGGGTTCATAGAAATCATAGAAACCCTACAGTACAGAAAGAGGCCATTCGGCCCATCGAGTCTGCACCGACCACAATCCCACCCAGGCCCTACCCCCATATCCCTACATATTTACCCACTAATCCCTCTAACCTACACATCCCAGGACACTAAGGGCAATTTTTAGCATGGCCAATCAACCTAACCGGCACATCTTTGGACTGTGGGAGGAAACCGGAGCACCCGGAGGAAACCCACGCAGACACGAGGAGAATGTGCAAACTCCACACAGACAGTGACCCAAGCCGGGAATCGAACCCAGGTCCCTGGAGCTGTGAAGCAGCAGTGCTAACCACTGTGCTACCGTGCCGCCCCACTGTGCTACCGTGCCGCCCCTCTGCGGTTGAGGGGGTGGAATGGGACAAAGGGAATGTAAATGAGGATACAGAAGGCTGGGAAGGTGCTACAAAATGCCCATTAAGTGATCAGAATGTGTGAATGGCAGAATAGAGGTACAGATAGTTAAGGGGCTGCCTGAGGAATGTGGCAGTTGCCCTGAATGGGGGGGGGGGGGGGGCAAGAAGTAGAGCTAAAATGGAAAGTGGAAAAATAGGATTGAGAAAGAAGGATGATAAAATGGATGAACGAGACGAAAGAAAAGAAAATAAAACAAATGGAAATGGGGTGAAGGTGGAGGGGAGAGTTCATGCTCTGAAGTTGTTGAACTCAATGTTCAGTCCAGAAGGCTGTAAAGTGCCCAATCGGAAGATGAGGTGTTGTTCCCCCAGTTTGCTTTGGGGTTCGCTAGAACATTGTAAAAGGCCAAGGACAGACATGTGGACAGGAGAGCAGGGTGGGGTGTTGAAGCAGCAAGTGACAGGAAAGTCTGGGTCCTGATTGCGGATGGACTCAAGGTGTTCAACAAAGCTGTCACCCAATCTATGTTTAGTCTCTCCGGTGTAGAGTAGACCGCATTGGGAGCAGCGAATGCAATAGACCAGATTGAAGGAGGTGCAGGTGAAACATTGCTTCACCTGAAAGGGGTGTTTAGGACCTGGGACGGTGAGCAGGGAGGAGGGAAAGGGGCTGGTGTTGTACCTTCTACGATTGTATGGGAAGGTGCTGTGGGCAGAGGGTGAGGTGTTGGGGAGGAGTGGACCAAGGTGTCTCAGAGAGAGCGGAAGATGATCCTTTGAATTCAGAGATTGGTGGGGTGAAAAGTGAGGACAAGGGGGACCCTATCCTGGCTCTGGGAGTGAGGGGGGGGGGGGGGGGGGAGGTGGGGAGCAAAGTGTATTGTCTGTAACTGAAAAGGAGCTGTTGTCTTCCAACCAGCAGAGGATAGAAATCAAAATGTTAAAGTGCTTTGCATTGGCAGTTTACTCTGCCTGGAATCTGGCAGCTTTCGGAGTGACACAGATCTTTCTGGCACATTGTACCCCACAATGGCCTCGGCAAGTGACTCAAAAACATCCTGGCCCTCATCAGCTCCATCCCCTTTGTCATCTTCCTCTTCGGAGGAGATATTATGGTTCTCCATGTCTCCCTCAGCCAAGACATCTCTTTGTCGCCCTTGGTTACGCAAGGCGCTGCAACAATCTGAAACACTCTCTGTGGCAAGTACTGGACAGCCCCACCTGAGTGATCCAAACATCTGAATCTCATCTTTAAGAGCCCTACTGCCTGCTCAATCATGGACCTGCTGGGAGGCACATGCAGCATGGTGGCTCTCCTCAGCAGAACGTTTGGGTGGCAAACTGGCATCAAAGGCCAGGTCTTCTGGAGGTATTCCTTGTCCCCAAGGAGCCAGTCTGGCAATCACTGAGGTCCTTCAAAAGCTCTGGCACCTGGGAGTGGGTCAGAAACAAGGCATTGTGAGAGCTCCCTGGTAAGGGAGCACAAACATGCCAGCGTTGCGTCCTGTGATCACAGATGAGCTACATGTTCTATCGATGGATGTGACTGGTTGTTGCCTGGGAGCTCTCAACACCACATTCATTCAGTCAACAGTGCTTTGCACGAGTGGGAAATATGAGATTGCTGCAAACTCCAACTCCCACTCTTACAGCCTGGCTTTTAGAATCCAGGTAGAATTAGACAAATTGGTTCACTCTCCTGAACAGGACATCTCTCACCTCCCGCATCCACTTGTATGTTGCTGACTGGGAGATGCCACACAAGTCCCCAGTAAAGCCCTGGAAAGAGCCACTGGCAAAGAAATTTAAGATGTGGAGATGCCGGCGTTGGACTGGGGTAAGCACAGTAAGAAGTCTCACAACACCAGGTTAAAGTCCAACAGGTTTATTTGGTAGCAAATACCATAAGCTTTCGGAGCACAGCTCCTTCGTCAGATGGGGTGGATATCTGTTTTCAAACAGTGCAAACAGACACAGAAATCAAATTACAGAATACTGATTAGAATGCAAATCTCTACAGCCAGCCAGGTCTTAAATGTACAGACAATGTGGGTGGAGGGAGCATTCAACACAGGTTAAAGAGATGTGTATTTTCAATACACAGTAATCAGTATTCTGTAATTTGATTTCTGTGTCTGTTTGCACTGTTTGAAAACAGATAACCACTCCATCTGACGAAGGAGCTGTGCTCCGAAAGCTTATGGTATGTGCTACCAAATAAACCTGTTGGACTTTAACCTGGTGTTGTGAGACTTCTTACTGTGCCCACCCCAGTCCAACGCCGGCATCTCCACATCTTAAATTTCTTTGCCAGTGGCTCTTTCCAGGGCTTTACTGGGGACTTGTGTGGCATCTCCCAGTCAGCAACATACAAGTGGATGCGGGAGGTGAGAGATGTCCTGTTCAGGAGAGTGAACCAATTTGTCTAATTCTACCTGGATTCTAAAAGCCAGGCTGTAAGAGTGGGAGTTGGAGTTTGCAGCAATCTCATATTTCCCACTCGTGCAAAGCACTGTTGACTGAATGAATGTGGTGTTGAGAGCTCCCAGGCAACAACCAGTCACATCCATCGATAGAACATGTAGCTCATCTGTGATCACAGGACGCAACGCTGGCATGTTTGTGCTCCCTTACCAGGGAGCTCTCACAATGCCTTGTTTCTGACCCACTCCCAGGTGCCAGAGCTTTTGAAGGACCTCAGTGATTGCCAGACTGGCTCCTTGGGGACAAGGAATACCTCCAGAAGACCTGGCCTTTGATGCCAGTTTGCCACCCAAACGTTCTGCTGAGGAGAGCCACCATGCTGCATGTGCCTCCCAGCAGGTCCATGATTGAGCAGGCAGTAGGGCTCTTAAAGATGAGATTCAGATGTTTGGATCGCTCAGGTGGGGCTGTCCAGTACTTGCCCCAGAGAGTGTTTCAGTGTTGTGAGACTTCTTACAAAGAAATTTAAGGCAGCAGTGACTTTCAATGCCACTGGCATAGGATTCCATTCAAGACCTTGGGCCCCAGGTCATTATGGAGAGGGCAGAGGCAGATTTACAATGAAACACACGTGCCTTGGCACAGGTATCTGTTCAATGGGGGGGGACCCCCGCGCTGGCTGGTGTCTATGAACACCAATCAGAGCTTGATATGATCAAAATGAGCCTATCAGCAAGCAATGCAGAGCAACATCAGACTCTGATTGGTCCCCGCAGAGCGGGTAAACACTGGTCTGTATGTTCTTTGAGGTGATTCGGAGAGAGGGAGACAGCAGGGCTGAAGATCCTATGTCTTATTTAACTTAGTTTTGCGAAAAGCACAGCCAGGAGGTTTATCGATCTCAACCCAGGGCTGAGGAGGGCAGGGCAGCCAGTGAGAGGAGAGGAGAGGAGAGGAGGAGGTGAGGAGAGAGGTGAGGAGAGAGGTGAGGAGAGAGGTGAGGAGAGAGGTGAGGAGAGAGGTGAGGAGAGAGGTGAGGAGAGAGGTGAGGAGAGAGGTGAGGAGAGAGGTGAGGAGAGAGGTGAGGAGAGAGGTGAGGAGAGAGGTGAGGAGAGAGGTGAGGAGAGAGGTGAGGAGAGAGGTGAGGAGAGAGGTGAGGAGAGAGGTGAGGAGAGAGGTGAGGAGAGAGGTGAGGAGAGAGGTGAGGAGAGAGGTGAGGAGAGAGGTGAGGAGAGAGGTGAGGAGAGAGGTGAGGAGAGAGGTGAGGAGAGAGGTGAGGAGAGAGGTGAGGAGAGAGGTGAGGAGAGAGGTGAGGAGAGAGGTGAGGAGAGAGGTGAGGAGAGAGGTGAGGAGAGAGGTGAGGAGAGAGGTGAGGAGAGAGGTGAGGAGAGAGGTGAGGAGAGAGGTGAGGAGAGAGGTGAGGAGAGAGGTGAGGAGAGAGGTGAGGAGAGAGGTGAGGAGAGAGGTGAGGAGAGAGGTGAGGAGAGAGGTGAGGAGAGGTGAGGAGAGGTGAGGAGAGGTGAGGAGAGGTGAGGAGAGAGGTGAGGAGAGAGGTGAGAAGAGGTGAGGAGAGGTGAGGAGAGGTGAGGAGAGGTGAGGAGAGGTGAGGAGAGGTGAGGAGAGGTGAGGAGAGGTGAGGAGAGGTGAGGAGAGGTGAGGTGAGGAGAGGTGAGGAGAGGTGAGGAGAGGTGAGGAGAGGTGCCCGCGGGGTGAGGGAAAGAGCCGCGAGGTGATGAAACCAGCTGCAAAGGCTCAGGTTAGCCGTTGAGCAGCGAGGGGCGCAGGAGTGACCTGACCCCCAGGGCTGAGGAAGGCAAAAGCCTGCTCTTTCAGAAAATTAATTAAAATCAAGATCAGTTAATATGAAGCAACACTTATCAATTTGGCAGTCAAAAACGTAGAATATTGAGGGCAAGGCAAGAGGACGAAGCTCGGCAAAAAGACAGTCTGTTGTTTTACTTTAAAAAGTTCGAAGTGTGGAACAGTGCACAAACTGCACATTCATCCTCCTCCAGCAAAAGTACAAGTGCATGATCTGATGACTAGACTTGCCAACCTCCGTAGAAACCACATTGCCTGAAAAGGTTGAACAAGAAGTGGAATCTGGATTGGCAGTGAAACTACAAGATATTTCTCCCGTTGAAGTGAGAATTCATTTCATCAATAACGATGAGCTTTGCGCTTTGAAATCACCAGCTGATACTTTGCTGGCAATCTTTCCAAATGTGGAAACCTTTCTGAAAAGCAGTGCAGGCTGGGTCAATGAACTTATTCAAGGCTGAGTTAGATGTCTGACGGACAAGGGAGTCAATGGTTATGGGGGGAGCAGTGAGGAATGTGGAGCTCACATGGCAATCTGCTCAGCCATGATTTTAATCAATGGCACAGCAGGCTGGAAGGGCTGAATGGCCTACATAGAAACTAGAAGCAGGAGTCGGCCATTCGGCCCTTTGAGCCTTCTCTGCCATTCATTTTGATCATGGTTGATCGTCTAATTCAATATCCTGATCCCCCCTTCCTCCCATACCCCTTGATCCCTTTAGCCCCAAGAGCGATATCTAATTTCTTCTTGAAATCACACAACTTTCTGGCTTCAACTACTTTCTGTGGTAGTGAATTCCACACATTCACCACCCTCTGGGTGAAGGAATTTCTCCCCACCTCAGTTCTAAAAGGTTTACCCCTTATTCTCAAACTATGACCCTTACTTCTGGACTCCCCTACCATTGGGAATATTCTTTCTCAATCTACCTGTCTAACCCTATTAGAATTTTATAAGTTTCTATGAGATTCCCTCTCACTCTTCTGAACTCCAGTGAATATAATCCTAACCAACTTAATCTCTCCTCATCCCAGGAATCAGCCAGCTAAACCTTCGCTGTTCTCCCTCTATAGCAAGGACATCCTTCCTCAGATAAGGACACCAAAACTGCTCACAATACTCCAGATGTGGCCTCACCAACGCCCAATTGCAGCAAAACATCCCTATCCCAATACACAAATCCTCTCGCTATGAAGGCTAACATACCATTTGCCTTCTTTACTGCCTGCTGTACCTGCGCGCTTACTTTCAGCGACTGATGCACGAGGACTCCAAGATCTCGTTGAGTATCCATCTCTCTCAATTTACATCAATTCAAGTAATAATCTGTCTTCCTATTATTGCTACCAAAGTGGATAACCTCACATTCATCCACATTATGCTGCATCTGCCATGCAGATGTCCACACACTCAGCCTACTCCTGTGCCTAAGACCTATGCCCCTACCCAATGGAACGACCCTCTTTTAAAGCAAGCATCTTCCCTTGAAGCAGGAGGGGGAAGAGACAAGGAAGCAGCAGGGAAAAACTGGTCGCATCTGTGGAGAAACAGAGTGAACATTTCAAGGTCAGAAGCAGCAGAGCAGCAGCTGGAGGAGCAGCAGATGTGGAAAAGACAGAACTGCCTCTCCAATGGCAAATCCTGCTTCCTCCACTTTCACACGGACTTCCAAAATTCTTCTAATACTCTTTGGTAAATATATATATTTTTATATATATTTTTAGATCAATTACCCTGGGATTCATGCTCTCAAATGATGGAAAAAGGGAAAGAAGGGTGATGAGAGAAGAGGATGAGTATTTAGAGATGGTACGGCCAGGGAGGGGGAGAGTGAATTGGAAATAAAACCTCTGTCTATAGTCACATGGAGTTAAAGGTGAGTTAAAGGTGGACGAAGGTTAATATGGAAGTGTGCGCAGGGACAAGGGGCAAAGCAAAGGTTTCTGCGATTCTCAGATTCTGCAAGTATCCTTTGAGTGCAGGGTTAAAGTTTATTTATTAGTTACAAGTAAGGCTTACATTAACACTGCAGTGAAGTTACTGTGAAATTCCCCTAGTTGCCACAGTAGGTTCAGGTACACTGAGGGAGAATTTAGCATGGCCAATGCACCTAACCAGTACGTCTTTCGGACTGTGGGAGGAAACTGGAGCACCCGGAGGAAACCCACGCAGACACGGGGAGAACTCCACACAAACAGTGACCCAAGCTGGGAATCGAACCCGGGTCCCTGGCGCTGTGAGGCAGCAGTGCGAACCACTGTGCCATCGTGTCGCTCCTGGCGAGTGGCTAGTATCGAAACTAGTTCAATGGAAACAGGGAATCAGGCAAATCATCGTTTTTTTTTTCAACTTTAAAAATACATTAAAATAAAACTAAAGTTCCTGAGGGACCTGCATTAGGCAAGGTCTGCAGAACAACATCTCTGCTGGTGATAAGAATTGTTTGTACACCGAATAGAAATCATGATGGTTTACAACAGAGGTCTATAAAATAATGAGGGGCATAGATAGGCAACCTCTTTTCCCAAAGGTAGGGGAGTCTAAAACTAGAAGGTATAGGTTTAAGGTGAGAGGGGAGAGATACAAAAGGGTCCAGAGGGGCAATTTTTTCATTCAGAGGTTGGTGAGTGTCTGGAATGAGCTGCCAGAGGTAGTAGTAGAGGCGGGTACAATTTTGTCTTTTAAAAAGCATTTAGACTTTTTAACATTTAAGCTTTGACAAAGAGTCATCTGGACTCGAAACGCCAGCTCTTTTCTCTCCTTACAGATGCGGCCAGACCTGCTGAGATTTTCCAGCATTTTCTCTTTTGGATTTAGACAGTTAGATGGGTAGGATGGGTATAGAGGGATATGGGCCAAATGTGGGCAATTGGGACTAGCTTAATGGTAAAAACTGGGCGGCAAGGATAAGTTGGGCCGAAGAGCCTGTTTCCATGACTCTAATGATCCCTTTGAACCAGTTGCAGAATTTTAATCTGGCCATTTTTGCAGCTCTAAACATTTTCAGGAATTTCTGCTCTACAATATTAAGTTAGTTGGGAAACTTAAAGCAATGCACTGTGCAGCAGCAATATAAATGTTGCTGTATTAATAAATTGTACTCATTAGAAAGCAACAATGCTTTTAATTGTTGTATTTTTAATCCTTTTGACCTGATGAGCCATTTCTAACAGTGTTAAACAAGGGACATACTCATTTTGTAGAACTGGGAGTCTACATACTGATGTGGAGATGCCGGCGTTGGACTGGGGTAAACACAGTAAGAAGTTTAACAACACCAGGTTAAAGTCCAACAGGTTTATTTGGTAGCAAAAGCCGAAAGCTTGTGTGGCTTTTGCTACCAAATAAACCTGTTGGATTTTAACCTGGTGTTGTTAAACTTCTTACTGAGTCTACATACTGGCATAGAAACAAAAAATGCTGGAAAAACTCCGCAGGTCTGACAGTATCTGTGGAGAGAGAAAGAGTTAACATTTCGTGTCTATATCACTCTTCCTCGAAACTACAGCACTGCATTTAAACTCCAGGTCGCAAGTATTGAATCTTTCCCTCAAATATGAATTTACTGTCAACATATCCTTATAGTGCAATGTACAGAGAATGTCAATAAGGCAGTTACTGAAATCAGCCTTATTGTCTGTACAGAGTAGTAAATAAGCAATGGGAGATTAACAATATCGCACGATGCTTTAGTTTAGTAGTCATGGTGGAATCATCAATAGGACACACACAAACTAACACTGCATTATATCATTCCTGCTCTTAACATTAATGACCCATGGCACATACATATCGACTGATATTTGTAACCAGATGTCAACAATGGGAGTTATCATTTTACTAGGACCTTTCTGTGATTGGTGAATCGACTGATGAATCTTGAAAGGGGAAAAAATAGTTTTCACATTTGAGGGAGGGTTAAAGGGTAGGGACAGGAGAAAAGGCCTAGAAACAGGAGAAGCAAGAGGGGGAAATGATTTCTTTCCCTGGCTCTGGCAATTAGGATTGGAGGGCAGCACGGTAGCACAGTGGTTAGCACTGCTGTTTCACAGCTCCAGGGTCCCAGGTTCGATTCCTGGCTCGGGTCACTGTCTGTGTGGAGTTTGCACATTCTCCTTGTGTCTGCGTGGGTTTCCTCCGGGTGCTCCGGTTTCCTCCCACAGTCCAAAGATGTGCGGGTTAGGTTGATTGGCCAGGTTAAAAATTGCCCCTTAGAGTCCTGGGATGCGTAGCTTAGAGGGGTTAGCGGGTAAAATATGTGGGGGTAGGGCCTGGGTGGGATTGTGGTCGGTGCAGACTCGATGGGCCGAATGGCCTCCTTCTGCACTGTAGGGTTTCTATGATTTCTATGATTCTATGAAATGCTGGACTTGTCAGCGGCACCCGGATCACAGGAATAATTTTTTTAAATGTCTTATCGGTGACCAAAAAAAATCTCCTCAGTATTGTGTACGGTTCGGTTCATGGAGTCATCCACTGGTGAAATGCCTCCAGTTCATAATTTTAATGAAAAAAATCAATTTTGTCTTCAATGTGATTCTATTTTCAGAAATAGTAATTTCATCCCCGAGGTCTCTTAATCAGCTCTGTTCCATTTAATACACACACTAATTTTGTGTTTCCTTCTTCCAGTGTTAATTATCTTATATTTAATTACAATGGGTTTTGTCAAATCTCCTACTGGCCCAGTTACCTAAAACACCTTGCTTTTATAGTTTAGTTGCCATATTCTTCACTACATGACCTGCTTCATGATTTTGGATCATCTGAAAATTTAGAGACATCATACCATACACTCATGTAAATCATTCACACAGATTAAAATACCAAGGGTCACAAGAGCAATTCTACTTGT
This sequence comes from Mustelus asterias, assembly GCF_964213995.1. Lineage (NCBI taxonomy): Eukaryota > Metazoa > Chordata > Chondrichthyes > Carcharhiniformes > Triakidae > Mustelus > Mustelus asterias. Next base: position 140,856,335 of record NC_135804.1, read on the forward strand.
AACTTCTGCTACCACTGATGGCTACTCTCCATTTATTTTCCAATGTTATACATTGCATTCTATAATGTTTCTCCTTGTCTCAGTCATTAACTGCAATGTGGACCTTATCAAAAGTTTTCTGTAAATCAAATACAATATTAATTGCACCTCCCTTATCTTTATGATCAGTAACGTCAAAGTAAGTCGATTGCTAGGAACCCATGCAGAGAATATTCTCACAAATTGGGCCAGATTTTCGCAGGGGCACAAGGACTCCAGAGCCATTTAAAAAGTGGATTCCTGCACCCATTTCCGGCACCCCTAATTTTCAGTGGCATGGAATAATGTTACAGTAGCGATCCAGCTTCCTGCACTTCCAACCTGGCTGGCTCCCCTTATCCCCTCGCAATTGTCTATCGAGTCGAGTAAATTGTGCATGACGTGCGGTTCAGAGAAGCCAACTCATGGCACTTCCATGCCCATGTACAAGCACACACTCTGCATTGAAGCAATGAACTATATCGTAACAATGGGGTGTATGGAGCAATACATAATGAACCTTAGCTCAGAGACTAAAAATCCCATTAAAGGAAATACTTTGTAGGCACGGGTGCTGAGAAGTGAAAATTTTGCTTTATTGACAACTTTATGATGTTATAAAAAGCTATTTTTTTCTGTGATCTCTTTTGTCAATGGCTCAATGTTTATTTGCACAGGATAGAGATATTAAGTGCTTATAGCTTCTGCTATTGATACTTTAAAAGTCTGGCTGATTGACACCTTTTTAGAATTGCAGCAACAGCAGTATCTTCTTTTAAGAACATTATGGATAACTGTGACTCCTGCAGATTCCATTTACATCGGCATTTTTACTCTTCAATATTCTCCCATCCATCCTCATATACTAATTCACATTTTATAGATAAGCCCGACAGATTTGCTGTTCTTTCTGCCTTAGTGCCAAAAAGAATCTGTGAAATAACACTTGACTCCTGCTTACGAATAGAATGGAATTTCTTAAAGTTTCTTGTTGCTCATTAGATATTCAAGCATTTCCACCAGTGGAAATAGACACTCATTGAGTATCCCCTATCTGAACATGCTTAGCCTCTGATCTTAAGTTTTCTTCTACTTTCTACACTAAAATGTCTCACTATTTATTAATCAGATTTTGGTGGTGTTGGTTGAGGAATACATGTTGACTGAATTGCGAGAACTCCAATGTTCTTGGAATAGAATCATAGCATCACCACAGAGCAAAAGGAGGCCAAAATCTGCACCAACAGGAATTCCACCCAGACTCTCTCCCACATATTTACCTTGCTAATCTCCCACACACTAAGGGGCAATTTAGCATGGCCAATCAACCTAACCTGCACATCTTTGGAGTGTGGGAAGAAACCGGGGCATCAAGACGAAACCAAGTTGGGGAGAACGTGCAGACTCCACACAGACAGTCACCCGAGCTGAGATTCGAACCCGAGTCCCTGGCACTGTGAGGCAGCACTGCCAACCACTTCTCTTTAGAAAGTATCATGGGACCTCTCTTTCATCTGCCTATTTAATAAAGCAGCACCTCCAACAGTTCAGCACTCCTTCAAGCTGCAGTGAAATGTCAGCCTGGATTGTGTGCTCACATCTCTGAAATAGGGTTCAAGCTAATGACTCTCTGACTCAGAGGTATGACTGCTGCCATTCAACTGTCTGACACCAAGTGAACTATTAAACTCAGGGTAACTTTATTTCTAAATTCAGTCATCCAACTGCCCAGTAATTATTTTACTGGCTGTTTCTGAAATCTGTCTAAATGTTAAACCAGCTCCAGGCTCATTTAAAGTTAAATTTCGACCAAAGATTACAGCCTCAGTACAAATGCCTCTGGTATAGGGGCTCTTATCTGCTATGTGGTGTTTTAATCTCCTATTTCAGCATAAAGCCTTTGTTGCATAAACTGAAAATAATGCCTGTGGTTATTCTGTGGGTTCAAACTCTTTGTCAATGCTTGCAAAGGGTACAAGTGACCCTAGTTTCTTTTGTGCCACAGAGTGGAATTTGTTTATGCCCTAATTGGTCACCTTCATTGTGCCCGGACATTCACCCCGGACATTCTCTCTTCCACCTTCTTCCGTTGGGAAAAAGATACAAAAGTCTGAGGACACGTACCAACTGACTTAAGGACAGCTTTTTCCCTGCTGCCATCAGACTTTTGAATGGACCTGTCTCGCATTAAGTTGATCTTTCTCTGTACCCTAGCTATGACTGTAACAATACATTCTGCACTCTGTCCTTCTCTATGAACAGTATGCTTTGTCCGTATAGCGCACAAGAAACAATACTTTTCACTATATGTTAATACATGTGACAATAATAAATCAAATCAAAGGTCAAAGGGCCAGTGCAGGAATAGAAAAGGCACTTGGGTCATTAAGTCAAAGGAGTGGACGATTAAGATTAAAAAGATGGAAAGGAAATGAACAAAACTTATGACATGCTTCTCACTGCTCGAACAGCTTAAAAGCAGAAGTCCTATTTCGCTATGAGCCTCTTCAGAAGCAACAGACAACAAATTAAATAGATGGGAGATAATGGACAGGATTCTCCACATCCTGTGGCCTGTTTTCTGGCGGTGGAGGTGACTCGCAATTGGCTGCCGGCGAGATGTTCTGATCCCACTGATGTCTGCGGTGTTTTGCATGGCTCGTCCATCCCACCAGTGAGGAACTCACCAGGCTGGTGGGGATTTGGGGTGGTGGGTGGGATCACCTCCGATGGAAAAGGCTGGAAAACCCTGTCTCATGTATTGTCTATCACTTATAACAATCTAACCAAATTCCTTGAGCCTTTTCTGGTACTTCAGGGTTCAGAGTGAAACGCGGTGACCACGTTCAGTTTAATGGGTTGTAGCTGAAGCACTCAAGTCTGGGGTCTTGGTGAGGGAGGATAGTGGGGTGTGGGGCAGGTTCAAAAGGCCAGGCGGAGTGTGGGGAGGGGGGCACGGTTAAAGGGGGAACGCGATAACCTCTGGTGGGGTACTGCCTCCAATGGGAGCTCACCTAACGGAATGCTTTAACTACAATCCATTAAACTGAATGTAATCACTCTGGCTCTTTTACACTGATCATATTCGATACTCACTGACTAGTTAATGCCTTTTTGTATTCAGAGATCTTGGGAGAAAACATTGCGACTGATAAATATTTACACATTTCTATATTTCACAGGGCCCGAGGGATACAGATGCTTCATTCCAGAGCATGCAGCAGGTTTCCATTAGTCTTTTATTACTTACCATCTGTCTTTTATTTTCAAGAAGGTTTGCCCCAATCAGTCCCAGAAATGATCCAAAACCAAGCTGAAACAATCCAAAACCAATGAAAATTATATTGAGCACAAACCAACCAAAACACCAGTTTTAAAAAATTCACACTGCGCTTTTTTGACATCAAAAGTACTTCCCGATCTTGCTGAATTAGATTCGTTTTAATAACTCCACTCTTTCAGAATTTTTTAATGGGGAAAATGAAGGCAAATCGCCAGAGATTTGGCACCGACAGACACATGATGTAACGCTTTTAAAAGCTACATCGAACTTTTTAGAACGCTGAAGGCTTGGAGAAAAATTATTCCTGGAATGAATTACATCTGTGTTAAAGTAACAAAAAAGACAGCCCACATCCACAGGAGGTAGCAGAGGCCAAAATATGGTGTGATTTCAAGAAGAAATTAGATGTAGCTCTTGGGGCTAAAGGTATCAAGGGAAATGGAGGCGGGGGGGGGGGGGGGTGAAGGGGGAAATCAGGATATTGAAATTGATGATCAGCTATGATAGAGCAAGCTTGAAGGGCCGAATGGCCCACTCCTGCTTCTATTTTCTACGTTTCGATGTATGGTTTTACTTGTATTGTCCACTTCCTTATCATTGTACATATTTTCCTTTTTGAAGTTCCTTCCCCTCACACATCATTCCTACAGCTTTACTCTTTCTTTGAGGAACACGGAGTCCCCATACTGAGCCTCCCCGTTGACCTGTGGGGACACAGGCACTAATACACTGCACCACTGGATTGTTTAGAAGTTAAAAGGTGACACTACACACACAAAACGGTGCTTAACAAACCACTTCTCGAGATGCAGTAAAGTAATGCATAAGGTGGCAGAGTATATTTCAACGTGATTTATAAAAACGCACTGATATTAAACACTGAATCAAAATGTAGTGTAAAAAGGATAAAATCTGTGCCAGTGTTCTGTACCAGTGTGTTGCACCATTTATTATTAAATAGAGTAAAAGGTATAGCTACATCACTGTATCATATAAGTGTTTTCATGCTTAGATCATATATCACATAAGCAGCAAAAGCTTCTGCCATCGTGCAAACCATCAGATGTTGCCAGACATCATTCGTAAATCCTGCTCTCAACAGTATTGCTAAATTTGGGCAGTAGCAAGTCAGGATGTCAGCAGATATCCCCATGAACCCTCTGCACAGACACATTTACTCTGAAGCCTTTTCCTCACACAATGCTTCCTAATCCACCCTCACACTGCACCCTCAGCCCACATCCACCACAGCACTCACTGGACCTTCACAGCTAACATGTCACAGGAAATCGCAGCCAGAATCTCCATCATGATTTATAGATGGAAAATCATGGATTATATTCCCACAAACACAGCTTTCTGATCAGAGCAACAACAAAAACAAAAAAAATCAGTCCTCACTGGCCCAGTGAAGAATGTCTGCATCTTCCCTTCCACCAGTTAAAGTTTATTTATTAGTATATTACAAGTCTGCTAACATTAACATTGCAATGAAGTTACTGTGAAAATCCCCCAGTCGCCACATTCCGGCATCTGTTGGGTACACTGAGGCAGAATTTAGCACGGCCAATACATCTAACCAGCATGTCTTTCGGACTGTGGGAGGAAACCCACGCAGACACGGGGAGAATGTGCAGACTCCGCATAGACAGTGACCCAAGTGGGAATCGAACCCAGGTCCTTGGCATTGTGAGGAAGCAGTGCTAACCACTGTGCCACCATGCCCCACTGCCACCATGTGGACCTTTAACTGGCACCCCATGTCTCTGCACATATTTATTTTATGGAGCTCCCCTATCCTTGGGCTGGCTTTTGCACACCCCAGCTCCCCCCCGCAAGCCGTTATGAAGGCAGGGGGCACCAGCAGGCAGCCTGCCCACTGCCTAGCCACTTACCTCTGGCTGGATTTACATTTTGCAGGGAGTGTGAGGCTGAGGGAAGTATCAAGCAGCCTACCCACCACTGGGCCAATTGAGGCACTTAAGTAACCATAAAGATCTCACTGAAGCACCACCAGTAAATTTACCCACATTGGGGGAAGGCCCATACTCTTATGGGAAGCCCAGCAAGCTTTAGGTGTGTGGTCTGCTATTGGACAGTTAAAGAGGTGTACCTCCTTATAGTGCCACCTGTGTCCATTGGAGGCAAATCCCCATCAGGTCATCCCCTCTTTAATCCTTCTCCCCTGACTTTAGCACCCATCTCTCCCAGCCTCCCACAAGAACCTGACCCTGGATTCAGCTCCTCAGCACGGTGGGACTGCCTCAATCACACAAAATCAAGAGGCACAACTCCTGCCATATGTCATCTATATCAAATCTTTTATATTAATCAATAATTCACCTACCCTCCCCACACTCACAGGCTGTTGCCCCTGGATGAGGCATGCAGTTAATGCAGCCTCCCCTGTGTGACTGTCATAGAATCTCTACAGTGCAGAAGGAGCTGTTTGGCCCAAGTCTGCACCGACTCTGACAGAGAAAGATGCTGGGTAAGATACCCAGACCCTATCCCTGTAACCCCACATATTTACCCTGCTAATTCTCCAACACATCTTTGGACACTAATTTGGACACTAATTTAGTATGGCCAACCTACACATCTTTGGACTACTTCTAGTAAAGTCAAGAACTCTGTAACAGCAAGGCTCTTGAGCTCCAGTGTAGCATCAGAAACAGAGCTGGAAAGAATTCTCAGCACAAACAGCTCATTCTGCTCCACGCAAGCTTCCCACTTCATTTAACTCATGTCACTGTCACTTTCTACTCCTTTCGCCCTCGTGTAGTCCCCCTTAAACTCCTTCCATCCCTGTGATAACGAACCTTACACCCTCCTCTCTGGGTTAGGAAGTTTGGTCCTTTGGATTTGTAAATAACACTATATAAGTACAGTTTTAGGGTTATTGAAATCCGCTGAGTATTCGAGAGCAGTTGTGCAAAGGCAAAAAAGTAAACTTCGACAGATTTTGAAAAACTCGACATTGCAAAAATGTAATTTGAAAATAAACAGTCAACAGCACCTGTCTCTATTGCAATAGCGCCAGTGAAACAATAGACCCAGCAATAAAACGCGTGCTGGGTTAAAAACAAAAGTGATTGTGGTTAATAATCCGAACACATTCCCCCCCCCCCCCCCCTCTCTCTCCGATCCCACTACTCACAATAACCCCCGGGTAATATCCTCCAACGGAAACATTCAGAGTCCTGGTGGTCGCTGCCAAGCCGACTGTCAGAATTAACACCGAGGCGATCAGCAGGGCGCCACTCACCAAGACAGAAGCTTTCTTCCTTTTATTGAACAGCCCTGTGAAGATGGAGAAGACTCTTGTTACACTGCAACCCCCTCCCAGACTGAGCCACAGATTAACAACATGTCACAATACACACATGGGCTGAATGGGGAGAGGGATCTGGTGACACTGAGTGTGAGACTCAGTGGGAGAAGCAGGCTGGCAGTTTTCACCTTGCAGCACTTACCTACAGAATCCTGCAGGGTGAGTGCACTGGCTTGCTGAGTCAGTGGTCGCTGCATTGCTTCAATGACTGGCTTCAGGCCGCCCCAGCTGCGGGCACAGTGTGCATGTTGGCCTTTCCCACACCCTCTCACTCTCTCTGGGAGGATGGGAATCGCTGACCGGCCCCGCTTCCCGTTCCCCCTCCCCCGGCCGCCCCGCACTGCCGTCCCCCCGCCCCGCACTGCCGTGCGCGCATGCGCCCCGGTGCAAATCCTTGGGATTTGAAAAAAAGTGATGGGTTTAATTGGAGAATCCGCCTAAAAACAGGAGTTAAATGGCAGTGACAGACTCTTCCTGCTCCCCCCCCCCCTTCACCCACACAGCAGTGAGAAACTACACTATTTATTGCCCTGTCTAAAAATTGCTACAGGTTAAGAGGATTTCATGTTTGCAACATATTTCTGTAATGATACAAATTCAAAACATTAACCCGGCTGTAAATCAGGTCTAAGGACATGTGGGACAAGCTCACTCGGAATTACAACAGTTCATGGTGAATGGAAATAGAGGATTTGAGTGTTTGTTGTCCCTGCGACAGCTACAACATATTTACATTTTCTGAGTCTAACTCCAGGTTCATCCGGCACACACACAAGGAATGCAGCCATTCCTGGATTTTTATACAAAATACACATTTTTAAATACGTCCAATTCTCAGGGATGCGGGCGGTGCATTCAGTGCGCATCCTTCAATTGCCCTGGCAAGATATTCCTTGAATTGTTTGTTGCACTTGTGGTGATGCTGCTGCCATGGTCACGGGCTTAGTTAGGGAATTCCGGGGTATTGACCTGACTGAGGGCGAAGGAGCAGCGGCGGATTCCCAAGTGTTGCAGCTTTGGAAGGGAACTTGGAGGTTACACTGTTCTCACAACACTGTCACTCCTGTCCTTGTCACTGAAGGATAACGTGCTGCCGGAGGAACACTGTGATCTGCTGCAGTGCATCCTGTAGCTTTTACACAGTGCGGGAAACTTTCTGCATGGCAATGAGCGGCGAGATGACTTACATTGCGGCGGCAGCTTCTATTCTCAAGTGTCTGCTCTTGTAATTTAAGGCCGCTATAAATGGGTCTAATTCTAGAACATGTCCCACAGTGAGTGAGAGAACGTGATGTAGGGTGGTTTTACCGAGTTCAATGGCCAGGTCGCTGATTAATCAATCAAATTGCTGCGCCCTGAATGACGCTGAGAGGTGCAGTGGTTATCACTGCTGCCTCACAGCGCCAGGGACCCGGGTTCGATTCCCGGCTTGGGTCACTGTCTGTGTGGAGTTTGCACGTCCTCCCCGTGTCTGCGTGGGTTTCCTCCGGGTGCTCCGGTTTCCTCCCACAGTCCAAAGGGTTAGGTGGATTGGCCATTCTAAATTGTCCATTAGTGTCAAGGGGATTAGCTAGGGTAAATGCATGGGGTTATGAGGATAGGGCCTGGGTGGGATTGTGGTCGGTGCAATGGGCCGAATGACCCCCTTCTGCACTGTATGATTCTATGATTCTATGTTGAGTGTCATTGCAGTTACACGAATCCAGGTCAGTGGAGAGATCATAGAAAACCAGAGAAATTGGCAACAGGCCATTTGGCCCATCTTATTCACCCTGGCCCTCAAGGAACCATCCAGTCTTATCCTGCTTTCCAGCTCTTGATCTTTAGATTACGACATTCAAGTACTTAAAGTAAAGTTTTATTTATTAGTGTCACAAGTAGGCTTACATTAACACTGCAATGAAGTTACTGTGAAAATCCCCGAGTCGCCACACACTCCGGCACCTGTTCGGGTATGCTGAGGGAGAATTTAGCACGGCCAATGCACCTAACCAGCACGTCTTTCAGACTATGGGAGGAAACTGAAGCACCCGGAGGAAACCCACGCAGACACGAGGAGAATGTGCAAACTCCACACAGACGGTCCACAGAACATCTTGAGGGTTACATAGAACATAGAATAGAACAGTACAGCACAGAACAGGCCCTTCGGCCCACGATGTTGTGCCGAGCTTTGTCTGAAATCCAGATCAAGCTATTTCCTCCCTATCATCCCGAAGTACTCCATGTGCCTATCCAATAGCTTCTTAAATGTTCCTAAAGTTTCTGACTCCACTATCCCTGCAGGCAGTCCATTCCACACCCCAACCACTCTCTGCGTAAAGAGCCTACCTCGGACATCCTTCCTATATCTCCCACCATGAACCCTATAGTTATGCCCCCTAGTTACCGCTCCATTCACCCGAGGAAATAGTCGTTGAACGTTCACTCTATCTATCCCCCTCATCATCTTATAAACCTCTATCAAGTCTCCTCTCAACCTCCTCCGCTCCAAAGAGAAAAGCCCAAGCTCCCTCAACCTTTCCTCATAAGACCTACCCTCCAAACCAGGCAGCATCTTGGTAAATCTCCTTTGCACTCTTTCCAGTGTCTCCACATCCTTCTTGTAGTGAGGTGACCAGAACTGCACCATTGACCATTACCATTGACTAAAAACCAAACTGGATCAGCCATGTAAATACTGTGGCTACAAAAAAGGTCAGAGGCTGGAACTCTGCAGCAATTTAGCTCCTGACTCCCCAAAGTCTGGGCAGATGTCAGGAGTGTGATGGAATACTCTCCACTTACTTGGATGAGTGCAGCTCCAACAACACTCAAGAAGTATGACATCATCCAGAAAAAAGCAGCTGTTTGATTGGCACCCCATCCACAACTGTAAATGTTCACTTCTTCCACCACTGACGCACAGTGGCAGCAGTGTGTACCATCTGCCAAGGCTCCTTCAACAGCACCTTTCAAACCCACAACTTCTACTACCTAGAAGGTCATAGTTAGCCTGCAAGTTCCCCTCCAAGTCACATATCATCCTGACTTGGAACTATATTGCCATTCCTTTACTATTAGTGGATAAAAATCCTAAAATTCCCTCTGTGAAAGCACTGTATGTGTACCTACACCATATTGGCTGCAGGGGTTCAAGAAGGCAGCTCACCACAATCTTCTCAATCTATGCCAGGCCATTGCTTGACTAGCCTGTGGGATTAATCTTCAAACTTAGGCATTGGTCCCCAGATATTAGTAAGGGAGATTTTGCATGGTTATCTAGGTTGAATGCCAAATCTTGCCTGGTTCATTTCCAAAAGATTGGTCCACTTATTTCATTAGTTCTGTTCTTAATAGTGACTGTTCATAATTGAGATGCTTCAGAGGACATTAATAGCCATTCATATAGTGTGGGACTCGAGCATAGTGTAGATTACGATCAGATAGTAATGTAGGGTGGCAAGGTGGCACAGTGGTTAGCACTGTGACTCGTGGTGTTCCACAGGGCTCTGTACTGGGACCTCTGCTGTTTGTGATATATATAAATGATTTGGAGGAAGATGTAGCTGGTGTTATCAGTAAGTTTGCGGATGACACGAAGATTGCTGGAGTTGCAGATAGTGATGAACACTGTCAGAGAATACAGCAGGATATAGATAGGCTGGAACATTGGACGGAGAAATGGCAGATGGAATTTAATCCAGATAAATGCGAAGTGATGCATTTCGGTAGATCTAATGTAAGGGGGAGCTATACAATAAATGGCAGAACCATCAGGAGTATAGACACACAGAGGGACCTGGGTGTACAAGTCCACAGATCCTTAAAGGTGGCAGCACAGGTGGAGAGGGTGGTGAAGAAGGCATATGGCATGTTTGCCTTTATTGGATGGCGCATAGAATATAAAAGTTGGCATATGATGTTCCGGCTGTATAGAACAATGGTTAGGCCACATTTGGAATACTGCGTCCAGTTCTGGTCGCCGCACTACCAGAAGGACGAGGAGGCTTTGGAGAGAGTACAGAGAAGGTTTATCAGGATGTTGCCTGGTATGGAGGGTCTTAGCTATGAGGAGAGATTAGGTAAACTGGGGTTGTTCTCCCTGGAAAGACGGAGGATGAGGGGCAACGGAGGATGAGAGCTGTATAAAATTATGAAGGGCATAGATAGAGTGAACAGTGAGAAGCTTTTTCCCAGGTCGGAGGTGACGAACACAAGGGGTCACGGGTTCAAGGTGAGGGGGGCAAGGTTCAACACAGATGTCAGGGGGACGTATTTTACACAGAGGGTGGTGGGGGCCTGGAATGCACTGCCAAGCAAGGTGATTGAGGTGGACACGCTGGGATTGTTTAAGACTTATCTAGATAACCACATGAACAGACTGGGAATAGAGGGATACAAAAGAATGGTCTAGTGGGCACATGAGTGGCGCAGGCTTGGAGGGCCGAAGGGCCTGTTCCTGCACTGTATTGTTCTTTGTTCTTTGTTCACTGCTGCCTCACAGCTCCAGGGACCCGGGTTTGATTCCCAGCTTGGGTCACTGTCTGTGTGGAGTTTGTACATTCTCCCCGTGTCTGCATGGGTTTCCCCTGGGTGCTCCGTTTTCCTCCCACACTCCAAAGATGTGTGGGTTAGGTGCATTGGCCATGATAAATTGCCCTGAGTGTCCCAGGGTGTATAGGTTAGAGGGATTAGTAGGGTAAATATGTGGGGTTACAGGAATTGGGCCGAGGTGGGATTGTTATCAGTGCAGACTTGATAGGCCAAATGACTTCTTTCTGCACTGTAGGGATTCTATGTAAGGTCACCTTCCCCTGAAGAACATTAGAAAACTAGTTGTGTTTATACAACAATACGGCAGTTTACGGCTGTTTATATTGAACTTGATCATAGATGATCACATCAATAAAATTCAGTTGCACAACTTGCCGTAGAGAGACATGTGAAATCAGAATTGTTAGGTTCCTAGTTCACTACCATAACCATTACTTTACCAGACAAAGGATCGGTATGCAAAATCAAGAGTTACAGCATTGCCAAAACACTCTTGGTGATAGATATCTGAAGTCACTCATACACTGTACTTTTGGTGCTCTTAGCTTCCGCCAAGTAATGGCCATTACAGCATGGACAAGAACAAAACATTCAGAAAATATAGGGAAAGAAAAATGGAGGTAGAGTAGTAGAAAGAGATGATGCTCTTGAGTGGGCAAGGACAGAATTCATTTAGTTAGAGTTGAGAAGCAAGAAGCTTTAATCACATTAAAAAGGATATTCTTTGATCTGTGAATAGTGAGAAAGAGAGAAGGAAATTGGTAGGCAAGTCACAAAACTATATAGTGGTGATATTGCAGAAATTTGATTACCCAATTATCAATCAGGATACTAGGAGAGGAAATGGAAAGAAGGGTGGGAAATTCCTCAAATGTGTTATGGAGAACTTTTTTTTACCAGTATACACTTGGCCCAATATAAGGGTGACTTTCTGGATCTGGTACTGGCGGATGAGGTAAGCCAATTTGACCATACTGTTTCATACTAGGGTACAACATCTCTAACAATGACAATATCTCAGACTGAGGTATAGCCTCACTGACAATGACAATGTTCCATACTGAGGTACAGCCTCATTGGTGTTGACAATGTTCCATACTGAGGTACAGTCTCACTGGTGTTGACAATGTTCCATACTGAGGTACAGTCTCACTGGTAATGACAATGTTCCATACTGAGGTACAGTCTCACTGGTAATGACAATGTTCCATACTGAGATACAGTCTCACTGGTAATGACAATGTTGCATACTGAGGTACAGTCTCAATGACAATGTTCCATACTGAAGTACAGTCTCACTGGTAATGACAATGTTCCATACTGAGGTACAGTCTCACTGGTAATGACAATGTTCCATACTGAGGTACAGTCTCACTGGTAATGACAATGTTCCATACTGAGGTACAGTCTCACTGACAATGACAATGTTCCATACTGAGGTACAGTCTCACTGACAATGACAATGTTCCATACTGAGGTACAGTCTCACTGGTAATGACAATATTTCATACTGAGGTACAGTCTCACTGACAATGACAATGTTCCATACTGAGGTACAGTCTCACTGGTAATGACAATATTTCATACTGAGGTACAGTCTCACTGGTAATGACAATGTTTCATACTGAGGTACAGTCTCACTGGTATTGACAATGTTTCATACTGAGGTACATTCTCACTGGTATTGACAATGTTCCATACTGAGATACAGTCTCGCTGACAATGACAATGTTCAGCGAGGGTGATCACAGTTTATATCGGAAGGTAAATAGACATTCAAATAACAACCGTCACTTTTAAAATTTCATTTGTTAATAGAAAGAACCCAGAATGAAGCAATTGACGAGGCTTTTCAGGAAAAGACAACCAGGGCACATTTCCAAACATTCAGTGTTTAGCTGTAGTGGGAGAGCAATTTCTCACATGGATAAACAACAGGGCACAGATACAGTAAAACCCAACAGAAATAACACCTAATTACAACAGTATGAACGTAGGTCTATAATCGAAAGTTAGAGACTCTGGAAACTTTTTCTGAGGCTTGATCCAGAAAGTTATTTTCTTTCAGATTTTATTATCACTAAAAGTTATTGGATTCGTCTTCTCAACGCTGAGTGCAATATGTATAATAAACATATAGGCGACCCTTTCTTTCTCTGTTTATGGGAGTGTGTATTTAGATGTTGTGATTATGGACAAGTTTTACTGAACTTCAACTTGCCCCTTTGTACATTAATGAGTGCAGTTGTGCTCCACACAGAGTGTTATATGTGTTTATATATATAGATCCTCAGACCAGTTACCGTTTACCCAGGCACATGGGAATCCTGATTGACAGCAACACATTGACCAAAGGCGTACTTCCAGGAATTGGAAAGGGGCGCATTTCTTTTTGGAAAAAGTAATTGAAAGGTTCTCTCTCTCTCATTCTGAGATCAATGGACAGAAGTGACAGCCGTGAATTATTGAGCAATTTTGTGCAGTTGTGCACTTGAAAAAGACGGGGGACTCCACCTTAATCTCGGAGAGTTTCCACTTGCGACGCCTGCCAATTCTGATGGAAGCAAAGTTATTTTTTGACCCTTGAGTTTAATTCCTCTTCGCAAGGTCATATCCACGCTACATATCACCGTCCTCCTTCATTCGCTACAAGGAACACGAAGGTATTTAATTTGATGCTTAATGGGATTTGACATCTGAAATTCGCCCAGTGTATTGCAACCATTCTGGATATCGATTGTGGAACCTGTGCTAATATCAAATCTTTTATGTCTGGTAATGTTTGCGAAGACTTGGTAAAAGGGAATACTCGTTGTACCTATACGTTGGATCAGAATTCTTTTATTTTGTGTCTTATTAAAGAGCCATGGCGATGAATTCCGCACTTGGTGGACCAGAGGAACACCATGAGAACGATATTAAAACGCCGGTGAGTCCCTTGCGATGGGTATTAACGCAGCCTTTTCTGTAGCAGCTGTACCCTGGTTGTCGGCACACTGATTTAGAGCCATAATCAAACGGATTGCAAGTTTAAACAACAATGAAGAAACATTCAGCACTCTTTGTAATCTTTTCTGAAGAGTACCTTGGTTTTCAAGAATATGTTCCATTAGGAAATTAAGGAGAGGATATTGTGTTACAATAAGAAATAAGCGGTACTGTAATGATTTTTTTGCACTGATTTTGAACAGGAAGTGGGAGGAGTTGATATTAACACTGGGTTTGAAGAGATTCTAATATATCCATCAATCTAATCTGTCAGTGACCACACACATCACAGTTCAGTTCCAACATCTATCACCTTCTATAGTGTTTTACTTTATATAGAGACGTTTGAAATGGAAATGTTGATTACTTTAATCCCAGATTTCTCTGAGAAAGCAATGGTGATACTGTATATCATTATTCTTGATGTGGAGATGCCGGCATTGGACTGGGGTAAACACAGTAAGAGTTTTAACAACACCAGGTTAAAGTCCAACAGGTTTATTTGGTAGCAAATACCATTAGCTTTCGGAGCGCTGCCAATGTTTCGAGTCTAGAGCCTCTGACGAAGGGTCAAAGAACAAAGAACAATGCAGCACAGGAACAGGCTCTTCGGCCCTCCAAGCCCGCGCCACTCCCTGGTCCAAACGAGACCATTCTTTTGTATCCCTCCATTCCCACTCCGTTCATATGGCTGTCTAGATAAGTCTTAAACGTTCCCAGTGTGTCCGCCTCCACCACCTTGCCTGGCAGCGCATTCCAGGCCCCCACCACCCTCTGTGTAAAATATGTCCTTCTGATATCTGTGTTAAACCTCCCCCCCTTCACCTTGAACCTATGACCCCTCGTGAACGTCACCACCGACCTGGGGAAAAGCTTCCCACCGTTCACCCTATCTATGCCTTTCATAATTTTATACACCTCTATTAAGTCTCCCCTCATCCTCCGTCTTTCCAGGGAGAACAACCCCAGTTTACCCAATCTCTCCTCATAACTAAGCCCCTCCATACCAGGCAACATCCTGGTAAACCTCCTCTGTACTCTCTCCAAAGTCTCCACGTCCTTCTGGTAGTGTGGCGACCAGAACTGGACGCAGTATTCCAAATGCGGCCGAACCAACGTTCTATACATCTGCAACATCAGACCCCAACTTTTATACTCTATGCCCCGTCCTATAAAGGCAAGCATGCCATATGCCTTCTTCACCACCTTCTCCACCTGTGACGTCACTTTCAAGGATCTGTGGACTTGCACACCCAGGTCCCTCTGCGTATCTACACCCTTTATGGTTCTGCCATTTATCGTATAGCTCCTCCCTACATTATTTCTACCAAAATGCATCACTTCGCATTTATCAGGATTGAACTCCATCTGCCATTTCTTTGCCCAAATTTCCAGCCTATCTATATCCTTCTGTAGCTTCTGACAATGCTCCTCACTATCTGCAAGTCCTGCCAATTTTGTGTCGTCCGCAAACTTACTGATCACCCCAGTTACACCTTCTTCCAGATCATTTATATAAATCACAAACAGCAGAGGTCCCAATACAGAGCCCTGCGGAACACCACTAGTCACAGGCCTCCAGCCGGAAAAAGACCCTTCCACTACCACCCTCTGTCTTCTGTGACCAAGCCAGTTCTCCACCCATCTAGCCACCTCGCCCTTTATCCCATGAGATCCAACCTTTTGCACCAGCCTACCATGAGGGACTTTGTCAAATGCTTTACTAAAGTCCATATAGACGACATCCACGGCCCTTCCCTCGTCAACCATTTTGGTCACTTCTTCAAAAAACTCCACCAGGTTAGTGAGGCATGACCTCCCTCTCACAAAACCATGCTGACTATCGTTAATGAGTTTATTCCTTTCTAAATGCGCATACATCCTATCTCTAAGAATCTTCTCCAACAACTTCCCCACCACGGACGTCAAGCTCACCGGCCTATAATTACCCGGGTTATCCTTCCTACCCTTCTTAAATAACGGGACCACATTAGCTATCCTCCAATCCTCTGGGACCTCACCTGCGTCCAGTGACGAGACAAAGATTTGCGTCAGAGGCCCAGCGATTTCATCTCTCGTCTCCCTGAGCACCCTTGGATAGATTCCATCAGGCCCTGGGGATTTGTCAGTCTTTATATTCTCTAACAAACCTAACACTTCCTCCTTTGTAATGGAGATTTTCTCCAACGGTTCAACACTCCCCTCCGAGACACTCCCAGTCAACACATCCCTCTCCTTTGTGAATACCGACGCAAAGTATTCATTTAGGATCTCCCCTACTTCTTTGGGCTCCAAGCATAATTCCCCACTTTTGTCCCTGAGAGGTCCGATTTTTTCCCTGACAACCCTTTTGTTCCTAACGTATGAATAAAATGCCTTGGGATTCTCCTTGATCCTGTCTGCCAAGAACATTTCGAGACCCCTTTTTGCCCTTCTAATTCCCCGTTTGAGTTCTTTCCTACTTTCTTTGTACTCCTCCAGAGCTCCCTCCGTTTTTAGCTGCCTGGACCTAACATACGCCTCTCTTTTCTTTTTGACCAGTCCCTCAATTTCCCTGGTTATCCACGGTTCTCGAATCCTACCCTTCCTATCCTTCTTTTTTACAGGCACATGCCTGTCCTGTAGCCCTAACAACTGTTCCTTAAAAGACTCCCACATGCCAGATGTGGATTTACCCTCAAACAGCCTCTCCCAATCAAGAGCTGCCAATTTCTGCCTGATCCCACTAAAGTTAGCCTTCCCCCAATCCAGCACCTTACCCTTGGGACACCACTCATCCTTTTCCATCACCATCCTAAAGCTAACAGAATTGTGGTCACTATTTGCCACATGTTCCCCTACCGAAACTTTGAAGACCTGACCGGGCTCATTCCCCAGTACGAGGTCCTGTATAGCCCCCTCTCTAGTCGGGCTATCTACATATTGTTCCAAAGAACCCTCCTGTACGCATTTTACAAATTCCTCCCCATTCAGAGTCCCTGCTCTCAGCGATTTCCAGTCTATACCAGGGAAATTGAAGTCTCCCACTACAACAACCCTATTTTTCCTGCACCTATCCAGTATCTCCTGACATATCCGTTCTTCCACTTCTCTTGGGCTGTTGGGGGGCCTGTAGTACACCCCCAACATAGTGACTGTGCCCTTCCTGTCTCTAAGCTCCACCCAGAGTGACTCGTTACACGACCCCTCTGAATTGTCCTCCCTCTGCACCGCTGTAATATGCTCTCCAACTAATACTGCTACTCCCCCACCTCTTTTGGCCCCTCCTCTGTCTCGCCTAAAACACTTGTACCCCGGAATATTCAGCTGCCAGTCCTGTCCCTCTTTCAACCAAGTCTCTGTCACCGCAACCACATCCAAATTCCTCGTGAGCATTAAGGCCCTAAGTTCATCATCCAGACTCGAAACGTTGACTCTATTCTCTCTCCCAACAGATACTGTCAGACCTGAGGCAGCAGTGCTAACCACTGTGCCACCGTGTCGCTCTATTTAGGAGCGATTTAGGAGAGATTAAGGAAATTTAGGAGAGATAGCTAGAGTTGGGCTGGTGAATAGAACAACATTGTAAACTTACGCTAAGAGAGATATTAGTATCTTGACATCATATCAAATACTGCAAATACCTCAGGGATGAAAGAAGAGATGAGATGACAGAAACATTCTTACTTAATGCTCAAGGTCTAGGTTCAGGGAGATGAATTGTGAACTTTGACCCAAAGTCTGCTGATCATTTATAGAGATGTTTGCTAAAGTTGAGGTGAGCCTGAGGAATGACAACGATTTCTGAAATCTTTTATAGATCCTTCATTTGCAATGTTGATTTGAAATCCACCTGCTGAGAGAGGTCATGGTGTCACTCTGTTCGATATTCATCTCGTCCATGAGACTCACTTCCCATCCTCTCACTCTATTCCCACTAAACTGCTGATCACCTAACCTTTCTTCCTGGCTCCCCAGTCTAACTGACATTGTAAATGGTCCCCTTTTGGCGTCATGCATTGTTCCAACCCCCCTCCCCCCCACCCCCCACTGCCTCCTCAAAAACTCATTTTCGCCCCATGTGTGTCTTTGCAAACTACTAGCCAATGGTCACATTGCTTTCCTCTCCAAAGTCCATGTTCAACTTTTCTGTATCTCCATGTTGAATTTCTCCAGTCAGGTTTCAGCTCCTCCCATAGAACTGAAATGGGCCGAACTAAAGTCAAAAACTTTAATCTCTTGTGATTGTGATCATGACACAATATTCCTCCTCATATTCTTTAACCTCTCTGAAAATGTTGTCATGGTTGACCACACCATCTGCCTCCATTCCCTCTTTTCTATTGTCCAGTTTCATGGGATGACCCTTGCCCAGTTCCAGTCATACTCAGAGTATCTTCAGCACTGATTTCTCTTTTGCACTTAACCTTTAAGTAATCACTTAACCTTTAAGTAATCACTTAACCTTTCTTCCTGGCTACTGCTCCATCTCCAAAGTTCATTACTTCAGGAGTCTCCCAAGGATCCGTCTCTGCCCCTTCTCTTCCTCACCTATATGCTGCCCCTTGGTAATGTCAATTGCAGACAAGTTGCCTGCTCTCTATCCATCACATCTCTCAACCTCTCTGCTGCCTTTGTACTATCAGGCTTGAAGAAGCTGCAGTGAGCTTCAGCTGAGCAATGGGAAGACTAGGGCTATCATCTCTGATTCCAGCAATAAATCCTGCAGCCATGCCAATGAGACCAATCCCCATCCTTGGCCATTGTCACAGGCTGTTCACATCCTTGAATACTACTTGATGAAGCTTAGCTTTTGAATGTTTATCCGACCTATTTTACCCTCCATAGCATCACTTAACTTCACTGTCGACTCAAACAATAAGGTGCTGAAACCTTTATTTACGGTTTTGTCATTTCCAGATTTAACAATTCCAATACTTTCCTTAGCAACTGCTGCTCCATCTCTGAAGCCCCTTTTCTCCACTCTCTCCACCCACTGTAGAATTCAGCTCATCCAAAACTCTGCTGCCCATATCCTGCAGCGAAGGTTTACCAGACTGATACCCTGGATGTTGGGCCTGATGTATGAGGAAAGATTGAGTCGGTTATAGAACATAGAACATTACAGCGCAGTACAGACCCTTCGGCCCTCGATGTTGCACTGACCAGTGAAACCAATCTAAAGCCCCTCTAATCTACACTATTCCAATATCATCCATATGTTTATCCAATAACCATTTGAATGCTCTTAATGTTGACGAGTCCACTACTGCTGCAGGCAGGGCATTCCACGCCCTTGCTACTCTCTGAGTAAAGAACCTACCTCTAACATCTGTCCTATATCCCTTACCCCTCAATTTAAAACTATGTCCCCTCATGTTAGCCATCACCATCCGAGGAAAAAGGCTCTAACTGTCCACCCTATCTAATCTTCTGATCATCTTGTATGCCTCTATTAAGTCACCTCTTAACCTTCTTCTCTCTAACGAAAACAACCTCAAGTCCCTCAGCCTTTCCTCATACGATTTTCCCACCATACCAGGCAACATCCTGGTAAATCTCCTCTGCACCCTTTCCAACACTTCCACATCTTTCCTATAATGCGGCGACCAGAACTGTACGCAATACTCCAAGTGCGGCTGCACCAGAGTTTTGTACGGTTGCAGCATGACCTCCTGGCTCCGAAACTCAATCCCTCTACCAATAAAAGCTAACACACCGTACGCCTTCTTAACAACCCTATCAACCTGGGTGCCAACTTTCAGGGATCTATGCACATGGACACCCAGATCCCTCTGTTCATCCACACTACCAAGTATCTTACCATTAGCCCAGTACTCTGTATTCCTGTTACTCCGTCCAAAGTGAATCACCTCACACTTTTCCGCATTAAACTCCATTTACCACCTCTCAGCCCAGCTCTGCAGCTTATCTATGTCCCTCTGTAACCTGCCACTTCCCTCCGCACTGTCTACAACTCCACCGACTTTAGTGTCATCCGCAAATTTACTAATCCATCCTTCCACGCCCTCATCCAGATCATTAATAAAAATGACAAACAGCAGTGGCCCCAAAACAGATCCTTGCGGTACACCACTAGTAACTGAACTCCAGGATGAATATTTCCCATCAACCACCACCCTCTGTTTTCTTCCAGCTAGCCAATTCCTGATCCAAACCACTAAATCACCCTCAAACCCATGTGTCCGTATTTTCTGCAAAAGCTTACCATGGGGAACCTTATCAAACACTTTGCTGAAATCCATATACACCACATCAACCGCTTTACCCTCATCCACCTCTTTGGTCACCTTCTCAAAGAACTCAATAAGGTTTGTGAGGCACGATCTACCCTTCACAAAACCGTGCTGACTATCCCTAATCAAATTATTCCTTTCTAGATTATTATAAATCCTATCTCTTATAATCCTTTCCAAAACTTTGCTCACAACAGAAGTAAGGTTAGGATTATATTTGTTGGAGTTCAGAAGAATGAGGGGGGATCTTATAGAAACCTATTAAATTCTAACAGGACTAGATGGGTAGATGCAGGAAGGATGTTCCCAATATGGGGGGGCAGGGGGGTGGGGGGGGGGGGGGGGGGAGTCCAGGAACAGGGGTCACAGTCTAAGGATACAGGGCAAACCTTTTAGGGCTGAGATGAGGAGAGATTTTTTCATCCCAAGAGCCTGTGGCAGTTGAGGCTAAAACATTAACTATCTGATTTTTGACTTGTCCTACTGAAGTGCATGACATCACACTTCCACATTTTAAACTCTGTTTCGCCCAGTCACCCAATCTATCTATATCCCTTTGCAGAATCACAATATCCTCATCACAACATGCCCCTCCACCTATCCTCGAATCATTGGCATATTTGGAAACCTTACATTCTCTTCCTAAGGAAATTTGGCATGTCAGCTATGACTCTCACCAACTTTTACAGATGCACCATAGAAAGCATTCTTTCTGGTTGTATCACAGCTTGGTATGGCTCCTGCTCTACCCAAGACCACAAGGAACTACAAAAGGTCGTGAATGTAGCCCAATCCATCACGCAAACCAGCCTCCCATCCATTGACTCTGTCTACACTTCCTGCTGCCTCGGCAAAGCAGCCATCATAATTAAGGACCCCACGCATCCCGGACATTCTCTCTTCCACCTCCTTCCTTCGGGAAAAAGATACAAAAGTCTGAGGTCATGTACCAACTGACTCAAGAACAGCTTTTTCCCTGCTGCTGTCAGACTTCTGAATGGACTTACCTTGCATTAAGTTGATCTTTCTCTACGCCCTAGCTATGACTGTAACACTACATTCTGCACTCTCTCGTTTCCTTCTCTATGAACGCTATGTTTTGTCTGTATACTGCGCAAGAAACAATACTTTTCACTGTATGTTAATACATATGACAATAATAAATCAAATCAAATCAAATCAAATTTCTCCAGGTCATTAATGTAAATAGTGAACAATTGCAGGCCATGAACTGATCACTGCAGTACTCCACTAGTTACATCTTTCCACTCTGAAAAGGACCCATTTATTCCAACTCTCTGTTTTCTATGTGACAGCCAATTTTCAGTCTATGTTAATACACGTCCTGATTTCCATGGGCTATTACTTTATGCACCAGCCTCTTGTCAAATGGCTTTTGGAAATCTAAATACACTACATCTACAGGTTCCCCTCTAGCTACTTTTCCTGTTGCATCCTCAAAGAATTTGAGCAAATTTGTCAAGTATGATTTACCCTTCATAAAACCCTGTTGACTAAGTTTGATTATGTACAGCTTTCTTAAATGATTAGCTATTTCCTCTTTGATTATTGACTCCAGCATCTTACCAATAATAGATGTTAAACTAACTGGCCTAATGTTCCCTGCCTTCTGCCCTTCTCCCTTTTTGAACAAGGGAATCACATTGGCTCTCTTCCAGTCTTCTGGTACTGTCCCGGAATTTAGCAAGTTATGAAAAATTTCAAACAATGGGTCCACTATCTCTGCAACCACATCCATTAAAACCCGAAAATTCAGTTCATCAAATCGGTCCACCTTTACCCCTTGAGTTTCTCTAATACCTTGTGATTGGGATTTTTGTAAGTTCTACCATGTTATTTGAAATCAGCCCATCTGAAATCTTAGGGATATTTGCAATGTCTTCCACGGTGAAGATGGATGCAAAAAATTTATTTAGAATATCTGCTATTTCATTGTTTGCTGTTATCAATTCACCCGCCTCGTTCAGTAGAGGTCCCACATTTACCTTAGCCGCCTGATTCCTGTTTATATACCGATAGAAACTCTTCCTGTTTGTTTTTATGCTGTATGCAAGTTTTCTCTCCAAATTCATTTTCTCCCTTCTTATGAGCATTTTAGTCTTTTGCTGCTGGATCCTAAAAACTTCCCAGTTCTCTGGTCTAAGTATATATATTTATTTATTAGTCACAAGTATGCTTACATTCACACTGCAATGAAGTTACTGTGAAAATCCCCTAGTTGTCACATTCTGGCTAAGGGACAATTTAGCATGGCCAATGCACCTAATCAGCATGTCTTTGGAGTGTGGGAGAAAATCGGAGCACCCGGAGGAAACCCACGCAGACACGGGGAGAACGTGCAAACTCCACATAGACAGTGACCCAAGCCAGGAATTGAACCCGGGTCCCTGGCACTGTGAGGCAGCAGTGCTAATCACTGTGCCACTATCCCTTGACACTTTGTACGTCAAGAATGTGAGGAAGAACTTTTTTATGCAGCGAGTGAGAATAGCCTGGAATTCATGCCCACGAGGGTGGTGGAAGTGGAAATAATCAACTATTCCGAAAGAAATGTGGGTGGGTACTTGAAAGGCTTCCATTGGTGGCTATGCATTCAGTTAAGTGGGCTGTAAACTCTGGAATTCCCTCATTATATCTCACCACCTTACTTCCCTCTTTTAAGACACCCCTTAAAGCCTACTTCTTTGACCAAGCTTTTGGTCTTCTGTCCTAATATCTCAATGTGGTTCAATGTCATATTTTGTTTTATAATGTTCCTTTAGATGTTTTATTACATTGCAGGCCCGGTACAAATGCAGGTTGCAGTTGTTGAAGTCTTCTTCAACAATCCTATAGGATTTTATAATTGCATAGAATTCGCAATATTTTATAATTGTATAGGATTTTCAATATCTGTATCTTCAATTACTCCATAATCATTAATTTTATGTAAATGCTCTGACCCAAGGAAATATATATGTAAATCATAGAAATCATAGAAACCCTACAGTGCAGAAGGAGGCCATTCGGCCCATCGAGTCTGCACCGACCACAATCCCACCCAGGCCCTACCCCCACATAAATATGAAAAGTATAATACTATTATACGGTTACTTTAAAAAAAGGCAATTGTAAGTACGGGGAGAGACAGTGATAGCAATGCGGCTGGACTAGTAACCCAGGGGCCCACCTAATGCTCTGCAGACATGGGTTTAATCCCACCAGGGAGCCGGTGGAATTTAAATGTAATTAATACATCTGGAATTATAAAGCTAATCTTAGTAATAGTGACCATAAAACTGCCATTGATTGTCATTAATAACCCATCTGGTTCACTAATGTCCTTTAGGGAAGGAAATCTGCTATCCTTACCCGGTCTGGCCTACATGTGACCCCAGACCCACAGCAATGTGGTTGACTCTCAACTGCCCTCTCAAATGGCTGAGCGAGCCACTCAGTTGAAGGGCAATTAGGGATGCCATCGCTTCTCGGTCTTTTGGCTAAGATCAAGTGTAGTATGGTCGGCAGCCCATGGTCGGCCGCACTTGGTTGAGGTCATTAGGTTACACTGAAGCTTCATATGTTTCATATGAAGCAATTTTTTAAAGCGGCATCTTGGCCTTTTGGCTAAGATGCAAATGAGCTCAAGTCTTGGAGGAGGAACCTCCCCCTTCTCCAATCAGTTTGGCTCATGTAGATCAGGCCCAGGACAGGGTGGTTTGGTCGCTCGCCCTGTCTTGTCAGCCTGGATCTGAAATGTCTCAACTTGTTGAGACTCTGAATTGGATTTGATTTGATTGAATTGGAAAAGTATTAAAAAAAAATTAGGGATGGACAACAAATGCTGGCCTTGTCTGCGGCACCCACATAGAGTCATACAGTGCGGAAAAGACCCTTTGGCCCATTGAGTCTGCACTGACAATATCTACCACTGAAGGCACGCTGATCCCATTTTCCTGCACTTGTCCCATATTCTTGAATATTATGATATTTCAAATGCTCATCCAAATATTTTTTTAAAGATGTAAGGTTTCCAGCCTCAACTACCTTCCCAGGCAGTGCCTTCTAGATTCCCACAACTCTCTGAACGAAAAAGCTTTTCTCACAACCCCTCTGAATCTCCTGCCCCTTACCCTAAAACCTCTGAGCCAAGGAGAAGAGTTGCCCCCGACTTCACATCCTGTGGAAGAAAAAGAAACAACAGCTGCATGGAAACGTATATTGGCAGCACTAACTGGATTCAAAAATCAAGCTCTAGAGGGCTTCCATCTTTATAGAACAAAACCTGAGCCATTGCAGTCAGGAGAGGGGATTTTATTTTTTTGTTTGTTTTTACTTTCATCTAAGAACTGGAAAGATAAATCTTGATTCCAAACACAGAACAAGTTTGAAAGCGTCCAATATTACCTCAATAGAGTGGAAACTTGTTTAATTCAAAGAAAACACTCCTTATTTTGGTTGAATAGTGAATAGTTGGAGAGTGCTGTCCTGTGAACACTCCGGTTCGATTTAATATGGAAGTCTTTCATGAGGATGTGTGAAAACACCACCTATAGGTGGTGTGGATTTACTGCGGGAGGTGCACTGAAAACGTCGCACTAACTTGCAGCAGAGCAGAAGGAAGCACAGCAGGACATAGCTTGTCTAATTGTCACTCCTGAATGCGCTCAATTCAGTTATTATTCCATGCTGAGAAAGTCGGTAGAATTTAATTTGAACGATATTTTACTGCGACTATGTGCTGCAGAACAGTAAAGTATCACAGAGAGAATCTCTGTCCGAAGATGTTAAAGGGCCAGCCTGTGGTAGACAGAGTCTATGATCACTGATCGATACCTCCTCACAATCAGAAATTACATCCTATGCTAATTCCTTTTTACAGTTCACTAAATTAAGAATGTGAGCATTGAGAAACTAATGAATTGATTCCAGAAGGAGCCAAACGAGAATTGCGATGAAATAATGTCCAACTCAAACTCAAAACACAATGGTCGGAATTCTCCAGCCGTTCACGCTTCATCACCGCTGCCAGTGAGAATGGAGAATTTGGTGCTCAGCCAAATCTCCGTAAACCTCAGCGGGACCGGAGAATTTGGCCCAATGTCCAACATCAGGTGCGATTCTGCGATTGGACAGCACTTGCTAAACAATCCTGATTGTGCTAAGAATTACACTGCACCTGCATACCCACTTTCTAAGACTCATGCACAAGGACACCCAGATCCCTCTGCACAGATGCCTTTTGAATCTGTTTCCCATTTAAATAGAATGTGCCCTTTTGTAATAAGTCTTCGGAGGCAGAAGTCCCTTCACCAAAGTCCCTTTATTTACAATTCCAACAGCAGTACACAGAGTGCTGTCAGTCAGCAGTCTACCTTCAGGAGTGCCAGAGGAACTGACACTCCCGGTTAAATATAAGGAAGAGACTCCCTGATTGGCCCATCAATTGACTCCTTAATCAGGGAGTTCATATTCCAGTAGGCCAACCTCAATGACCTGATTGAAGTCATTACATCTTTTATGTTTCTGGCCAAAATGGATAACCTCACATTTATCCACACTAAACTCCATCTGCCAGTTTCTGGTCCATTCCCCTAGCCTGTCAATATCCATTTGTAAACTTTTTATCTCTTCATCACAGTTTGCTTTCCCACTTATTTTCATGTCGTCAACAAATTTCGCTATGTTACACTCTGTCCTTGCTTGTAGATCATTGATATAGGTTGTAAATAGTTGTGATCCGAGAACTGAACCCTGCGGGATCTCACTAGCTACAGATCCCCAACTGGAGAAGGATCCATTTATCCCAACCCTCTGCTTTCTATCAGTCAGTGAATCCTCAACCCAAGCCACTACTCTACCCCACACCACTTGGGATCTAACTTTCTGGATCAGTCTCTAGTGTGGCACTTTATCAAATGCCTTCTGGAAGCCCAGATAGATCACATCCACCGGATCCCTGTTATCTACCTTGCTGATTACATCCTCAAAGAACTCTAGCAGGTTTAAGAACATAAGAACATAAGAACTAGGAGCAGGAATAGGCCACCTGGCCCCTCAAGCCTTCTCTGCCATTCAATAAGATCATGGCTGATCTTTTGTCAAACAAGACTTGCCCTTCACAAAACTGTGCCGATACTGGTGAATTGAGCATTGCTTTTCCAGATGCTCAGTCACCTCCTCCTTAATGATTGACTCCAGCAACTTTCCCACCACAGAGGGCAAGCTGACTGCTCTATAGTTTCCCACTTTTTGCCTCTCTCCTTTCTTTAATAAGGGCGTGACATCAGCACGTTTCCAGTCCACTGGTACCTTTCCAGAATAAGAAGTTTAACAACACCAGGTTAAAGTCCAACAGGTTTATTTGGTAGCAAAAGCCACACAAGCTTTCGGAGCTGCAAGCCCCTTCTTCAGGTCACTCACCTGAAGAAGGGGCTTGCAGCTCCGAAAGCTTGTGTGGCTTTTGCTACCAAATAAACCTGTTGGACTTTAACCTGGTGTTGTTAAACTTCTTACTGTGTTTACCCCAGTCCAACGCTGGCATCTCCACATCATGACCTTTCCAGAATCCAGGGAATTTTGGAATATCATAACTAATACATCCACTCACTCTGCTGTCACCTCCTTTATTGCCCTAGGGTGTCGGCCATCAGGTCCTGGGCACTTACCTACTTTTAAACCCTTCAGTTTACTGAGTACCTTCTCCCTAGTTATAGTAATTCCACTGTATTAACTGCAGTTTTTGGGACAGAATTTGTATCTTCTACTGTGAAGACAGAGACAATGTATTGGTTTGGTGCCTCTGCCATCTCCGAGTTTCCCATTATTACCCCACCATTTCCATCCTCTAAAGGGCCAACATTTACTTTCACTATCCTCTTCCTCTTTATCTACTCATAGAAACTTTTGGTGTCGTGTTTATTTTTTCAGCTAGTTTCCTTTCATAGTCCATTTTAGCTTTTTTGATATTGTATTTAGTCACCTTTTGTTGGCGTCTAAAGTTCTCCCAATCCTCCACTGCCACTAACTTTTGCAGTATTATATGCCCTCGGTTTTGCCCTTATGTTATCCTTGATTTCCTTATTGAGCCATGGATGACATTTCACCCTTTTGCAATTCCTCGTCCTCTCAGGAATGTACCTTCATTGAGATGTCTTTAATACCTCCCTAAACAACTGCCACTGTTCTTCTACCATCCTCCACTTTAATACTCTTGCCCAGTCTACTTGGGTCAACTCTTTCCTTGGGCTTGCATAATTATCCTTGTCCAATGCTAAAAATCAAGTATGTGGTTCTGCCCTCTCACTTCCAATCTGAATTTGAAATTCTATCATGCTGTGATCACTCCTTCCAAGTGGATCCTTAACTACAAGGCCATTAATCAATCCTTTCTCATTAGATAATACCAGATATAAAGTAGCCAGTTCTCTGGTTGGCTCCATAACATGCTGCTCTAAGAAACAGTGCCTCATACACTCTATGAGCCCTTCCTCAAGGCTTGCCAAGTTGGTTAATCCAATCAATATGCACGTTGAAGTCACCCATAATTACCATTGTGCTCTCTTCACAAGGCCTTCTCATCTCCTGATTTATACTGTGCCCTACTTCTAAAGTACTGTTTTTCCTTTATAAGTGGGTATGATTTCCATTGACTTCAATTTCAATAGGGCTCCTTGATGCCAAACTCAGTCAAATGCTCCTTGATGTCAAGGGCTGACACTTTCACCTCACCTCATAAATTCAGCTCTTTTGTCCATGTTTGAACCAAGTCTGTAATGAGGCCAGGAGCTGAGTAGCCCTGGCAGAAGCTAAACTGAGCATCGATGAGCTGGTTACTGTTGTGTAAGTGCCTCTATAAGACCATAAGACGATAAGACATAGGAGCAGAATTAGGCCACTCAGCCCATCGAGTCTGCCCCGCCAGTCAAACATGGCTGATATTTTTCTCATCCCCATTCTCCTGCCTTTTTCCCATAACCCTGATCCCCTTATTAATCAAGAACCTATCTATCTCTGTCTTAAAGACACTCAATGACCTGGCCTCTGCAGCTTTCTGTGGCAAAGAGTTTCACAGATTCACCACTCTCTGGCTGAATCTCTGTGATCTCTAGATCACACAGATGATGTCACCTTCCCTCACTCTGCTGGTGATCTAAAGTTGACTAAACCCAAAGTTTTTTAAGGACAGATGATTCTTAAATGATCTGACTCTAAGATTGATACCCAAGGAGTGATCTGTTTATTTCAGAGAATTCCTCTCTATTGGTTATTTCAAGGAAAATCTCTGCCATTAGATTCACATTTGCCTGCATTTCTGCTATTGATATTCTTTACATATTAATGGCGTGGAGTCATTGCTCATCAGAGCAAATACTCCCACCTTTCAACCTTGGTGAAAACGTAGCTGTAATGAATCACAGTGAGATGGTGAAATCATCATCTTGATAGGAATGTTGTATTGATTTTAACCTAAGAATATACTCATAGACAGTCTGGGTTGATAATATCTCCCAACCCATGCAGTGATTTAAACCTGGCCTTTTCTAAACCCTGCACAGAAGGTGAGGCTGGGATGAAATGACAAATGTAAATTATCGCTATAGCGATGAATGGATCACTTGCAAATCATGATCAGCCTCCTTTATGCCACAACATTTTGTTTCCCTAACTTCTCTATATTTGGCTCATTTTCATAAACATACACTCACACATTTGTTCCTTTCCTGCCATTTACGGGAAGTCGGGAGATATAGTGGTATTGTCACTGGATTAATGTTCCAGAGACCCAGGATAATGCTCTGGGGTCCGAGGTTTGTATCCCACCACAGCAGCTGGTGATATTTGAATTCAATAAAAAAAATCTGGAATTAAAAAATCTGATGATGACCATGAAACCACTGTTGATTTATACAAAAACCCATCTAGTTCACTAATGCACTTTAGGGAAGAAAATCATGTGACTCCAGACCCACAGCAATGTGGTTGACTCTTAAAATGCCCTCTGAACAAGGGCAATTAGGGATGGGCAATAAACGCTGGCCTAGTCAGCGATACCCATATCTCATGAACGAATTAAATAAATTGAGCATTTTTTGCATCCCTTTAAAGCACTTTTGTCTCTCTTTTCACTTGGCATTGGGATAGACCTTGAATTTGTGTGGCATTGTCAAAGGGATGCTAATGAGTGGCAGCCCATCTGTTTAACACCTCTCAAGGTTTTTATTTCCATTAAAGTCAGTCAAATCAGCTGGATGAAACCTGAGCAGCTAGTTTGATATTGCCCATGTTACACTATCACTCAAAATTAACATAATCTCCCAGGCAACAATTTGGGACAGTCTGAGGATGTGATAAGTCTCCTAATAAATGAAAGTTCTTCCTCTTTATTTATTTAACCTGGTTTCAGGCTTGGGTCTCAAAGGTGAAAGAATAATTTCTCAGCACGCTAAGCTACCCATCATTCTAACTAGGAGCAGAAGTAGGCATATTCAGCCCTTTGAGCCTGCTCCGCCATTCAATCAGATCACGGCTGATCTCTCCCTGGTCTCAAATCCACCTCCACACCTGTTCCCCATACCCCTTTTTTGATTATAAATATATTCATTCTTGAAACCATTCAATGATTCAGACTCCACTGTGCTGTGGGGCAGTGAGTTCCACAAATTCACCACTCCCTGCGAGTAGTTCCTTCTCATCTCAGTTTTAAATCTACCGCTTCTCAACCTATACCTGTGACAGTCACCCATGGCTGGAATCGAACACTGGTCCCTGGTGCTGTGAGGCAACAGTGCTAACCACTGTGCCACCGTGCCACCCATAGCACCTTCTTTCTCCCCCAATTCAACATGTAACTGGAAGCAAGAATACTTTGGTGGAGTGGGGAGGTGGGGAGGGTGGAAGAAGAATCTATAGTGGCTTTGCAATGGAAATAATTTCAGATCCAAGAAATGCTGTAACATTTTGTTTTGCCTTAGGACAATGGAAAATGATAACCGCTTCCCCTTTTCCTGGCAAATTGTTCACTCATTTTTAATTCTTGCAATAGAAAGAAGGACTCAAATGGGCCTCATATACCAATAGCAAAAAATGAAAATGAATACCCATGAACTGCAGAGAATGCCCCCGCAGCCCCTCCCCCACTCCCCCCACATCCACACTCAGAAATATCAGTCGGTAGAGCAGAATTCAAATTTGACCAGAATAGTAATCGATTTTCCATTTTATTGCAAATTAATTATTCACAATTAGCCATAAAATGAATGCGCAATCCTTCTAAAAACGATCAGAGTTGGCCGCAAAACCTTGCATTTGTAGATTTTGTAGTGGACATCAGCAATTAAGTTATTCTGGGATATTTGATAACAAAAACAGGTTGAAAGTTGGTTGACACGCTGCGTTAGAAATTGGGGAGTATTTTTATTTTAAGTCTAATTTTATTGTTCGCCTCGAATTATTTTTCGCTGCAGTTTACACAAATAACGTCACCAGAATTTTGTTACCTGCCAGAAAGGACATTCAATTAATCTGGTACATTCCAAGCCTGGGATGGTTTGATTGAACTAATAGTTAAGGTCAGCACAGTGTATTCATTTGGTAGACAGATCACTTCATGTGTCTCCTGATTCTCTTCCTTATGTAGTACTGCAATTAATTTAATGGATGTCCAATACACTGGAAGTTATCTATCATTTTAAATAGGTTATTAAATAGATTTAGAATTGGAGTTTTAATGTGTAATGGAAACTATCATTTAAACTGTGATGGAATATATGTGATCGAATTGACTTTTGAAAAATGATCTTTTTGGTTTTCCTATTAAAATTCACAGGCATTTGTAAACCACTCGATTTGAGAAAATAGATTTTTTTTCACAGCAATAAGTTATAGATAGTTAATCCCGAAAAGAGACATTGAATTCCTCATCTCCTTTCTATGTTTTTCCCAATACAACAGAGTTTGGCTCCAGTATTGATAGGGGCAGGTTTGTTTGTGGGGATGGGGAATGCGACAGAGTTTCAGTCAGGATAGTGAAAAGTCCAGCTTCCCTGCAATGCTGAGAGGTTTGGATTCCACAGTTTGCGACCTTTTATTTCACCAGGCAGACTTGACTTGACTCTCATTGAGTAGGGAGCAGTCCACAGTGCCAGGTAAGGAACTTGCAGTTACTAGTGGGAGTATGAGCAGTGATAATGTAACATCCTAACTATGTTAGGGGTTGTGAGTTTTAAACAAAAAGAAAAGGACGTGGTTTTCACATGTAGATTCAAAGTAACGCACCAACAGGTTTACAGAGTAGAAACTGAACCTAAACAGCAGCTTGTGTAACACCCTAATGACATCACCATGAAATCATGTGACCAGCTCTTAAAGCAATCATACTACGATTTTTTATTCATTCATAGTACATGGGCGTCGCTGGCTGGCCAGCATTTATTGCCCATCCCTAGTTGCCCTTGGAGGGCATTTGAGAGTCAACCACGTTTAATATATAACAGGTGATCTTATTTCCAACTCCAGAAGAACGAGGGAGGTCACATTCCCGACCTGGGGTGGGCATCCGATCTCAACTCAGCGGGTGGGGGTTGGGCTCTGATCCTTAATTGGGGGAGGGAGAAGGTTTGGATGGATGGGGTGCTGATGGGGGAAGAGGTCTAATTCGTGGGAAGGATGTTAGCTTAGGAGGTCAGGAGAAGCACTCTTATCCCTCCTGAATTACAACCTCAAAACTGAACTCGCCTCTCTTTAGCTGCCTGGTTCCCTGGGGTGTGGTAAACTCTCCAGCCTGCGGCAAGGCTGGACCTCTGAATGGCCTGACCAAAAATCCATTTCTGGGTTGGCTGTAGGTTGGTTTGCGGAGATTCCTCTGTCAATGCTGGAGCCACACTTTCTCGTTCAGTCAAACAAACTGTTGCTTTGGGAAAATATAGAATGGAGATGAGGGATGAAGTGTCTCTTTTTGGTTAAACATGTGAAGCAGATCAACTGTGAGGCTCCTAGCCGCATTATTACGCATAATTACCCAACCACCCAGAAGCAGGTTGGCTTCCGCACCGTCAAAACCAGAGATGGGTGGGCTGTAGATTGATTTAATGTTACCTCACTGATCTCAACCCACCCATTTTTGGGGATTGAAGTGATCCCCAGGTGTCTTCATCCATAACCTGATCTTAAAGACTGAATATCACTTTAAAAAACATGGAACTTCTTGCTAAGGGTACTGTATGCATTTTTTAAAGTAAATTAAATAAAGCTACATTCAGAAGCTTTTAAAACAAGCCTATTAGTGTTCCTGCAGCCAAAAGATCTAACTTAATTCTTGGAGCCTCATGGGAGACCTGCCAACCACGCACATTTAGTGGGAATTCCCAATGGAAGTAAAAGTTAAAGTTCATTTATTAGTCACAACTCTGCTTACATTTACACTGCAAACAAAGTTACTGTGAAAATCCCCCAGTTGCCACACGCCGGTGCCTGTTTGGGTACACTGAGGGAGAATTTAGCATGGACAATACACCTAACCAGCACGTCTTTCAGACTGTGGGAGGAAACCGAACCACCCGGAGGAAACCCACGCAGGCACAGGGAGAACGTACAAACTCCACACAGACAGTGACCCAAGCCGGGAATCGAACTCAGGTCCCTGGCGCTGTGAAGCAGAAGTGCTAACCACTGTGCCACCATGCCGCTCACAGTTCATTCCGTTGGCATGGTCAGTTTTATGGGTGGATGAACTTTAGCACAAAAGATTGCAGAAACTCTTTTTACGCTGGATGCAATTTGTACTTAACATTTCACCATCTTCTGCACTCGTTCTGCTAATTTTGGGCAAATTAGACTGAAAAAGCCAAAACAACCATATGGAAACTCCAGGCTGCCAAGGATAACTATCCCCAAAAGTATTTTTAACATGAGTTTCTGGTTGACATATTCCAGTGAGACCTTCCTTGTAATAAGAAACATAGCAATTACCAAACCAAGAATGTCCACAGTCCATCTAGCTCACCTTCTAATATCCAAGTAGTTGCACGACACAATGATAATGGCGTTGTTGACTGAGAATAATTGACTCATTGGTGTATTAGTCAATGTGAAGCACTTTATTTCAGTGATATGTGAATAACACAAAAGCATTCATTACAGGAAATTTGACCTTCCACCACAGTTGATATTGCTGCTGTGTCACACTTTGGTGATGTAATCACCTAAAAAAATGCAGGTTAAATTGGTCCTGGGTAGGAATGCAAAATGAATAATGGTAAATCAGGAGCCCACCCTATATCCGCCCAACTTTCTTTTCATTGACTTCAATAAAGGGAGGAAGATTTTCATTTATAAAGTGCCTTTCACACCCTTAGTGCTCTATAATGAATGAAGTACTCTTCTGATCGTTGTTGTAGTGTAGGAAGCAGGGCTGCCAATTAGCAAACTCACACAAACAGCAATGTGATAATAATGACCAGATACGCTGTTTTAGTGATGTTGGTTAAAAGGTAAGTATTAATCAGGAAACTAGGGAGAACTCCCCAACCCTTCTTCGAAATAGTACCACACGATTATTTATATCCATCCGAGATGACAGATGGGACCTTGGTGAAATATCTCGTCCAAATGATGGCATCTCCAATGGTGCAACACCACCACTCTGCTGGAGTGTCGGTGTGGATTTTGTGCTCAAATCTCTGGTTCAACCCACAAACTTCTGACTCCGAGTCCAGAGTGTTACCAACTGAGCAATGACTGTCAATGGAAAAAAAACATTGTGTTTTGTATTGAACAGCTAACAATTCGCAATCGCTCGACTTTTGCATGACCAGGCAGGACCAATTCATCCCAGGACAGCTGTTGGACTTTAACCTGGTGTTGTTAAACTTCTTACTGTGTTTACTCCAGTCCAACGCCGGCATCTCCACATCATTGTTATTTGTGTCAGAGGGGAGACCACTACCACTTTCAACCTGTTACAACAGGGAAAGATTCATTCACATAGTGGCACTGCTGGCATTAGAACATAAGAACTAGGGCAGGAGTCGGCAATTTAGCCCCTCTCGTCTGCGCCGCTATTTAACACGATCATGACTGATCTCACCTTGGTCTCAGCTCCACTTACCTGTCCATTCACCGTGGCCCTTCAAATCCTTACTAATTCAAAATCTGTCCACCTCTTCCTTAAATTTACTCAGATTTGAACAATGTCATGGGGGCCATGCAGTTAGCAGCCCCTGGTACTGCCTTGCCCCAAGGGAATTGAGTTACGCCTGCACTGTGTGAATTAATTTCTCACCCAACATGTCCTTTGAGTAACCATGAGAAGGGCATTGGGCAAACTGCTAATGTGTAGTGACATTTCTACCCATAGAGGACAATTTTTTACTCTTCAACTTGTTTCCCTTTGAACGCAAACCACACATGGCAAGACATGCAATGAATGATTTGCAAAGAGAATTTTCAGTTCAAAAGTACCATGCACCGCTTTCATATAGGCACTGAGACATTTTAAATAGGAAGCAATGCCTCATTGTTCTTTTTAACCAAAGGTTTGTTGTATGAATATAATCTGTTTTGAACCCATGAAAATATATTATTTGTCTTCACAAAGAAATGTTCTTCAGTTAAGCAGGCAGTCTCTAAAGGGTATGATTTTCAAGTGCTATGTCTTAAAGTTTAAGTTTATTTATTAGTGTCACAAGTAGGCTTATATTAATCATGGAAACCATAGAAACCCTACAGTGCAGAAGGAGGCCATTCGGCCCATCGAGTCTGCACCAATAATAATTCCACCCAGGCCCTATTCCCGCTTAATTACCCTGCTAATCCCTCTACCTATCACATCTCGGGACACTAAGGGTTAATTTAGTATGTCTAATCAACCTAACCCGCACATCTTTGGACTGTGGGAGGAAACCAGAGCACCCAGAGAAACACTGCAATGATGTTACTGTGAAAATCCCCTAGTGGCCACACTCCAGTGCCTGTTCGGGTACACTGAGGGAGAATTTAGCATGGCCAATGCACCTAACCAGCATGTCTTTTGGACTGTGGGAGAAAACCAGAGCACCCGGAGGAAATCCACGCAGACACGGGGAGAACTCCGCACAGACAATGACCCGAACCGGGAATTGAACCCCTGGCACTATGAGGTAGCAGTGCTAACCACTGTGCCACCGTGCTGCCCAGCCTTGTATAACCTCACAGTAATTAGGAAGTTTTCCATGTAGCTGCTGAATGACTGATCAGACAATATCAAAGAATATCCTGGCAGGGAATAATCTGCTGTGGGACATTGCTGGACATCCGGCCTTTTGCAGACTGATACTAAAGCAGCGTTCTACCACTATGAGATGAAACTAAACTTACCATTGGTATCCCGTCTCCCACTGATTCAGGCAAACCTGGCTGGGGAGAAAGGGGACGATAAAGAACAAGTGGCAACAGGCACTGAAGTGAAGGAAAGCAAACACAGCAAATCCTGGGATGAAAAAATGCAAAATTTTAAAGTTTTTCTGTGGAACCCGGAAAAGAGAGAATTCTTGGGAAGAACATCCAGGAGTTGGTGTGAGTAAAACTAACTGTACGTTTGATGCTGGTTTACAGTGGCAGATATTCACAAAAAAGTAAGGCCAGTCAGAAGATAGTCAAATAGTCACTTCATGTATCTCTAAGCAATGGATTTACAGCTGTTTTCTGGTCCATGTCGGGGATTGAATTTTGATTTTGAAGACTATTTTGATTAATAAAAGCGAAAATAAGGGTTAAAGAATGAAAGAAAATGCTAATTATTAGACGAGTGCTAGTGTTACATGATGTCCACACCCAAAATACAATAGAAACTCTGTGCTCAAGCAGCATTCAGTTATGAAAACATTTTACAAATGACACTATACACTAATTAATACAGATTAATTCATACGTCAGTAGTGTATTTTTGTCAAACTATTAGGAGGGGTCATAGTGATAGCCCCTGCAACTGTGCTTGTGTGTGCATATCATGTGTGTTAAAATTCTTTGTGGAGTTCTACAAAAGTAAAGTAAAGTTTATTTATTAGTCACAAGCTTGGCTTAATATTAATACTGCGATGAAGTATTGTGAAAGTATTGTGAAAGTACTGTGAAATTCCCCAGTCACCACACTCTGGCACCTGCTTGGGTCAATGCACTTAACCAGTACGACTTTGAGACTGTGGGAGGAAACCGGAGCACCCGGAGGAAGCCCATGCAGACACGGGGAGAATGTGCAAACTCCACACAGACAGTGACACAAGGCAGGAATTGAACCTGGGTCCCTGGCGCTGTGAGGCAGCAGTGTGCCACTGTGCCACCCATTATAACCATCTCAAAAAAAAAGATTAATTCATAATCTTTATACAATATGAAAGGAGGCCTTGTGGCAGTGACTTGTATCCCCATCTCTGGGCTAGACACTCTGGGTTCAAGTCCCACTTCAGGACTTGATGGTGCATTCATAACATTGTCAAATGGATTGATTTTCAGCCTATAAATCCTTCCAATATGCCTGATGGCAGGCGGTAAGACTGGGTGAGTCTTCTGGTCAGCCATACTGTAGAAGGCATTGCAAATCACCACAGTACCTTGTCAAGCATAAGCACTGAGAAGTCAATGGAAGTCCATGATCACCAACACGCTCTGAGGGCAGGATACCTGAAGGAGGATACAGCATAGGAAATATCAGCAAAAAACAGCAAAAATGTAGGAAATGATTGTCACTTATTGTCTTTTAACTCATAGCATCCACCTGTTTAATAAAATTGATCGAGTCATTAGAAAAATCTTTCTTTACATTATATACATGCATCTCATAGAATTTGGTCATGGAACCACATTTGAAAATTTATATTTGTTCTGACTTGTAAATTCTTTCGCCAGGAATGGGATTTGTTTGCTCCAAAGCTGTAAATCTCAGAAGTTTCCAGATTGTTTCCAGAAGATTCCAGGGGCGGCACAGTAGCACAGTGGTTAGCACTGCTGCTTCACAGCTCTAGGGTCCTGGGTTCGATTCCTGGCTCGGGTCACTGTCTGTGTGGAGTTTGCACATTCTCCTCGTGTCTGCGTGGGTTTCCTCCGGGTGCTCCGGTTTCCTCCCACAGTCCAAAGATGTGCGGGTTAGGTTGATTGGCCGGGTTACAAATTGCCCCTTAGAGTCATAGAATAGAATCATAGAAACCCTACAGTGCAGAAGGAGGCCATTTGGCCCATCGAGTCTGCACCAACCACAATCCCACCCAGGCCCTACCCCCATATCCCTACATATTTGCCCGTTAATCCCTGTAACCTACGCATCCCAGGACACTAAGGGGCAATTTTAGCATGGCCAATCAACCTAACCCGCACATCTTTGGATGGAGTTTAAAAAGAGGGAGGTTATGTTGCAGCTGTATAAGGTGCTGGTGAGGCCACACCTGGAGTACTGTGTACAGTTTTGGTCTCCTTACTTGGGAAAGGATATACAGGCACTGGAGGAGGTGCAGAGGAGATTCACTCGGTGATATTCTGGAGTTGAGAGGGTTGGCTTATGAGGAGAGGCTAAGTAGGCTGGGGCTATACTCATTGGAATTTAGAAGAATGAGGGGGGATCTTATGGAAACATATAAGATTATGAAGGGAATAGAGGAGATAGAAGCAGGGAAGTTGTTTCCACTGGCGCGTGAAATTAAAACTAGGGGGCATAGCCTCAAAATAAGGGGGAGCAGATTTAGGACTGAGTTGAGGAAGAACCTCTTCATCTGAAGGGTTGTGAATCTGTGGAATTCCCTGCCCAGTGAAGCAGTTGAGGCTACCTCATTAAATGTTTTTAAGGGAAGGATAGATACATTTTTGAACAGTAAAGGAATTACAGGTTATGGTGAGCGGGCGGGTAAGTGGAGCTGAGTCCACGAAAAGATCAGCCATGATCTTATTCATTGACAGAGCAGGCTCGAGGGGCCAGATGACATACTCCTGCTCCTAGTTCTTATGTTCTCCCATCAATTATGCGTAGGTTGGAGGGATTAGCAGGTAAATATGTGGGGGTAGGGCCTGGGTGGGATTGTGGTCGGTGCAGACTCGATGGGCCGAATGGCCTCCTTCTGCACTGTAGGGTTTCTATGATTCTATGATTCTATGATTGTGCTAAGGAATGTAAATCATGGCTCCAGCTGTAGTGCTAGAACATCTTTACCAAGTCCATTTGAGACTCAGAAATGGTGATTAGGTTGTTCCGTCACTTGCAAGGTCACGACCTGAGCCGTTAGCTCTGTTTCTCTCTCCACAGATGCTGCCTAGCCTTCTGAGAGTTTCCAGCATTTCCTGTTTTTATTTTAGATTCCTAGCCTCTGCAGTAGTTTGCTTTAGGATTAGACTTTTTAAACCAGATTGTCTGTTAATTGATTTAAAATATTAAATTCAGAGAAACATTGAAACATAGAAGGTGGGAGCAGGAGGAGGCCATTTGGCCCTTCGAGCCTGCTCCATCATGGCTGATCCTGATCCTGCTTTCTCCCCATAACCTTTGATCCCATTCACCCTAAGTGCTATATCCAGCCGCTCTTGAATACATTCCAGCAACTTTTACACAGAGAGGACCAGAAATTATGAAAATCGGAAGAATGAAAGTTCCATTTAAACCCACTTTCATCTGAAGGTCTCATGTAAGACCTTTTCATGTCAAAATCTGGACAAGTTTGAAAAGTCTAATAAAAGCTTCAGTAATGTTCTTGCATGTCAGTGTCAGAAATGACTCAAAATAACCCACTGCACAAGTACAGGCATTTACAATGTGAAACTTCTGTTTACCTTTCACTGAAAGATTTACAGGATTGAAGTGTCTAATAATTTGTATATTTATTTCCAACACTATGGATTGTAACACTAAATTCTGCACCCTCTCCTTTCCGTCTCTATGAATGGTATGCTTTGTCTGTATAGCCGCAAGAAACAATACTTTTCACTGTATCCCAATACATGTGACAATAATAAATCAAATCAAGTGTGTGCAGTCACTGTAGCATAAACGTCAATAGTTTATCCAAAAGTAACTGAAACACATTGGGCCCAAATAAGTATTTGGCTTTCGAATACATCTTGTTTCAAATTAATGCAATTTTATTAGCCGGTAGTTGATGAAATGTGATTGGGACTATTTGCTCATGTTGAGGGTAAATGCCATTTGAGACACATAGTCTGTTTCCGTGTCCCTTCTATATATTTCCACTTGAAGCACTTCAGGAGAAATTTGGCAGAAATTCTGTTTTTTTATTCATTCATGGGATATGGGCGTCACTGGCTGACCAGCACTTATTGCCCATCCCTAGTTGCCCAAGGGCAGTTGAGAATCAAC
Organism: Mustelus asterias; assembly: GCF_964213995.1. Classification (NCBI taxonomy): domain Eukaryota; kingdom Metazoa; phylum Chordata; class Chondrichthyes; order Carcharhiniformes; family Triakidae; genus Mustelus; species Mustelus asterias. The sequence goes on from NC_135804.1 coordinate 140,896,060, forward strand.
CACATTGTTGTGGCTCTGGAGTGACATGTAGGTCAGACCAGGTAAGGATGGCAGATTTCCTTCCCTAACGCACATAAGCGAACCAGATGGGTTTTCCCGACAATCGACAATGGTTTCATGGTCATCAGTAGACTCTTAATTCCAGATGTTTTTTATTAAATTCAAATTCCACCATCTGCCGTGGCGGGATTCAAACTCGGGTCCCTAGAACATTAGCTGAGTTTCTGGATTAATAGTCGAGCGATAATACCACGAAGCCATAGTCTCCCCTATTTTCTGCACAGGATACACGGATTCCACTACACCTTGAGTGAAATAACGCCAGCAGAGTGGGACTAGCTTCAGCCAATTTCCCAGCCTAATTCTCTAGAAAAAGCTCCGTGACTTACTTCAAATCAAAGCAGTTGAAATTCTGCTTGGCACTACTTTAGCATATTGGTCAATGCATTTACACACAATTTAACCAGGCTCTTTAAACTAGATTTGATTTCATTTATTATTGTCACATATATTAGGATACAGTGAAAAGTATTGTTTCTTGCGTGCTATATAGATAACGCATACCGTTCATAGAGTACATAGGGGAGAAGGAAAGAAGAGGGTGCAGAATATAGTGTTATTTTTGACTTATTTTCATGAACGCTTGCTTTCTCCGGCTGGGTGTGGCTGCTCCTTTCCTCCTGTATTCAGTTACCCTGCTATAGAGGTACTCTTTCCCTACTTAATGTTACCCTATCTAGATAACTCCTTGGACCAGGCTTTCAACATAGAGGCACATATTATTTTCTTATCTCTCCACTTTGAACTCACCTCTTCTACACGGATCATCCTGACTTGGAAATATATTGCCAGTCCTTCACTGTTGCTGGGTCAAAATCCTGGAATGCCCTCCCTAACAGCACCATGGGTGTACCTGCACCACATGGACTGCAGCGGTTCAAAAAGGCAACTCACTGTAACCTTTTGAAGGGCAGCTCGGAATGAGCAATAAATGCTGACCTAGCCAGTGATGTCCAGACCCCATGAATTAATTTTTAAAAATCAGGAGCATCCCCAACCCCAACATTTTTATATAATTATATATAAATATACAAGTAAAAATATGCGAGTAAATATATATATGCATGTCTAGATAAATGGTCATAATACCTGGGTATTTTGTCACATGGTATTCATAACATCCAAAATGATACTCGAGACATTAATTTAGTGAATTCCTTACAGTTCTGAGGTCATTTTGATGGTTAAGTGAAAACAGGTTGTACCTCCAGTTCCCAGCAAAGTGAGTTCAGGATTTCAGCCAGACCTTCAGGAAGAAAGAGCCATTCTATTGTGTAAGGATGTTAATGGGAACAAGTAAATGTAAAGCTGGTCTTTGTAAAAGTGATTTGAAGCAGTCAGTTTGTTTATAAACAGGATCACTGGTTTTTAGGTGTTTCCGGGAGAGATATGTGAGAAGCATCAAGTGAATGCTTAGGTATTCACCGCTGAAAAATAACTTTTGCAGCTGTGCCGATCAAAATGAGAAGCCTTTGTGTCAAGGCATTGATAACTCTTCACTGGTTTATGTGTCTGTAAAGATGTTGCTGGGGTAAAGGAATAGTGTGAATTTGAAGCAACTTCTTGTGTTTATATGGGGATCTATCCAGCCCTTTTGTCTGGTGTTCATTTTCCTTGTTTAATAAACATTTTATTCCTTTGCGTTAGAAGTTCGAGAACAGACTGTGATGAATTTGTTCAGTAATTTTCCTTGGCGGTTTCTAAAAAAAAGCCAGATTTCACTCTGGGATTTGACTTGTCCAGTATTAACCTCAGCTGGGATCATAACAATTGGAGTGCCAGTGCAGCTGTCGAGATTGGGGGATGCTCATCAAACTCAACAAAGTCGTTATGGCAACTGGAAGACAGGAAGAGATGTGTGAACAGATGCATAATCCAAGTAGAGACCACAAGGAGAGACCAATGGTGGAAGAAGTGGACATTAATCTATTGCAATAAAAACAGAAAATGCTGGATAAACTCAACAGGTCTGGTAGTATCTGTAGAAAGAGAAACAGAATTAATATCGACTCTTACTCTGTTTCTCTCTCCATTGATGCTGCCAGACCTGCTGAGTTTATCCAGCATTCTCTGGCATTATTTCAGATTTCCAGCATCTGCACTATTTTACATTTAGTTTAGTAACCTGTTGTGTCCTGGAAAGGATGAATCAGTGTGTGTGTGTTACTGACAGGAATATCTTTTTGCTTACTTTGCAGCACTTATTTTATTATTCTACCTTTGTTTGTATTCCGCTCTGGCGGGAATGTTTTCTCTGTGCCTGTATGGGATGCTGGCTACAATCAGTCCGTATACACCAAGATATCGCGACCGAGTCAACAATCCAGGTACCTAGCCATGTTACTGAACTAGGTGCTAAGGTGGGATAGCAGATATGTGGACTAATAAAATAGGACATTGTGCCATGCCTGACCCGACCCTGCCACAGTTTTACAAGCAGAGGTGGGGAGTCGTCAGGTGTTTTGCCTAGTTGAGCCGCAAAAGTGGGCATTGATTGACTACTGAAGGCCTTATACCACTGTTGCTCAAATTTAATGCATGTTAGAAGAGGCCTATGTTCAACTTTCAGCCCAACAGGTTTGATCCTGAACGCTACTGGCCAGTGAAAGGGAGTGGAGGATTCCCCCTTTCTGGGCCTCCGGTGCCAATTGGAGCCCCATCCCACAGTTTTCCTTCCCTGCAGTCTGCCCTGACCAGCATGTCCACCGCACAACCCTCACCTGCCAGGCCATACCGTGGGCGGCACAGTGGCACAGTGGTTAGTACTGCTGCCTCACAGTGCCAGGGACCCGGGTTCGATTCCAGCCTCAGGTCACTGTCTATGTGGAGTTTGCACATTCTCCTCATGTCTGCATGGGTTTCCTCCGGGTGCTCCGGTTTCCTCCTACAGTCCAAAGATGTGCGGGTTAGGTTGATTGGCCATGGTAAATTGACCCTAGTGTCAGGGGGATTAGGAGGGTATATATGTGGGGTTATGGGAATAGGGCCTGGGTGGGATTGTGGTCGGTGCAGGCTCGATGGGCCAAATGGCCTCCTTCTGCATTGTAGATATTCTATGATTCTTACCTATAGGTCCCACTGCATTGTTGAATGCCGCCTTGATACCCCTTGGTGCAGTACCTGCTATGGCCACTGCTCTTGGTGACCATGTTGATACTGCAAAGCTGCGGCCTCTCACTGACTGGCAGCTTCATGAGGTGGGACTTCCCCCTAAGCTGGGTGAAAACATCACCTCAGAACAATTAAAAGCCCATTGGCTGAAAATTTAAAGGGGGGTTGGTGGCAAACCAATTAATGGGAGGCGGGCTTGCCCTTGACAGAGGGAGAGAACCCACCCTCAATGTATAATTCACTCCCATGTTACTGAGTACTGAATCATAGGGAACACAAAAGATTACAGCTACAGCGTAAATGTAATAACTCCACAGAGGCGGAAGTTCCTTCACCAAGTTACTTTATTTAGACCATACATCTGTACACAGCCAGCTCTCCAGTTGCTCCCTGCTGAATGCAGGCTGGGAGTCTGACATACCTGCTTTAAATAGGGAGCATGAGGCTCCCTGATTTAACCATCAATTAAGACTCATCAGGTAGCTCTTTCCAATACCAACCAAATAAACTAACTCAAATTAACTAAGGGACAAATTAAAAGGGGCAGCTCCCCAAAAGGAGGGGGAACAGCCCGGAACAAAATCAAATCACAAAGGAAACTTAAAACATCAAATCATAATGTGATTTTCGGGGTTTATAATACTCCCCAGCCTCCGCGGTGCCCAACGGGCACGGAAGGCGTCAAAAGACTCATCAGGTATTTCTTTCAACACCAACCAAGTAAACAAACTCAAATTAACTTAGGGACAAATTAACAGGGGCAGCTCCCCAAAAGAAAGGGGGAACAGCCCGAACCAAAAACAAAGTAGAAAGGAAACTTAAAACATCAAACCAAAAGGTGATTATCAGGGTCGATAATACACCCCAGCCCCTGTGGTGCCCAACGGGCATGGAAGGCGTCAAAAGACTCATCAAGTAGTTCATACTCTAGGAAGTCAACCTCATTAGCCTGGCTGAAGTCATCACAGTAAAATTAGTAATTGCATGATACTTGTTGTCCAGCCATTGAAATATCAACTTCAGGATATTTTCAGCTCTGTAGCTGTCTCTCTCTCTCTGTCTCTCTCTCTCTCTCTCTCTCTCATGTGCAGTGTTCAAGAGCAGCTAATTATTACCACCCATGGAAAATGAGCCTATTTTACATGTACAGACAGTATCCTAAATTAAAGTATAAATATTCTACTGTACAGAGCAGTTGGAAATACTGATAGATTGCCTGTTTGATCTCACCTTGATGTGATCTGCTTGATGAAATTCTGGACTGTGCGTAATCTTTCCATTTTCCTAGGAGTGATGATAAGACCACATCTTGGTGGACTTACGATTGCATTCAACTCATCAGAGGAGAGCACATGGTCACATTATGTGAAAAGCCTGCATCAATTCCTTGAACGTAAGTTTCCGTATTTCTTCTTTAGGGCCAAAAGCACACAGCAATTGTCTGAATTTTAAAATTGCCAAACAAGAAAGCTTGTAATAACGGGAACCACGGGGCTGAGGCAGGAAATGGGGGTCAGCTCCACAATCCCACCTCCACCCTGGCTGTGTCCTCCTGTCACATTTTCATTCTGAGGAGGTGGGGGCACAAGTTTCTCCTAAAATAGGCTCAAGTCAGCAATCAGAAGCAGGGGAATGCTGAAATTGGTAGATTAGAAGACCTGACTTTGTCTACTGGGACATTAGCTCAGTTCTCAACATGGTCTTAGTTTACAGGTACAGATTAAATCCTAAATAATGAATCCCTAAATTAATTAAAGTGTAAATATGCTATTATATAGATCAGTCAGAAATAGTGATGGGCTGCAAGTTACTCACACAGCCCTCACCTCCCCACCCATGCCCATGCCCCTCTAAACCCCATGACCCTACCGTACATACCCCATCCATAACATTCTTGCCCCCTCGATACCCGCTATGTATCCTCCAATATTCACTCTTCCAGTATCTACCATCAGCACAATTCATGAGCCTGTAATAACACTGGCAAACCTTTGAAGTGTTTATGAAATTGTTAAAATAAGACATTCAAAATCATCTTCAAAACATTCCCCCCCCCTTATAAGATATAAAACTATCACTCAGACACAGTCATTCATGCTCACATTGAAAAAAGCTTTAATCTTTTTAACACTTCTTAATCTTGGCCAAATAAACAAACAGGTATTCAAAAACCACTTCAAAGAAAGATAAAGTTATTACAAGCTCTTAAAACTGTCAACCAGACAAAGAAATCAGTCTCCTTCAAAACTGTGTAAATAATCGCTACAGAGCTGAATCCGTTTGTGTGGTTTAGTACTCAGTCAAGTACTTACAATAGCACAGCTTTGTTAAAAAGGTTCTAAGATTGAAAACATTGAAACCTTTGAAGCAGGCTGAACAGATGGTCATCTGACTTCTTTGATTGTCAGGTCAGCTATCAGCTGGCCATTAAATATGTTCCTTAAATGCCCAGAGATGCACTACATGGAACACGTTTGTTTTAGCTTTTGCTTTGAATTAGTAACTACTGGGTTATTTTAAATTGAATTAGTCTGTCACATTTCCAGATGTGGAGATGCCGGCGTTGGACTGGGGTAAACACAGTAAGAAGTTTAACAACACCAGGTTAAAGTCCAACAGGTTTATTTGGTAGCAAAAGCCACTAGCTTTCGGAACAGGCTATTCCTTCGTCAGGTGGGTGGGAGTTCTGATCACAAACAGGGCACAAAGACACAAACTCAATTTACATGAATAATGATTGGAATGTGAGTCTTTACAGCTAATCAAGTCTTAAAGGTACAGACAATGTGAGTGGAGGGAGCATTAACCACAGGTTAAAGAGATGTGTATTGTCTCCAGACAGGACAGCTAGTGAGATTTTGCACATCCAGGCAAGTTGTGGGGGTTACAGATAGTGTGACATGAACCCAATATCCTGGTTGAGGCCGTCCTCATGTGTGCGGAACCTGGCTATCAGTCTCTGCTCAGCGACTCTGCGCTGTCGTGTGTCGTGAAGGCCGCCTTGGTATACCTACAGCACAGGGAACACTACGGTTCAGGAAGACGGCTCACTTTCCACCTTCTCAAGGGCAATTAAGGATGGGCAACAAATGCTGGCCTGGCCAGAGACGCCCACATCCCATGAAAGAATAAAAAACCCTACCCAATTCCCCTTTTAAAAAGAGCGGGGAGACTCGATTTCAATGAGAGATGGTGAGTGCCATGTTCTCATCACCCTGTATATAGTAACATTTTTGTCACCACTCTCTCGATTTTGTTTTGCTGCTGTCTGGAACTTGTTACTGGCAAGCAGACAAGTGAAAACAATCTATTACTCTACTAGTCTTGCCTTTTTTGTGACTTTCTTTTTATTCCTTCCAGCTTACAATGACAGTACCCAGGCTATTAAGAACATTCTGTGTTCTCCTGGACAATACTTCATGCAACAGATGGATGAAAGTGAAGAACGATTAGCTTGTCAGTTTAATCGGACCATGCTGAAAAACTGCTCTGGAATTGAAGATCCCACCTTTGGATATTCGGAAGGAAAACCCTGCATTCTCCTGAAGATGAACCGAGTATGTTGCTGGTAATGAGAGTACAGGAAAGCCATTATTCCTTTCCTGGTCAACTTGACAACAAACTATCCCGGCAGCATTGAGGGAGGGGTGAGCAGTGAGTGAGAGGGGGTGCACCTTGCACATTCAAAGTAACGTCTATTTATTAGTCATAAGTAAGGCTTCTATTAACACTGCAATGAAGTTACTGTGAAATTCCACTAGTCGCCACAGTCAATGCACCTAACCGTCACATCTTTCAGATTGTGGGAGGGAACTGGAGCACCCGGGGGAAACCCACACAGACACGGGGAGAACGTGCAAACTCCACACAGACAGTGATCCAAGCCGGGAATCGAACCCGGGTCCCTGGCGCTGTGAGGCAGCAGTGCTAACCACTCATTTTGCATCAGATGTTAACATTTGTCCATTTGGTTCTGTAGGCCTTACCCTATCGAAGCAAAGGGTGATTACTCTAACCTGGGCAGCACGGTGGCACAGTGGTTAGCACTGCTGCTTCACAGCACCAGGGACCTGGGTTCGATTCCCAGCCTCGGTCACTGTCTGTGTGGAGTCTGCACGTTCTCCACGTGTCTGCGTGGGTTTCCTTCGGGTGCTCCGGTTTCCTCCCACAGTCTGAAAGATGTGCTGGTTAGGTGCATTGTCCCAAACAGGCATTGGAGTGTGGCAACTAGGGGAATTTCACAGTAACTACATTGCAGTGTTAATGTAAGCCTTACTTGTGACTAATAAATTAACTTTACCTTCCATTTATATGAGGTAACCACAAATGGACCCATTAGGAAAGTGAATGCTCATGAGACACAGTATGTTCACTAATCACCCCAGCAACAGATCCTTGACATTTTGTTTGATTATAAACTGAGCTTATGATCCCATATATTCCCTAGCACAAAGTTTGCATATTTTCATCTCCATAAACTCATTAATCTCTGTTCCTGTTGCAGCTCATTTGCCACTGAAACCTTCATGCAAGTCCTTGCCACCTCTAGAATCTATTACTGCTCAACTATCTTGATGGGCCTCCCATCCTCCTTAAATTTAACTTATTTAAAACTCTGTTGTCTGTATCAGGTCCTGCTTGCCCTTCACTCTTATCCTCATTAAACTACATTGGTTTCAAATGATTAAAATTTAAAATTCTTAGACTTGTGTTTAAATCTTGCTGTGAACTTGCCCCCTCCCTATCTCTCTAACCTTTTACAGCCTTACAATCCCCCCCTTTCCAAATCTCCATTCCTGATTTACACTTCTTGCGCATCCTTGCTCTCTTTCACCCTACCATTGTTGGTCATGTTAGCAATAGGCGAGGTTTCACACTCTCAAATTCCCTTGCTAAACTTGTCTGTTTCTCCACTTCTCTCTGTCTTTAAGGCCCATCCGTCTCTTTGATGCTTCACCGCTCCTCCTAATCACTCCATCTTTGGATTGGCACCTGCTTTTTCATAAGTCTCCATGAAGCACTTTGAGAGATTTGTTGGCATTAAATGTGCTGTATAAATGCAAGTAATTGTTGTTGTAAATATTCTAACTCTTCTCCTATAATCAGGGTTTGGCCAGTTTTGTGTTCACTGAAGATTTGTTGACATTTGTTGCACGTGTCAATAAATCTTGGAACGTTAAAGGACCCTGGAATTTCCTAGTATCTGATAAATGGCTATCCTTTGGCACACACACCATCTGCTGATTGAATTAAGAAAGAATGTATGTTTACATAAGGCCTTTCATGTCCTGATGATGTCTCAAGGTGCCTTACAACCAATGATTGACTTCTGATGCGTAGTTGCTGTAATGTAAGCAACACTGCAGCCAAATTGCCCACGTCAAGGTCCCACGAACAATAAATAAATGGCCAGTTAATCTGTTTGGTCTTATTGTTTTTTAAAAACTTATTTTTCAAAATGTGAACATCACTGGCAAGTCCGACATTTATTACCAGTCCCTAGTTGCCCCTAAGATAGCGGTGGTGAGCTTTCTTTATTGGCTGCAGTCCACATGATGAGGGTGATGTTAGGTAGGGAATTTGTCTGAGTGAGGATGAACAAATGTCCAAGTCAGATGGTGTGAGACTCGATAAGGAATTTGGTGCTGATGGTATCCCCGTGCACCTTCTAGATGGTGGCGGTCATGGGTTTGGGAAATGCTTCGGAACTTGCTGAGGTTGAGGGATACATATTAGCCAGGACATCGGGAGAACCTTTTCACTTTTTTTGGAAAGGGTACATTTGATTGCTCATACCCATAAGGACATAGTTTTGATTTGATATCATCAATGTATCATTCCCTTCGTAAATCACTGAGGTATCGAACTAGATGATAGGTGCATTTTATGGGAATGGGGCATTGAACCCATTCCCTTCTGATTCCGAGTCAGCATTACCAATGAGCAAAATGACATTTTAACCATCACTAACTTGTCTTTAGAATTTATCAAGTGTCTATCCTAAATATGAATAATATCCATTATGCTTTTATCAACTGTTATCAACTATCACCTCTTCCTCTGCCTTTATGACATTATGATGATCAGTTATATCTGAGATGTATAGTATAATAAATGATGTGGAGATGCCGGCGTTGGATTGGGGTGGGCACAGTAAGAAGTCTCACAACACTTGATGAAGGGGCAGCGCTCCGAAAGCTTGTGATACCAAATAAACCTGTTGGACTTTAACCTGGTGTTGTGAGACTTCTTCGTATAATAAATACCACAGATCAATGTATTCAGCAATACAGGCTTTATATGGTAAACATTGGTTTTATTTTATTGTTTTTATTAAATTAATTTATACTCTATTTTCAGATCATTCAGCATGATCGGGAAGGTGAGGTGACCTGCCACAGTATCTTGCCACTGCCACACTATAACTGGCCATTATAGATGCAGGATATTATTGCCAAGTCTTTGGCTGGCTTATTTTCTGCCCCACTGTCAGGAAATGCCATCATTCAGGATCTGTGTTGAGATTACAACGTGATGAATAATGGATGTAAACCTGTATCATAGTGCTCTTTAGGTCCAGAGACTTAAACTAAATTGCTCCTTTTAAATCATTTTGTATTCATTTAGCATGAAGATCTTTTTGAATTGGATCAAATGTTTTAACGAGTCTTTAATTTTGCATTAACGAAGATGTGGCCTACAGAGGAAGTTCTCATTCTTATTCCCTTGTTTATATAAAATAAATATTCATGAGCATTGTGGTGATATTTGCTTCCTTCTATAGATAATTGGTTACCTGCCTGGTAAAGGAGTCACACCACATGTGACCTGCGAATTCAAGGTGAGTGGCATCCATGTCTGAACTAAATCTTGTGTTGGAATAGTCTAACCTCGAGTCAGAATACAATGGCTAGCTTTGAATTAACACTGGTTAACACTTGGATGATGCTTAAAAATATTACACATCGTGCTGACTTAATTATTAATCTGCTAGGTTATTCAAATAGTGATGTCAATTGATATTGAATTTGAATAAAATGCATTCCTTGAATCTCATTTTCTAAGGACTAGATGGAGACAAAATTTATTGCAAATAGGACTCTTGTAGCCATCAAGGAGAAAAGGGATTCTTTAGCTCAACAGTTTAGATCTGATTTGAGCCAATGTACCAGTGGACAGTGCACTAACCCACTGCCACAGTCATCACTTATCTATATTTGATAACTTACAAAGTTGCATCTACCTAGGTTTAAGTTATCACAGTGAATGTAAATGCAGCATGCGTACCTAATCTTGTGCTTCAGGTAACAATGCTTTGTGGAAACAGAGCATTAACCTTTGAATGTTTTCTCTATAAGTGGATTAATCCTTTGAACCGTTACTACATTGTTCATTAGTGAAGATGGAGAGTCTTTGGAGCACAGAGGCTATTTGGCCCATCCAGTCAATACGATCATATTTAAAATGATCAACTCACCAAAAAAAAAACTAGCTGCAGAAAGTTCATTTGTTTTCCAAATGGAAATCTCTTCCCAATCCGAAGAAGGAATTGACCAACTTCCCGAACTGTCTGTAAAGAAAAAATGGTTAGCATTTTAGATATAAACCCTTTTCATCACTAACAAGTTCTCAGTCTTGTTTCAATGTTGTACTTTTATCTATTTTTCTAAGTAACTGGCAATCGCTGTGAAAGCGCCAGCCTTGTCCCATGCCTCGGTGGGTAAAATACAGCATGTTGCTATTTTTAAATGGATGTACTGTTCTGAGGAAAACTATTTTTTAAGTATTTTCCCCAACTGGGACAAATTCCAAAGTGTTGAACACTTTGATATATAGCCCATTGACGTGCTGTAGCTGGGTTCGACTTTGAGTCCTTCATAAATCTTGCATGTTGTGCTTTGCGTCTTCTTTTGTTGCATTAATTGAACTAAAGAACATGAGCTTTATTTACAATCTTCCATTTGTTCTGAGGGGACGAGCTGATGTAACAGTTTAGCACACTGTCCTTATACTCTACAAACTGGGTTTGAATGCAACACAGGTTATTTGGATACATCCTGACATTGCTTGTGAGATATAATGAGATTGGATGGCACAGTGGCACAATGGTTAGCGCTGCTGCCTCACAGAGCCAGGGACCTGGGTTCAATTCTGACCTCGCGTGACAGACTATGTGGAGTTTGCATGTTCTCCCCATGTCTGCATGGGTTTCCCCCGGGTTCTCCGGTTTCCTCCCAAAGATCTGCCAGTTAGGTGAATTGGCCATGCTAAATTGCCCCTTAGTGTCAGGGGGATCAGCAGGGCTATGGGGATAAGGCCTGGGTGGGATTGTTGTCGGTCAAACTCGATGGGCTGAATGGCCTCTTTCTGCACTGTAGGATTTCTATGATTCTATATTAGTTTGGTCAGACTCAACTCAGAGCCAAGTAGGCATGGTCCTATAGCACAGAAATGTCCAAACAGACAAGAAATGGTCAGACTAACTAGGAAGGGCTGTATGAGATGTGGAAAAATTCCGACCTGTGAGTGATCTAGTTTGTGTTTAGGGCGCATTGCTAGGGCAGTTTGAAGGAAATAGCTACTCTGAAAGTGGCTGTTCCATGCCTGAGTGGGAATGCATGGTGGTGGCAGTAAAGTGCCCAAAATGGAAAAGTATTCACATTTACAAGTTTATTGAATTTGATGAACACCTGAGAAACTCTTTTTTACCCCTGCATTGAAGAATGGATTAGTTGTGCCTCCCTCATCTGCTGGCTTCTTTGAGATCACTATATTAGTGTGCAGCTAGTGAAGCTTTAAGAACTTCCTTGTGAGTTGGAAAATTCTACTCAGGAACCCTCAGGAACAGGCTACTCACTCAGTTTGAGCAACTTGCCAATACGCAACTGACAGCTGGACTTTTCTGACACCAGTGGATTGAAAATTGCATGGGGGTTCACCTAATGTCTCGGTGTAAGCTGAGAGACTTTGCCGTCGCACCTCTCTCAACCTCCTCAACCACCTCATACACCAACTCTACAGCAAACGCCGCAGCCTGGAAATCAAGATAGAGTCCATATTCTCAACTTGCGCTCAGGACGCAGACCAGCTGCGAAACTCTGCCTCTCCACATCGGTGTAAGCCTGCCAGGAGACTGGTGGAAACAATCATTTTTAGCTGTTTTGCTGTAGATTCTGCAGAAGTTAGGGCAGGAACCCAGGGAAATTTCAAAGCCCGTATCGCCCTGATGCCTCACTATTTATTTCTTTTTAATGCCTCTTCTCATGTGTGAAGGTTGACTGGGGTAGACTGTTAAATGCTTCTCAAATCAAATCATCTATCCAAAAGATGTTCTTTATTTTTGGTTAGGGATTTGTTTAATAGTTTAGACAAATGAAATTAATTCAAGTACTTTAAAGATATCCTAGTGTTCAAGTGGTAAGCAGCTGTTAACACATTTTTCTGTGATGGTTGCTCAAGTAATTTAATTCCCCACCATCTGAAAGCTAACATTCACAAAATAGCTGTCCTTACAGACTGTTAATTTCAAAAGATACTCATTACTTATCAACCTCAATTGCAATCCATTTCAAGCAAAAATTAATTAGCATCTAAAAAACCCCAATATTACAAGCCAAACACTGAAACATATTAGAGTTCTACCTATTCGTTTTACATTGTGTAGAATGTATAACTTCTATATACAATAGAAATGTCCCGTAGAGTCTAACCAGAAGCAATTATGTCTATCCATCAATCTGCTGAGAATTGGAGAAACATAACCATTGAATCTAGTGGAACATAGGAACAGGAGTAAGCCATTTAAGAACAAGAACTCAAAAACTCAAGAAATGGAAGCAGGAGTGGTCCATATATCCATCGAGCCTGCTCCGCTATTCATTATGATCGAGGCTGATCTTGGCTTCAACTCAATTTCCCTGCCCGTAGCCCTTATTCCTTGATTCCCTGAGAGATTAAAAATCTGTCTGTCCCAGCCTTAAATGTATTCAGCAATGGAGCATCCACTACCCTCTAGGGGAGAGAATTCCAAAGATTCACAACCGTTTGAATGAAATAATTTCCCCTCGTCCTAGTTCTAAATGATCAGCCCCCTTATCCTGAATTCCGCCCTTGTGCTTTAGATACCCTGAACGATCTCTGAGCATTTACCCTGTCAATTCCTTCAGAATCTTGTGTGTTTCAATGAGATCGCCATTCATTCTTCTGAACTCCAGAGAAATTAGACCCAATTTGCTGTTAGATCCCTTCAGCTCCTCAAACTGGTTATGCTATTCAATTAGATCATGGCTGATCTATATGGTAGTGTAGTTTAAACATCAATTGAGAAGGATAATAGAACACCTAGTTAGTAGAACACGTGGGGCGACACAGTGGCACAGTGGTTAGCACTGCTGCCCGGGTTTGATTCCTGGCTTGGGTCACTGTCTGTGTGGAGTTTGCACGTTTTCCCTGTGTCTGCGTGGGTTTCCTCCGGGTTCTCTGGTTTCCTCTCACAGTCCAAAGACACGCTGGTTAGGTGAATTGGCCGTGCTAAATTCTCCCTCAGTGTACCCAAACAGGTGCTGGAGTGTGGCGACTAGGAGATTTTCACAGTAATTTCATTGTAGTGTGAATGCCAACCTACTTGTGACTAATAAATTAACGTTTTTAGTTTGGAGTTCTTCAAAGATTCCAGTGTTATGAGCTATTAGAGAACATAGTGCTTTTAGTTCATGATACTTCTTTACTAAAAAATGATTGCTATATTTTGTCTCCACTAGACTTTCAGCAAAGAAAGTCTTCTTTGATCAGTACTCTTGAAAATATTGCTGAAATAATACTGTTAAATTAATGTAAATATGCTCTCGTTCCTTCCAGAAAGAAAAGAACAATGCTATCGTTCACTTCTATCCAAATAACGGAACCTTTGATCTCTCATACTTTCCTTATTATGGAAAACTGACACATGTAAGTAGGTTAAAATCTTCCCAATTCAGCTGCTAACTTTTCAATGTTCTTTTGATTTTTATTTGAAATGAGGGATTTATCATAATATTTACTGCCATGTTGATTTTCCTTCTTTCTCCCAATGCTAGGGGCTTTGGTGAAGAATGACCTTTCAGGCATATTGACCTTTATTATGAAGGGATTGGAGTAAATAAGTCTTAATTTAATAATGTTGGGTCTTAGTGAGACCACACACAGAATATAATGTACAGTTTGGTCCCTTTACCAAAGGGAGGAATTACTAGCACTAGAGGCAGCATGCCAAAATCTCACAAAATCGATTCATGTGATGAGGGCGTTATCCAATGGAGTTTAAAAGAGTGAAAATTGATTACATTGAAACATCAGATTTTTTGAGTGTTTTGAGTGGCCTGAAAGGCAGTTTCCCTCGGTTGGAGAGTCTAAAACTATGGGTCACAGTCTCAGAATAAGGAGTAAAGAGCCAACATGGATATGCTGTGAGGAATGGCCTCTCTGTGTTGCAACCATTCTATGATTCTATGAAGAAAATACCCTGATGAGTGAATGTATTCTGTTACCAGTATTTCAAACAATGCGGACTACTAGTAAAAGTAAAGATTTCTCATTGTTGAGTGGCACTTTTGAGTCAATTTAAAGGTGATACTCACATTATTGCAATCTGTAAACCTGTCAAAACTTAAATAAAATGGCCAATTACTTTTCATACTGTATTAAATCATAGAAGACAGGTGAGGAGAAATTATTTCTCTCTGTGGGTCATTTATATGTGGAATTCTCTTCCTCAGAAAACACTGGAGGCCGTTGAACTTATTCAAGTCTGAGTTAGATTTTTGATAGACGAGGGAGTTGAGATTAATGGGGAGCAGGAAAGTGGAGTTGAGATACAATCAGATCAGCACTGATCTTCTCAAATGGCAGAGCAAGCATGAAGGGCTAAATGACCTACTCCTGCTCCTAACTCCTATGTTCCACTTTCCTGGTGGAGTACAACGCCTAACAACAACCAAGAAATTTCAATGCCATTCAGGGCAAAGCAGTCCACTTGATTGACATCCCAACCATTCATCTTGAACTCCCGTGGGAGTTCAACTCCGTTATCCTGATGGCAGTTTACATCCCACCCCATGTGGACGTGAAGATCATGCTGGACGGAATATGCACCACTACGAATAGCTTTGAGACGAAACATCCCAAGGCCTTGTTCATCATGGCCGGGGACTTCAATCAGGCCAAGCTCAAGAGCGTACTACCAAGTTACCACCAACACGTCTCCTGCTCCACCAGAGGCCCAAACATCCTAGACCACTGCGACACAAATATCAAACATGCCGACCGCTCTATCGCCCATCCACACTTTGGCAAATCAGACCTCAAGCTGTGCTCCTGCTCCTGGCTTACAAGCAAAAACTGAAGCGGGAGAATCCATCAAGGAGAGTCATGCAATGTTGGTCTGAGGAATCAGCTGATCTCCTACGGGGCTGCTTGGAGTCAGTGGACTGGTCAGTATTTAAAAACTCTGCGACGAGCCTGAACGAGTTCGCCACTACAGTAACTGACTTCATTAGTAAGTGTGTAGAAGACTGTGTGCCAAAGAAGTAAATCCGTGTGTTCCCCAACTGGAAACCATGGATGAACAGGGATATCTACTGCTTGCTGAAGTCCAGGTCTGAGGCGTTCAAGTCAGGTGACATTGACTTATACAAGAAAGTCAGATACGATCTAAGGAGATCCATCAAAGATGCCAAAAGACAATACCGGACCAAGCTAGAGTCCCAGGCTGGCCACACCGACCCCCGCTGACTATGGCATGGTCTGCAAGACATAACAGGCTACAAGATGAAGGCATGTAAAATCGCCGGCTCCAATGCACCCCTTCCTGATGAGCTCAATGCATTCTATGCCTGTTTTGAGCAAGAGGTCAGCGAGAGCATGCCCTCCACCCTGGAAGCCCTGGATGAACCTGTATCTGGGGTCACCGTTGCAGGTGTCAGAGCAGCTTTCTTGAAGGTCAACCCACGGAAAGCAACTGGCCCGGATGGGGTACCCGGATGTGCGCTCCTGCGCGGATCAGCTGGCGGAGGTATTCACAGACATCTTCAACCTCTCTTTACAACAATCTGAGGCCCCTGTCTGCTTCAAGAAGACGACCATCATCCAGGTACCTAAGAAAAACCAAGCAGTGTGCCTTAATGACTATCGGCCGGTGGCTCTGACATCCATCATTATGAAGTGCTTTGAAAGGTTAGTCATGCCACGAATCAATTCCAGTCTCCCGGACTACATGGATCCACTACAGTTTGCCTACCGCCGCAACAGGTCCACAGCAGACACCATTTCCCTGACCCTGCACTCAACCCTGGAACACCTAGATAACAAGGACACCTATGTCAGACTCCTACTTATTGACTACAGCTCAGCCTTCAACACGAAACTCATTATTATTCCCATGAAACTCATCTCCAAACTCCGTGGCCTGGGCCTCGGCACCTCCCTCTGCGACTGGAGCCTGAACTTCCGAACTCACAGACCACAATCAGTAAGGATAGGAACAACACCTCCTCCACGATCATCCTCAACACTGGTGCCCCACAAGGCTGTGTTCTCAGCCCCCTACTATACTCCTTATACATCTATGACTGTGCGGCCAAATTCCCCTCCAATTCGATTTTCAAGTTTGCTGACGACACCACCATTGTGGGTCGAATCTCAAACAATGACGAGACAGAGTACAGGAATGAGATAGAGAATCTGGTGAACTGGTGGCGGCAACAATAATCTCTCCCTCAATGTCAGTAAAATGAAGGAGATTGTCATTGACTTCAGGAAGCGTAAAGGAGAAAGGCCCCTGTCTACATCAATGGGGATGAAGTAGAAAGGGTTGAGAGCTTCAGGTTTTTAGGTGTCCAGATCACCCAACAACCTGTCCTGGTCCCTCCATACTGACACTATAGTTAAGAAAGCTCACCAACGCCTCTATGTTGTCAGAAGACTAAGGAAATTTGGCATGTCAGCTACGACTTCACCAACTTTTACAGATGCACCATAGAAAGGATTCTTTCTGGTTGTATCGCAGCTTGGTATGGCTCCTGCTCTGCCCAAGACCGCCAGGAACTACAAAAGGTCGTAAATGTAGCCCAATCCATCACGCAAACCAGCCTCCCATCCATTGACTCTGTCTACACTTCCCGCTGCCTCGGCAAAGCAGCCAGCATAATCACGGACCCCATGCATCCCGGACATTCTCTCCTCCACCTTCTTCCTTTGGGAAAATGATACAAAAGTCTGAGGTCAAGTACCAACTGACTCAAGAACAGTTTCTTCCCTGCTGCTGTCAGACTTTTGAATGGATTTACCTTGCATTAAGTTGATCTTTCTCTACACCCTAGCTATGACTGTAACACTACATTCTGCACTCTCGCGTTTCCTTCTCTATGAATGGTATGTTTTGTCTGTATAGCGCGCAAGAAACGATACTTTTCACTGTATGTTAATACATGTGACAATAATAAATCAAATCAAAATCAAATCAAATCTATCCACTATTGGTGCACCAAGCTTCAGTGTGGACCATCAATACGATTCACTGTTCACTAGCACTAAGGCTGCTTCGACAGCACCCCTCAAACTCACAACCTCTATTACCCAGAAGGACAGGGTAGAAGGTGCATGGGAACACCATCACTTGCAAGTTCTCATCCAAGTCACACACCATTCTGACCTGGAACTTTATCGCCATTCTTTCGTTATTCCTCGGTAAAAATCCTGGGACTTTCTAACTAATAACATAATGGGTGAGATTTTCCCGGAAATTGGCAAGGGCGGATGGTGGGCGGGAAAAGCGACATTGAAGCTGCCGAAGGCAATGGTGGCTTTCTCCACCATATTGTGCAGCACACAGACGTATCGATGGCACGGCAGCTTCTGATTCACCCACCCTGCCAGAAACTTAGAAATGAGAGGATCGGATGCCATTTTTAAAGGCCACATCAGTGCACAGCAACCCCCCCCCCCAACATTCCCCTGGAACTGTGGGCACCCCACTGGACACTGTTCAGGCACTGCCTGGGCACCCCCGACAGTCCCTGGGCTGTGCCTGGGGTACCTGGGCAGTGCTAGGGGTGCCCGTGGATTCACAGGCAGTGCCTGGGCATGACCTGCTCCCCTGCTGAGGAGCATCTGAGCTCCCCTGGGAGGTCTGTTTGGCAGGTTCATGCCTTTGGGGACCAGTCATGATGCACGCCGTTCTGCTGTCACGCCGCTGATTTTGGGGTTGGGGGGATGGATTCCGGCGTATGGGCCTGATAATGATATGTGAATTTATTATAATATGTGAATTTATTATAATGATATGTGCATTTATTATAATGATGTTCCCGACATTGATCATCAGGAAACACGTCCCCTCACTGACAATTAAGGGGACAATCGCGCCAAGCATTTACGTCAATGGAAACATGACTTTGCACTTGTTGCGATATTTTCCACTCCTGTCGCTGAAACCCCACAATGCCAATAGGAGTGTAAAGTCCTGTCCTATGGGGTTTACCTCCATCACATGGACTGCAACAGTGTCAGAAGGTGACTTACCAGCACTTTCTCAACAGCAGTTCAGCAAGTGCTTTGGAGCAACAAACACATCCCATGGATGAACAAGCAAGAATCAGTGCAAAGTCATATATATAAAATATATATTCATATGGTTAGTGACAGCATCAGATTTTAAATCTTTTTTTAAATTCACCACCTTTGATAAAAGCATTGGAATATATTTTCTGATTTTCTTACTAATCCTATATTATTGGCAAGAAGGGTGATTAGAATGTCAAAGTCAGATCTTGTATATTTAAGAGGTGAAACATTAATGATTTTTGTCTTTTAATAATTCTAGGTAAATTATTCAGTCCCACTGGTGGCCATGCAATACGAGAATCTGGAAAAGGACAGTGAAGTCAGTATTCAATGTAAAATAAATGGGCCTGGCATCAAAAATGACATCTTTCAAGACCGATTTTCTGGCAGGATTTTGTTCACACTTAATGTTCAAGGATAATATGAAATGAGTGTTCCTTCCCAAAAAATATAGACACTTTTACAATATCTGGTGACTTGGTTTCTCTGCCAGGAAAGACTTGTATTACTAGCATGGCTGTTCCATCTGTAAAGTACAAATATTTAGCACGTTGACCTTTCCCCTCTTAAGTTATGAAGTAACCAAGAGATTTATTTGAAGATAAGGTCAGACTTTGTTTGACTTTGGTTTGGGTACATATCACAAATAAAACATGAGTTTCCATTATGTCAAATCATTAAAGCAAATAATTATCAAATTATAAAATGTTAACCTATGAAGTTGTTAAAACTTTGATAAAATTATTATAGTCTTATTCTTAAATTTCTTAGAAATAATTATTTGATGTCTTAATTTTTTTGCCAGAAATGTCTATATTCAGCATGGAGAGGGAAATAAAAATTTTATATTGAAATTAGTTGTTTTATAAGTATCTGTGTACCTCAGTAGACACAATACCATAATTATTATTATGTAAGAATACCAGGACTGGGTGAATCTCTGGCATCTCAACCTATACAAAACTGGCAGGAGGGGTGGGATCCTTGCAACTGGGAAGCAAATGAGGGGCTGAAAGGAGATGCAGTACTCAGGAACGGCAAGCTAAATAGACATGATGGGCAGGAGCACGGCGGGGAGTTGGGTAAACTTGTTGGATTAAATTGCATCTATTTCAATGCAAGAGGGCTGACTGGTAAGGCTGATGAAGTGGAGATGCCGGCGTTGGACTGGGGTAAGCACAGTAAGAAGTCTCACAACACCAGGTTAAAGTCCAACAGGTTTATTTGGTAGCAAATACCATAAGCTTTCGGAGCAATGCTCCTTCGTCAGATGGAGTGGTCTCTGTTCTCAAACAGGGCACAGACACAGAAATCAAATTACAGAATACTGATTAGAATGCAAATCTCTACAGCCATTTAAGACCTGGCTGGCTGTAGAGATTTGCATTCTAATCAGTATTCTGTAATTTGATTTCTGTGTCTGTGCCCTGTTTGAGAACAGAGACCACTCCGTCTGACGAAGGAGCATTGCTCCGAAAGCTTATGGTATTTGCTACCAAATAAACCTGTTGGACTTTAACCTGGTGTTGTGAGACTTCTTACAAGGCTGATGAACTCAGGGCAGAGATAGATACGTGGGACTGGGATATTATAGCCATAACTGAAACATGGCTAAGGGAGGGACAGAACTGGCAGCTTAATGTTCCAGGGAACAAGTGCTTTAGGCGGGACAGAGGTGGAGGGAAGAGAAGAGCTGGAGTTGTATTTTTGATTAAGAGGAGCATCGCAGCAATAGTCAGAGATGAAATAACCGAGGGATCATCCAGCGAGGCTTTGTGGGTGGAACTAAGAAATAAGAAGGGGATGGTGACCTTATTGGGGTTGTACTATAGGCCCCAAAATAGCCAATGGGAATTAGAAGAACAAATATGCAGGGAGATTGGGGAGGCTTGCGGAGTGATACGGTTGTCATAGTTAGGAATTTTAATTTTCCTAACATAGACTGGGACTGCCATAGTGTTCAGGGCTCAGATGGGGTGGAATTTAAGTGTATTCAGGAAAGTTTCCTCAGGCAGTTCCTCAGGAGGGTCCTACTCAGGAAAGGGCAAAACTTGACCTACTCTTGGGAAATAGGGCAGGGCAAGTGACTGAGGTGACGGTGGGGGACCACTTTGGGGCCAGTGACTATAGTTCTAGTAATTTTAAAATAGTTATGGAAAGGGACAAAACTGATCCACAGGTGCAAGTTCTAAATTGGGGCAAGGTGAATTTTGATGGAATTAGATAGGAGCTTGCGGGGGTTGATTGGAGTAGCTTGTTTGAGGGCAAAGGGGCCCCCAGCAAGTGGGAGGCCTTTAAAAGTGAAATAGCTAGAGTTCAGGGTCTATGTGCTCCTGATAGGGTGAAGGGCAAGGCTGGCAGGAGTAGCGAACCCTGGAGGACAAAACCTATTGAGGTTTTGGCCAGGAAAACGAAGGAGGCAAGGCTCAGGCACAAGCAGCTGGAATCAAGGGATTCCCTGGAAGAGCACAGGGGATACAGGAGTATACTCGAGAAGGAAATTAGGAGGGCAAAAAGGGGGCATGAGGTAGCTTTGGCTGAGAGGATTAAGGTGAATCCAAAGGGTTTCTTTAAGTATATTAAAGGAAAAAGAATAACTAGAGAGAGATTAGGACCCCTCAAGGATCAAAGTGCACACATGTGTGGAACTGCTGGACATGGTCAAAGCTCTCAATGAATATTTCTCCTCTGTGTTACTGTGGAGAAAGACATGAAGACTTGGGAACCTGGGAAAGTTAGTGGCGATATATTGGGGACAGTGTGCATTACTGTAGAGGAGGTGATGGACATGTTAAAAATGTATGAAGGTGGATAAATCTCCTGGCCCTGACCAGGTATATCCAAGAACACTGCATGAGGTGAGAGAAGAAATTGCGGGAGCCCTGGCTGAGATATTTGCATCATCATTTGTCACGGGTGAGCTATCAGAAGACTGGAGGGTAGCAAATATTGTGCCTTTATTTAAGAAGGGCTGCAAAAAAAAACCTGGTAATTATAAACCGGTAAGCCTAACATCTGTGGTGGCTAAGTTACTAGAGAGGATTCTGAGGGACAAGATATACAGACATTTGGAAAGACATTGTTTGATTAGGAGTAGTCAGCATGGCTTTGTGCATGGGAGATCATGCCTTACAAATTTGTTAAGAGTTCTTTGATGAAGTGCTTGAAGATTGGAGGGTGGCAAATGTTGTGTCTTTGTTTAAGAAGAGCTGCAGGGAAAAGCCTGGGAATTACAGGCTGATGAGCCCAACATTTGTAGTGGGAAAGTTGTTAGAAGGTATTCTGAGAGACAGGATCTACAGGCATTTAGACAGGCAAGTACTGATTAGGGACAGTCAGCATGGCTTTGTGAGTGAAAAATCATGTCTCATGAATTTGATTGAGTTTTTTGAAGGGGTAACCAAGAACGTAGATGAGAGCAGTGCAGTCGACATTGTCTACATGGACTTTAGCAAGGCCTTTGACAAGGTACCACATGGTAGGTTGTTGCATTTGGTTAAATCTCACGGGATCCAGGGTGAGGTAGCCAAATGTATACAAAATTGGCTTGATGACAGAAGACAGAGGGTGGTTGTAGAGGGTTGTTTTTCAAAGTGGAGGCCTGTGACCAGCGGTGTGCCTCAGGGATCAGTGCTGGGCCCATTGTTATTTGTCGTTTATATTAATGATTTGAATGAGAATTTAGGCGGCATGATTAGTAACTTTGCAGATGATACCAAGATTGGTGGCATAGTGGACAGTGAAGGTTATCTAAGATTGCAACGGGACCTTGATCAACTGGACCAGTGGGCTGATGAATGGCGGATGGTGTTTAATTTAGATAAATGCGAGGTGATGCATTTTGGTAGATCAAACCAGGGCAGGATTTACTCAGTTAATGGTAGGACGTTGGGGCGAGTTATAGAACAAAGAGATCTAGGGGTACATGTTCATAGCTCCTTGAAAGTGGAGTCACAGGTGGACAGAGTGGTGAAGAAGGCATTCGGCATGCTTGGTTTCACTTGTCAGAACATTGAATACAGAAGTTGGGACGTCTCGAAGTTGTATAAGACATTGGTAAGGCCACACTTGGAATACTGTGTACAGTTCTGATCACCCTCTTATAGAAAGGATGTCATTAAACTAGAAAAGTGCGGAGAAGATTTACTAGGATGCTACTGGGACTTGATGGTTTGAGTTATAGAGAGGTTGGATAGATTGGGACTCTTTTCATTGGAGCGTAGGAGACTTAGTGGTGATCTTGTAGCGGTCTATAAAATAATGAGGGACATAGATCAGTTAGATAGTCAACATCTTTTCCCAAAGATAGGGGAGTCTAAAACTAGAGCGCATAGGTTTAAGTTGAGAGGGGAGAGATCCAAAAGGGTCCAGAGGGGCAATTTTTTCATATAGTGGGTGGTGAATGCCTGGAACAAGCTGCCAGAGGTAGTAGTAGAGGCGGGTACAATTTTGTCTTTTAAAAAACATTTAAACAGTTACATGGGTAGGATGGGTATAGAGAGATATGGGCCAAACGCGGGCAATTGGGACTAGCTTAGTGGTTAAAAAAAAAGGCGGCATGAACAAGTTGGACCGAAGGGCCTGCTTCCATGCTGTAAACCTCTGTAAGTGACCAGGAAGGTTGATGAAGGCAGGTGGGGTAGACTAAATGGACTTCAGGAAGGCCTTTGATAAAGTTCCACATGTAGGCTGCTCTGGAAGGTTAGATCACATGGAATCTAGGGAGAGCTGGCAAATTGGATATACAATTGGTTTGATGGCAGGAAGCAGAGGGTAATGGTGGAAGGATGCTTGTCAGACTGGAGGCCTGTGACTAGTGGTGTGCCTCAAGGGTCAGTGCTGGGCCCGTTCCTGTTATCAATTTCAATGATTTGGATGAGAATGTACAAGGCATGATCAGTAAGTTTGAAGATGACACTAAAATAGGTGGTATTGTAGACAGTGAGGAAGATTATCAAAAATTGCAGCTAGATCTTGATCAGCTGGGGAAGTGGGCCGAGAAATGGCAAATGGAGTTCAATACAGATAAGTGTGAGGTGTTGCATTTTGAAAAGGCAAATCAAAGTAGGACTTTCACGGTGAATGGTAGAACCTTAGGGAGTATCTTGGAACAGAAGGATCCTGGAATTCAGGTGCCTGGTTCTCTAAAGATGGAGTCACAGGTAGCTAGGGCAGTGAAGGCTTTTGGCGTGCTGGCCTTCATCAGTCAGGGCATTGAGTGTAGAAGTTGGGAAGTTATATTGCAGGTGTCCCGGACATTGGTGAGGCTACACCTGGAGTATTGTGTTCAGTTTTGGTCACCTTGCTATAGGAAAGATGTTATTAAACTGGAGAGATTTACGAGGATGTTGCCTGGACTCAAGGGAACGAGTTATAGGGAGAGATTGGACAGGCTAGGATTTTTTTCTTTGGAGCCTAGGAGACTGAGGGGCGATCTTATAGAGATATATAACATCATGAGAGGCAATGGATAGGGTCTTTTTGCCAAGTTTGGGGAAATCGAGAACTAGAGGGCAGAGGAGAAAGAATTAATGGGAACCTGAGAAGCAACTTTTTTTTTTTTACACAGAGAGTGGTATGTACGTGGAATGAGCTGCCGGAGGAAGTGGTTGAGGCAGGGACATTGACAACATTTAAAAGGCATTTGGACTGATACATGGACAGGAAAGGTTTAGAGGGAAATGGGCCAAATGGGGTTAGCTTCGATGGGCAATTTGATCAGCATGGACCAGTTTGGGCCAAAGGGCCTGTTTCCGTGCCATAGATTCTATGAAAGTCCCATACAACACAACAAATGACTGAAGGTAATATTAAATCATTCAAAGGAATTCTTTCTTCATGGACCCAATATCGTGGCTTTATAAAGAACACAGGAACACAAGAATTGGGAACAGGAGTAGGCCCTTTGGCCCCTCAAGCCTGCTCTGCCATTTGGTAAGATCATGGTTGATCATTTTTAGACCTTGTAAAATGTTTTTCATCGTTCGCTGGAAGATTGAACAGGCTGACAATACCCCAAATGGCAGTCTAGTGTGTTGGTAAAGGCCTTTATGAGTATTAATTGTGAATATCTCTGGGAATCCTCATCTCGCTGTAATTGTAGGTAGGTATGACTCATATCAAGTTTCAAAAATCAGAGTCCTCTTGCCAATTTTGCGTTCAGCCTCAATCATCAACTTGGGCAGTGAATTCCAGATGCCCACCACCTTCTGGGTGAAAAAGCTTTTCCTTGTGTCCACTCTAGTCCTTCTAACAATCATCTTAAGTTTATGCCCCCTGGTAACTGGCCTCTCACCTAGGGGAAACAAGTATTTCCTGTTACCCTGTCTAGGCACCTCATAGTTTTGTAAACCTCAATTCGGTCATCTCTTAGCCTCCTCTGTTCTAAGGAAAACAACCCTAGCCTATCCAATCTCTCCTCATAGCTGCAATTTTCAAACCCTGGCAACATTTTTGTACATTTCCTCAGCACTCTTTGGAACAATTATTTTCCGCCTGTAATGTGGTGACCAGAACGGTACACAAAATTCTAGCTGTGGCCTAACCAGTGTTTTATGCAGTTCCATCATTACAGCCCTGTTTTGTATTCAATACCTCGCCCAAAGGAAAGCATTCTACATACATTCTTGACCATCTTGTCCACTAGGCGGAATATTGTTATTTTCTCTTCAGCTTTTAACACTATGCAAGCATTCAAGCTAATTGAGAAATTAAAAAACCTTGATGCCAATCCTACTTCACATTAGTGATTGCCTTCACAACAGGACTCAACAGATGTTAATTTTTGGGATTTACTTGGAGCCCATGTTACTGAATGCTGGGTCTCCTCAGGGTTGTGTACCTTTACCTTTCACCCTCCATATGATAGTTGATCAGATTAAAACGACAATATGATCCTGAAGTTGATGATACATATAGCTCTCAAAAGGAACTATAGGAACTCAGTAGAGAAGTTACTGAAATGGTGTATAATTCTCAAATGGAATTAAAAACAAGAGCAAAGAACCAGTTACAGACTTTAGGATAGATCCAGTTAACGATATTTTTCAGTTAAGCTACGGACATAAACACAAGGAGCAGTAGGCCATTCGGCCCCTTGACCATGTTCCACCATTCAATATCATGGCTGATCTATCAGTAACCTCAAACCTGCGTCCTGCCTACTCCAAATAACCTATCACCCCCTTGTTTACCAAGAATCTATCCACCTCTCTCAAAAATATTCAGACTCCGGTTTCACCGCCTTTTCA
Source organism: Mustelus asterias (assembly GCF_964213995.1). Lineage (NCBI taxonomy): Eukaryota > Metazoa > Chordata > Chondrichthyes > Carcharhiniformes > Triakidae > Mustelus > Mustelus asterias. The sequence continues at coordinate 140,922,078 of NC_135804.1, forward strand.
GAAAGGAAGTTCCAGAGACTTCCGATCCTCTGAGTGAAACCATTTCATCTCATATCTGTTTTAAATGGGCGACCCCATGTTTTTAAATAATGACCCCTAGTTCTAGATTCTCCCACAAGAGAAACATCCTCTCCATATGCACCCTGTCAAGACCCTTCAGGGTCTTATATGCATTCATGATGTGTATATTGAAATAGCTACCAACCACAAGTATCTAGGGTGTCAAAGTGAAATAACTCCTCAGAGGCCGGTGTCCCTTCACCAGATTCCCTTTATTTACAGACTTAACTCCACTCCTAAGAGTGCTTCAGGTACAAAGTCAGAATCCAGAATATCAGTCAATCATTACCTCAATCGGGGAGCTCATACTCCAAGAGGCCAACCTCATGGGCTTCGTTGAGGTCATTACACTAAGTAAATGACAAGTTGAATCAGAGGGAACAGCGTACAGCTGTGGTGTGCAAGGAATATACATAAATATTATATCCTTTTGAGTAGATCCCATAATTATAATCTTCTATACAACAGAGTGCTCACTTTTTTGGATGTCTCTCCTGATAAAGATCTGAGGAAAGTAGACACTTTCTAATAATCAGGGATTATTGAACCAGGCTGAAAGGGCATCTGATGAGCAGATCTTTGAAAAAAATCTGCCTTTGAAGAACTTTGATGAAAGTAAAAAGTGTCTTGAACAATGAGAATCACTCAGTTTGTCTCAGTTTTACTGCTGGATGAGTTCAGGGAAAAGATTACAATCCCTCTGATGCAGGACAAAGACATAAAAGCCATAATACCATAGCAGCTCATAATGAGAACATCTTCAGCAGCAAATAGATGGACTCTAATGCCTGTAGAGTTTATTTGAACATCAGTATCAGGAAGACAAGTGTCATGGTTGAAGATGTCACCATATCACCAATCAGCCACAATGTTGAATTCAGCATGCATTGCAAAGTTGCAGCTACTAAGTCTATGCTGAGTAACAGAGCGTGGAACAATTTTATGAAGCAGTCCCTTGGGAGCAAAGATGACAATCTTCCACTCTGGTTTAATGGCTTCTGAGATGGTTAATAAGTCTAATGTACAATCTGGAGACTTGGTCACATGCTGGCCAGGTGGTGCTAAAATGGTTGGGTCCATGGCTTTGGTGGAGTTATATTGCAGCTGTACGACAGAGGTTGATGGTTGTCAATGCAAGCTGAACAATTTCCTCTCTCGTCTGTAGATTATTTCCATGCATTTGGACACTTCACTGAAGGTGAACTGCAGTATTACAGTGTGGAAAATGGAAAGAGTTGGTGCAATGACACAGCCTTGCTTGACCCCAGTCTTCAGAGATAGGGCTTTTGGTGACTTGCCTGATGAGGACCAGTTTGCATATAATCATGAAGCAAAAGGGGATGGTGAAAAATCCGAGGGGTGCCAAATTTAAAGATATTCCATAAGCCTTTGTAATTGGGAAAATCAACTACAAGGTTGAAAAAGGCCATATTCAGTGGGTGGTGCAGTTCCTTGCACTTTATTTGAATTTACTGTACAATGAACAGCATAATATAGTCACGATCACTCTGCCTTTTCCCTCACCCCACCACCCACTCTTCTTTCCAGATGAGATATATGAGGCTGTTCAGCTGTGTTACAAGTGCATTGCCACTGTGTAAGCTGAGTAAGGGAGTGTAGAACAGAAGCAACCTGCTTGAGAACAACAAACTGGAAGCCCACCAAACCTACATCCTCAGTGAACTCCTCTACAGTAGTGATGGGCAGGGGAAAGGGAAAAGGTTGAAGACTGTTTTGACTTTGCTGTTCCAGATGTACATGATCTCAGCAGATCTGGCAGCATCTGTAAGGAGAAAAGGGCCGACGTTGAGTCCAGATGACCCTTCGTCAAAGCTAAAAGGCATAGAAAGTAGGAAATATTTATACTGCAGGGAGAGGGAATGAAAGATGAGTCATAGCCACAAAAACAAGGGGGAAAGCTGCTAATGGCAGCCCATAGAGAGAATAGAAGGTGTGAATGGCCAAACAGCAGAGAAACTGAAATCAGGGGGTCAGCTGTGACAGATGAAGGGGGGGGGGGGGGGGGTGGGAAATAAGAGAGAGAAAAAAGGTGGAAAGGGGAAGAAAAGGTAAGGAAAGGGGGGATAAAATGGGGGGAGGAAAGAAGAATAAAGACAAAGAAAAGGAAGAACAGTTAAAAAATTAAATGAAATGAAAAACAAAAGGGTCAAGGTGAGGTAGAGCTAATCATCTGAAGTTGTTGAATTCGATGCTGAGACCGGAAGGCTGTAATGTGCCGAGCTGGAAGATGAGATGCTGTTCCTTCAGTTTGCATTGGGCTTCACTGGAACATTGCAGCAAGCCAAGGGCAGACATGTGAACATGGAAGCAGAATCGTGTATTAAAATGGCAAGCAACCGGAAAGTCAGGGTCCTGATTGCTTTGCTAAGCACCTTCGGTCTGTGCGCAATCACCCAGTCTGCGTTTGGTCTCTGATGTAGAGACCACCACATTGGGAGCAGCAAATGCAATAGACCAAATTGAAAGAGGTGCAAGTGAAACACTGCTTAACCTGGAATGAGTGTTTTGGACCTTGGATGGTAAGCATGGAAGAAGAGGTAAAGGGGCAGGTGTTATACCTTCTGCGATTGCATGGGAAGGTGCCATGGGCGATGGGAGAGATGTTGGGTATAGTGGACTCGGTTATCCTGGATGGAACAGTCTCTGTGGAAAGCTGACACAGTGAGAGAACGCATTTGGTGGCGGCATCATTCTGGAGTTGGCAAAAATGGCAGAGGATTATGCTTTGCATGTGGAGGCTGGTGGATGAAACGTGAGAACAAGTGGGACTCTATCCTTGTTCTGGGAGGGATGAGAAGGGATGAGGGTCATGGCACGGGAGATGGACCACGCATTTTTGAGGGCACTGTCAACAACTGTGGGTAGGAAACCATGGTTTGGGAAGAAGGAGCACATAGCAGAAGTACTAGTTTCGAAAGTGGCATCATTGAAACAAATGCGATGGAGAAGGAGCAGAAAGGGATGGAGCCCTTACAGGATGTAGGGTGCGAAGCGCTGTAGTCTAGATAGCTGAGGGAGTCAGTGGGCTTGTAATGAATATTGGCAGATAGTCTACTGCCAGAAATGGAGACAGAAAGGTCAAGGAAGGGAAGGGAAGTATCTGAGATAGAGCAGGTGAAGATGATGGAAACTGGAAGCGAAGTTGATGAATTTTTCCAGGTCCGGACAAGAGCATGAAGTGGCACCAAAATAGTTATCACTGTACCAGCAAAGGAGTTGTGGGAGGGGACCCAGGTAGGCCTGGAACTAAATGTTCCATATTCCAAGTGCCAACTCTCAGATACTTCCTCCTACCTCCCCCCTGGACCATGACCACACCACTGAACGTCAAGCCAAGCCAATATCTCCAACACTGTCAAACAGCTAAAAGGTTTTGACAGGGAAGAAAAGTTAATGAACAAAAATTTTGACTTTGCTAAATCGAAGTGAGAATTTACCATGAGCTTGAAATGGAATTACATCTACAGTTAATGAACAGGATGAATGGACTGTGGACTTGAATGGGACGTTCTTAGCTGAGGTAAACATTAGGAATAAGAGGAAAAAAGAAACGCAAGGGAAATTTTACAATGCTATGATGTACAAATTCTGCGAATCTTGTTGCATTTACTGTCTTGTGGGGTTGAAAAATATTGTACGATGCTATTTTATTAGGATATTTATAAGTTTGTGTGAAGTGGATTTATAATGAGGTTTTACAACTCTAGCAAACACAGTGTAAATAAAACTGCCCGTTGCCCAGTAACAGAGGCCATAGGGAAACAGAAAGTAGTTGGGAGTTCAGTTGAAAGAAAGTACCCAATATAAGTAGCATCTCAGAATCTACTGGAACAGGCATAGAGAGATTGGAGATTAAGCCTCAATCTAAAGCACAGAAAGGGGGGGGAAGAGAGAAAGAAGGGGTAGTGTAATAGAGTTAATGTTTTGTTGTTTAATGAATGTTCCATTCTTTTGTTACAAGTTCATCCACTGATGTTTATTACTGTTCAGCAGTCACCCTCCACGTATCCAAACAAAAACATGACGATCCATCAAGCTGGGTTCCACTCTGGGGTCTGACTTGTCCAATAGTATCAGCTGCAATCATAACAGGACCATTGCTTTTTATGCCCGATAGCATTGCACAATTATTCAAATTGTAATTGCCAAAAGCAAAAACTTAATTTACTTTTTGTAATGTTTTCCCCAAGTTAGATTTTAATGATACTTCACCACCAACCAACCCCACCTCCTCCAATATTCCTGTCAATTACATGAATGGCGTGTGCTGGGCACCAACCAGCATTCTGCCAGGAGGCAAACGTGGCAATATAGAATCATAGAATCCTACAGTGGAGGAGACCGCCATTTGGCCCATCGAGTCTGCACCGACCACAATCCCACCCAGGCCCAATCCCCATAACCCCATTTATTTACCCTAGCTAGCCCCCCTGACTATAAGGGCACCAGAGTAGTAAATACTTTCATGAACTTTTTCTGGAGCATGAATGAGAGATCCAAGGTTTGATACTATAATTGGGAATTTTAACAGTCATTCTAGCCAATTGTTTTATTAGAAACAGTACCAATAAAAAATTCCCTTAAGACATGAGATACGAAAACTCACCCCCACCCATACAAGCCTTTCATTTGACGACACCTTCACATGGGAATCAAAAGCAGTTTAAAAATATGAACAACAGATGCTGTAGGATGACTGTTCCAACAAAGTATGCTTAATATTAATCCAGCTTTTGAACCAACTGAAATTGGAGACTGGGATAAAATGTTGCTCAGAGTGCCACCATATTGGAAAACTTTTCAGAATCACTGTTGAGATTCAACCTGCAATGAAAATGGTGTGAAATAGGTTTAATAGTTTGAAAAACGTAAAAGGTAGTGAATTCCATTTCTCTAATTGAACTTAAGAACGTTGTGTGTTAAGCACTGGTGGAATAAAGTTGATGTAGAATAATACAACAAGAGTGAGGCTTTTTATAAAATGCAGGACTGGGCAGGGGAAATATCACGTGAAAAATGTTTTAAAAATACTATCCTGTAACTTTCCCAGATTGTATGGCAAATAATTGTTTGCAAGGAATGAAGAATCATCCTAACACCAACTATTAAGCCAAAATGGATTGATCAGAACTAAATTAAAAAAGAGAAAGAATGATTGGGACTATAATTAAGTTGAATTTTTGTCTCACCTTCCGATTCCACTTCTCTTCCTCACCCCAGGCAGTAAAATTCACACAAAACTACACAATGATATCGGAGGGCAAGGAAGATACCCAAACACTGACAATCATTGACGTCCACAACCACACCAATAGGCAACTAATTTCTTTCTGGCCATTGTTCAAAATTCATGACAAATGAAAAAACAAGAGTTATTAGCAAGTTATACACAAGTGCTAAAACCTCAAAAAAAATAGCATTTTTCACCCAAAGTCAAATATAAGATTACATTTTTATTTCAAGCTTATAAATTTTAATGATAGTCGTGAAACTAAAAACAACATCCTCGCAAGTAACAATGTAGACAGAATTATATGGTTGAATTACAGATATTGAACTGCAGCATTGAGAAATCAGGTTTTGTCTCAACATTTACAATCTTTCCCCCAACTCTCATTTTACAACCAAAAAAGTCTTTAGGATAGGAAAAGATTATCTGTAACTACATTGTTCGTAATGTGGAAGAAAGATGTTGCGTCACTGAAGCACACTATTGCAACAAAATATACACCTTCGGGAATTCATAAATTTTTAAATACTGTATTTTTAATATTGCAGATTGCTTTGCTCCAGGTGTTTTTGTTTAGAGACTTGTCAGTCTTAAATAATTTCTATTCCAGTTATTGCCTTCTCTTTATACTCAAGATGGTCTACAAATAGACCTAGTGTTTATAGAAAATTCTGTGAACAAGTTTCTGAAAATGTACAAAGTTCCTCAAAAAGTTGCTTCAGGAAACTTCCTTAAAATCAATTTAAGAATCACGATACAGACTTAGTTTATTAGGTTACTATGGGGCCACAGTTCCTATGCTTTATTCGATCCAAATGCTCAAATTCAAAACCTGGGAGACACACATACACACACACACTAGCTTAAGTTTCACTTCAAGTTTGAATCTTCAGCTATTTGATCTTACTGGAAAATATTTTTAAATGCACTGTTTTGGAGGTGGAAGAATTTCACCTTCTTGTTAAATTATGACTAGCGAATTGTGAAGTGCATTTTGTATTGCTCCAAATAATCAATGAAGTAAACATGAAAAGAAAGACAACTGAACACCATGAAAAAAGAAACCATGGAGGACAAAACTGCTGTACTCAGTATATATTTTCAGGAGAGAAAAATCTGATGGGCAAGAAAAGTGTTTTGAATAACAAAACTATACATGAAACACTTTTGCTTGTAATCAACAGGGCAAAAGCAATACTTCTGAGGGATTCTTCACAACTTGATTCTATTTTCTTTACTCTCATTGTATTTAAATATACCTAATAAACCTGGGTCCAATACAAACGCCCCTTAATCTTTCCAATTGACTTTTATGAAGCACTGTAACCAGGAAATACAGCCATTCTAGGTTGCAGACTTTCCATAACCAACATTCAAATCATTAACAGGAAGCATGCTTCCACCAGGAAGACAGGAAATGCCTGCTATTCACAATTGAACTCTTCAGTTCCAGGAAACAATCCAGCAAACCACTTCTTCACTGATAAAAATAGACCAACTATACAGCACAAAATGGGCAGTGGGAAGTCCATCAGTTTAGGAAGTCAGCTGTAGTCAAGCTAAACGAGACATGCGTCAGATTTTTGTCCTATACCAATGTCCCACGAGAAGGATGCAAAGTTGTTCTTTTTCTGCTTGCAATCTATTAATAAGAAACGCACTTGTACAAGTGTTTTGCATGATCCCCATTTACCCTGCTGCGCACCTCACCTCCAACCTTCCAACAGCATGTAGCACAAGATCTGGAATTAGCCACACTGAGAAAAGTGATGCAAACACCCAAATTGGATTGGTGGATCAGAAAGCCAGGTGCACCGAAAACACAATTGTTGCTGCACTACGAAAGCAATTTCACTCCAAAACAGATCTGTACAGGTAGTAATCCCAGAAATACCACAGTGTAAATATTAAGCTTCTAGCTTAGTTGCAGAAAACCAAACATTTGTATACACACTGCAAAAAAAGGTTCTTAAATTCTATGGGTCATCCAAGAGAGTCTTTTCAATTAAGAATGTGTTTAATAAAAACTGTTGATTCCACAACAGGCTTTGTTCAGCATTTATTTGTAGGTGGTTACAAAGATAAGATGGGTAAAAAGATCTGCATCTGTTCAGTGAATACACCACTATACTCGTGTTTGAAAAGGTGAAATCAAGCTTTAAGAAGTACTTCATACATTACTGCTGCTCCAGAAACATACTAAATAGAACTATGTGGCACACTGTGTATTTGACCCAGTACCAGAAATTCTACTAAACCAATCACAGGATTGCCTTTTACAAAGTTTCCTGGCAACAGCAAAAAGCTTTTACATGACGTATAACACTTCAAACATCTTTTTCCGCACTAGCATATTTTTTTAATAAACGCTTTCTCCTTAATTATCCCAACTATTTATTCAAAACAACTTCTCCAAGTTGAGGAGATAGAACAAATCACTGACCCATCCATGACCACTTTCAATGCCTTTTGGTGATCCAACAGGAGGTGAACTTGTAGCAGGGGAGGTAACCAACTCCATTTCTTCCTCCCCTGAAATGGGGCTTTTGAGTAAGGTGCTACACCAGCTCAGCTGAGAATAGCAAAACTACAACATGTAAACATCAGTACCAGGCAGTGAAGCCAAAGATGTTACTGTGATAGCGCCCCAAGATATAATTGAACAACCAGTAGCTTTTATAGCTGCACTTGGTGCAGTTAGAAAACTCATTGTAGGTCCTCAACGGAGAAGCAAAAACTCCTTTAAAATTTCAACTGTTGCTCCTAAATTCAGAAAAGTATCTCAACAATTCTGTATTAAATGTTTTTTATGCTTAAATTAGAAGAGAATAGAATTAAGTTAAACCCCTCACAAGTCAAAATAACAATTCTTAAAGTCTCTCTGTCAGAGACAATTCTTTTCAGAGATGCCACTTTAAGCAACAGAAAATAGGAAGAAATGCAGAATGATCATTAATTCATTCATACTCTTCTTCGTCATCATCATCATCGTCATCTTCAATATAGGACGTAGGGGTCTCCATTCTGGGATCGGAATAGTGTGTACCATTGAAACTTCCTTGTGCTTGACTGGTCACTAAGGCCACTTCGGTATCAGTTGGTAAGGCTACTTCGTCACTTGCACCAAATGCTCTGAAAGTAAAATAATTTATTGAAGAGGATCAAAAAAAGAAATCTGAGGCGGAAGGGAAAATGCAAGAGAAATGAAAAGAAAGAAACAGAGGTGAGAGGGAACAAAGGACAGAGAGAGGAAGGGATAAAATAAAAATGGTAGTAAATAAGAGAAGGACTGGTCTGAATGCAGATGAATTCAACTATATTAATAGCGGACTTTTTTCAAAGCAAAAGGCTTCTGTTCTAGTTCACTCAGTCAAATCAAATGTTTTGATTTTTAAACTATTAGAAGCATTTTCATTCAAATGCTTGTAGAAAACAAACTGAAGATATAACATGAGAAAACAGAAGTCTTGGTACAGACAAATCTGATTAAAAGGCAAGTCAACTAGTGAAATTTTAAGACCGTCAAAGCCATGGTTTGAGGATGATATCAAATGAAGAGTGGCACAGTGATTAGCACTGCTGCCTCAACGCCAGGGACCCGGGTTTGATTCCTGGCTTGGGTCACTGTCTATGGCATTTGCGTGTTCTCCCCGTGTCTGCAAGGGTTTCCTCCGGGTGCTCCGGTTTCCTCCCACAGTCCAAAGATGTGCAGGGGGGTTGGGTGGATTGGCCATGCTAAATTGCCTCAGTGTCAGGGGGACTAGCTAGGGTAAATGCATGGGGTTATGGAGATAGGGCCTGGATGGGATTGTGGTCGGTGCAGACTCGATGGGCCGAATGGCCTCCTTCTGCACTGTAGGATTCTATGATTCTGTGAAGAACCAGAGATACAAACTGCCAAATTGAACAGCCTTGTATGGGAAATGGTTTCTTAAAATCTTCATTAGATTGTTGCTTCAAAGCTACAAAGGCTGCTTCAATATTGAGAGCAGAATAATGAAATGAAACCACCCAGCTGTGGTAAATCAGGTGTGAAAATTAAAGGTGAAGAAGGAGCTCCTGCAGACTTACCTATTGGACTGGAAGCTTGATGAAGATGTGGATGCTGCTACTGAACTTGGGCCTGAGTTAACATTTTGTACTCCTTTCGCCATTTCTGTATAACAAGGAAAATTAGTACTTATTTAACATTCCCAAAAATACTATGTTAGACTTTCAATTTAGCTGGATTTGGCATCAGGGATTTCGAAGTGGGTATGATGAAAGTTTGATTTCAAGTAGACTTGAATTTTTGTTGAATCTAAGGAATTCTAGAACCTTTGCAGCCACCTCTTTTAAAACACTAAAATGTAGATAATCAGGTTGAGAGTTGCTAACTTTTAGACCCATTAAATTCTTCAGTACTCATTCTTTACAATACCAATTTCTCCAAGTTCCTCCGTCTCACTAGACCATTGGTTCTCCACCATTTCCAGAAATGTTTTTCTATCTTCTAGCATGAAGACATATTCAAAGTTTCCATTTAATTATGTTTCTTTCTTTATTCCCCATTATAATTTCCCCGAGTCTCTGCCTCCAAGGTATCCATGCTTGTTTTCATTCATCTCCTCCCCCTTTAAATACATTTAGAAGCTTTTACTTGTTAGCAATAAACATGCTAACTTTACCCTCATATTGCATCTTCCTTTCCAAATTGGGGCGGTGCGGTGGCAGTGGTTAGTACTGCTGCCTCACCGCACCAGGGACCCGGGTTTAATTCCAGCCTTGGGTGACTGTGTGGAGTTTGCACATTCTCCCAGTATCTGTGTGGGTTTCTGCCGGTGCTCCGGTTTCCCCCCTCACTCCAAAGATGTGCAGGTTAGGTTGACTGGCCACAGTAAATTGCTCCTTATCATCCGGGGGACTAGCAGGGCAAATATGTGGGGTTACGCGGATAGAGTCTGGGTGGAATTGTGGTTGGTGCAGGAGGCCAAATGGCCTCCTACTGTAATGTGAGGATTCTATGAAATCAATTTATTGGCTATGTTCTGCAAAATTCTAATATCCCTTCATTTTTCAGGTCAATGGCTAAAGGAGTCAAATTGGAGAGGGGACCATTAAAATTGGCCTCCACCACCACTACCACTCAAGCAGTGGATTCCAGATCATAACCACTTGTTTTCCTGTTTTTATTGGGAATCATTCATATCAGTGAACCTGCCCCCAATGGGAACAATATCTGCTCTGGACCCCTCATTTTCAACACGTCTATTAAATCTCCTGTTAATCTACTGTTCTCTAAAGAGATCAGCCCCAGCTTCCCCAAGCTACTTACATAACTGAAGTCCCTCAGCCCTAGAACCAGTCTCAAATTCTTCCGATTCTCCCGAGTGCGCGATTTTGCAAATGGGTCAGAATTTTCCCATTGAGGTCAAACCAGCATTTTATCTCATCGTGGTTTCCTTGCTCTTGTACCCTATGCTTCTATAATATTTATAAAGCCCAGGATTCCCTATGTCTTTTAACCATTTTCTCAACCTGCCCTACAACCTTCAATGATTTGCGTATATATCCCCAGGTCTCTTGGGTTCTGCACTTTGGATAGAATTTTCAAAACTCATCCATGGGATTTGAGCATCACTGCTATGGCCAGCATTTATTGCGCATCCCTAGTTGCCCTCGAGAAGGTGGTGGTGGTGAGTCATCTTGAACCACTGTCATTCATACTGCTGTTAGGGAGAAAATTCCAGGATTTTGACCCAGCAGTGGTACAGTTCAAAGTTAGGATGGTTTGAGACATGGAGGAGAAATTACAGGTGGTGGTGTCGCCATGCCTCTGCTGCCCTTGTTCTTCAAGGCAGTAGGGGTCAAAGGTTTTGAAAGCGCCGAAGGAACCTTGGCAAGTTGTTGGGGTGCATCTTGTAGCTAGTACACATTGCTGCTGGTGGAGGGAGTGCAAGGTTAAGATGGTGAAGCTGTGCCAATCAAGCGAGCTGTTTTGTCATGTTTTGGAGTTGCTTCAGGTTGTGTAATAGCCTACCTAATTCACTAATGTTTTTCAGGAAAGGAAATATGCCATCCTACCAAGTCTGTCTACATGGCTCCAGATCCACATCAATGTACATAGAATCTTACACAGTGCAGAAGGCCATTCGGCCTATCGAGTCTGCACTGACCACAATCCCATCCAGGCCCTATCCCTATGCATTTACCCTAGCTAGTCCCCCTGACACCAAGGGGCAATTTAGCATGGCCAATCCACCTAACCTGCACATTCTTGGACTGTGGGAGGAAACCAGAGCAGACAGAGAATATTCAAACTCCAGGCAGTGACCCAAGCCGGGAATCAAACCCAGGTCCCTGGCGCTGTGAGGCAGCAGTGCTAACCACTGTGCCACCATGCCGCCACTATGTGGTTGACTCTTAACCACCCTCTGAGCAAAACCGTTACAATAAAAATATATTTTACGTATGGCTCTCCTCATTCTTTAGACCAAAAAATGTATGACTTCACTTGTGTACTTGTCATCTGTCACATGCTTATCCATTCCACCATCCTATGTCCTCTTGAAATCCATCAACAGCAGTTCACAGAACTTCTAAGTTTAGTGTAATTTATAAAATTCAGAAATTATGCCCTGCACACCCACGTCTGGATCATTTATATGTATCAAGTAAAGCAGTGGTTTGCGGATTGATTGTTGGGGAACCTTCCTCCAGTCTACAAAACAATCTTTCACCACTACTGTTTCCTGTTATTTAGTCAATTTCTCAACATGTTGCTATTGCCCCTTTTATTTTGCTGGCAAGTCTGTTATTTCATAAATATTACACCCTTTTCACATCTTTAAGACTTGGACATCGCTCAGTGACCAGAATTGTACACAGTACTTCACCTATAACCTGATTTGATGTTCTGTTCAGACTTGCTCATCTCCTGAGATTTGCCTCCAATCTTCCCAACATCTCTGACAAAAGAGCTCCAAGAGACAAATCAAAAACTTGCACAGGACTTTCCTCAAAGCAGTAAAATTGAAATTGTGTCAAGATAGGCAACCATTCCACTGGCAAAATAGCAAATCTCATGGAACGATAGCCTTTATAGGTTGAAATTCCACACTGGTAACTCCAGATTAGTTAAACATGCTTAAGCTTGTCATATGGCTGCGCCAACCAACCATTGAGTTAGACCACAAAGGAACATGAAATCCTGGAGCACTGGGCAAACCATTTGACATCAAGATCTCTCTGTGAAAGGACATATAAAGCCCGAGTGTGGCTAAACATGAGAAAGTTAAGTGCTGTTGAGAGAAGGTGAAGTCGATACATCAAGTGGAAAATGGGTATTGCAAAGCAGTCATTGGGAGATTCCACCATTGACTTTGTTCAGCATTATGAAACACAAGGCGAACATCTTGTACTGTTCGACGAGCAGGCATTCTCTGCAGCAAGGAAGAGGACGAGAACGGTTGCTTATCCAGGCATTGAAGAAGCTCTGCAAAGGTGATTCAAGGCAGCCTGAGCAAATGTTCCCACCTCCTGTCCAATCCTGCAGGAAAGGGGAGTCACCCTGGCAAAGAAGCTGGGCCACATGGAGTTCACCTACAGTAATGGATGATTGTATTGATTGAAGAAAAGGTATGGCATAGTCGTCTTGTGTGGTAAGCAGTGAGGGTGCAGCTGTCATGGCAGGAACAGACGATTGGTTTTGAAATGGTCTCACTCACATTTTGAATAATGCAGATGAAACCATCTTTTGTCAGACTGCTCTATAATGTTAAAAGATGAAACGTGCAGCAGCAACTGATCTCTCAGATTATGGAGGCCATCGATAAGGAGTACAATCCAACTGTTCTAGAGGCCATGTTCAGAGTGAAGAAAGCACGGAAGATGGAGACAGAAGCCACAAATGCCCACTGCTTCCACCATGCTTGGTTCAAACAGGTTATGGCTTTACAAATTGTGGGCAGTATGGTGGCACAATGAATGGCATGGTGGCACAGTGGGTAACATTGCTGCCTCTCAGTGCCAGGGACCTAGGTTCGATTCCTGGCTTGGGTTACTGTCTGTGTGGAGTCTGCACGTTCTCCCCATGTCTGCATGGGTTTCCTCCAGGTGCTCTGGTTTCCTCCCACAGTCTAAAGATGTGTGGGTTAGGTGGATTGGAAATGCTAAATTGCCCCTTAGTGTCGGGGGACTAGCTAGGATAAATACATGGAGTTAAGGGAATAGGGCCTGGGTGGGATTGTGGTCGGTACAGACTTGATGGGCCAAATGGCCTCCTTCTACACTGTAGGATTCTATTAAATCGCCAAGAATATGGAGGAGTTGTGAGGACAATTACCTGATTCCAAAGCACTTTTTGCTCACCTGTGGGAGGTTGGCCTGGAAATTCTAGTAGAGGTAACTATGGAAACCTACCCAGAGGTGGTCAATGCCGTTCGCTGCAGAACGGAACCGACAGGGTTGAAAGGTTATGGGGGTGAAGGCAGGAAAATGGAATGAGGAGCATATCAGCCATGATTGAATGGCAGAGCGGACTTGATGGGCCAAGTGGCCTAATTCTCCTCCTATCTCTTATGAACTTATGACAGATGATGCAATCGTAATGCAGTATGTTTGTCAAACAAGGAGCCAGATGACACTGAAGAGTCCGATGAATGCCTCTTTGCCTGTTTCCCTGCCTGCCTGTTTCCCTAGCCGATTACACAAGTGCTGTAGAGATGCTCTGGGATATTACATTGCAGCACGAAAAAACCAAAAGCATGTTTGTTTGTACTGATATGATGCAAAAACAGAAAGATGCTGGAAAATCTCAGCAGGTCTGGCAGCATCTGTGAAGAGTGAGTCGAGCCAATGTCTAGATGACTGTTCGGCAGAGCTCTGGCCCCCACCTACTAGCCTTGCCCCAACCCACAAAGGCCCCAAAAAAATGAATACTAAACTATACAGGAAAGCTTTGTGACAATCTGTGTTATATGTAGCTTTAATCACCCGAGCTATGGGTACAACAGATCTCATCATCCATGGGCTAGATTAATAAGTAGATTCCAAAACTTGATAACTACTTGGCAAGACAAGGTGCCAATGTCATTCTTTCCTTCCTGCAGTAGGCAGGGCTCTTTGCTGGCACAGGCCATTGGTAGCCAGGAGATACCCACCATGCTTGCAGACAGACCGTTAAGTGCTATATGCAAAAGTAGGATTATTTGTTTTATTACTGTTCTGACTTTTGAGTATTGGCACCCACAATATACAAGATATCAGAACCAGAGAAAAATTCCCTAAGATGAATTCAATTTCTATATAATCAAACAGTCCGATTTTACCTCCTTAATGACATTAACTGACAAGTCATTTATGTTTGCCTAAAAAAAGTCTGAGGTCACAACAACCTAAAAAAGTCTGAGGACACCTCTATAACTGTAACATTACGTTCTGCACTCTCTTGTTTCTTTCTCTATGAACGGTATGCTTTGTCTGTATAGCGCGCAAGAAACAATACTTTTCACTGTATGCTAATACGTGACAATAATAAATCAAAACAAAAAATTCAACTCACTTCTAAATAATTCATTGGAAGAAATTTGAGAAGGATGCTTGTATAAATTATACATCTTTCTTTTGACTAACTTGGAAATAGCAAAAATGCTTAATACAAATAAGCGTGCGTGGTAAAATTAGATAAATTATGCTAAGAATACATCATTCAGCACAATTTTACAACTATCTTTAATATACCAAAATCAAACATATGATGGACAGACCCCATGTATAAATTACAACCTGCCGCCCCATTTTACCTATTACATATGGTTCCAACACGTGGGGTATGAGGCTCTTAGCCATCTTCAACTCATCAGCAGAACAGCCACCAGACTCCAATCCAAAAGCCATTCGCATTCTCTTAAGAATTTCAATATCATCGTGGATTTCAAATGTATTATCAAAGTTAAAAAAATATTCGAACCTGTGAATAAAGAAGTGAAAATGTTGAACTTTCCACTTTTGGGAAACCCAAGAAAACCTGCTCCCAGTCTGCACTGGTAAGGCTCATTGGGAGTTGAAGCTCCCGGCCTCCAAGCTCAACACCAAAGTAAACTTGGGTTTTCAAAACATCTTCATACAACATATTTGATTAAAAAAAGCCAAGTTTGAACTTCATACACAACATAGTCAGATTTGCCATACTTACTTATCAGGAGAGATGCTGCAGTCTATGATTGTTTTTTTGCTGGTGTTGACTAAAATGAAGGGCAGCTGGATGGCAGTATTGGGAGAAGGAACCCTGCCAGATTGTTGTTCTACAAGGCGATTTCGCTGAACCAGATTCTTAAAGGCAATTTGCTATAAAATATAAATTGCTTGTAATTTAAACTCAGTTATGTACTTAATTAATTTTATGTACATTTACTTGCCCCTTTCTTTCTCAAAAACATTCAGCCATACAAGCCTTTCAGCAAAGGATAAGCACAGGCCAAGACTCCTATTTCTTCCTCAAATAGCACCACAGGATTTTCGGCATCTATCTAGGACCTTCTAACTCAGATGGAGGAGTGCTACCACTGAGCCAAATCAGACATCTTTCAAGAAGACCTCTGACATAACGTGGAATCTCCTGGACAATTCTTATAGAACTAATGTTATTCAAAAATATCACAATAAAGATGTAAGCTTGGTAAACCTTGAAAAAGACACTCCTTGGGGTGAGAATAAATTTAACCATTACATGGCAGTAATGTAAACTGCACAATGCTGCACATTTTGTAGCTTTATTTTACCTGCAGCAGCAACTCCTTAAGCTGTGACTGTTTCTGTTTAATTGTTTCCATTTTCTTCCGTTTCTCCATCTATTCACGGAAAAATTAAAAAGGTCCATCACTTGCTGTAGACTACAGACAACTTACACTTACATAGGACTTATAACATAGTAAAATGTTTCAAGGAGCATCACTAGAATGTTATCAAATAACATTTGACACAGATATTAGGGCAGGTAGAGAGACTAAAGTGGTACGTATTACCACTTTGCATGGAAATACCAGTCTTTCCTCAAGCCAAATTGGGATCTAAAGGATACCAGGGCAACAAAACAGTGACCTGGGACCCCCCAGTTGGCTTTCAGTCAGACAGAATGGAGACAAGCAGTGCTGGCAGCTGGGAGACTGAGCAAAGGAAATCAAAAAAGTGGATTTCTAGTGGCAACAGAAGAAACACACAGCAGTTTGAAAATGTAACTGAATTATGGAAAATAATTCAGCGTGCATCAATTCCCGTTCCAGTTAATCATGAAGGCCCACCTTTTCAACCTTGGGTCTCACTTGAAGTGTGCTGAGCTTTAGGTTAAAGCACCATTAGTCAGCTCTCTCTCTCTCACACACAAAGAGAGGAGCAGCCTCTGGTCATCTGGGATTATGGTGACTTTACCTTTTTACTACGCTTTATGGAGACAAAAGATCACTGTGCTCTTACCTCCAGATTTTGGCACTCTTGAGCTGAGTTTGTGGGAAGTCCTATCCACTTGATTTCCTTCTTCTCTTTGGAGATTATATTCATTGCCATGAGCACATTCAAGGCATCATATACACGACGTCTTATATTCTTTTGATCGTATCCCTGCTGTGCATTAGAGTTTGCATAATATCACTATATACAACCTTAATTTGCTCCAAAGTAAAAGTATTGAGACATATCATTCAGTGAAAGCCACATTGCACATACAATTGTGTCATCTACCATGGTTACACATGCACTCGTCAGGAAAGGTTTTTTTAGCCAAGCAAAGGTTACACACTTCTGCAAATGAGAGGAACTGCTCAAGTCTTGATTTAACAGTTTGCAAATTGGTTATCTGGCCACTCTCAGCAGCAGAACAGAGTAGCAGGAAGGGGCCAACTACAAACTAGGTACAGTTTACAGCTGTCCAAAACCTGACAGTTTAAGGCAGAAACAGATACTCTTTCTTTGCCTCTGGAGCACTGGATTATTTCAACAAAATGCTCTCACCAAAAATCAAATATGACAAGGAAAAAAGTTCTCAAAAACCCAGAGTATTTATTGTTAGCATAGCAGTGGCGCTCCTGGATTGGTAAACCAGAGTCTGGATTAACACTCTGAAGAACCAAGCTCAAATCCCATCAATTGGTGGAATTTAAATCTGATTAAATAAATCAGAATAAAAAGCTAGCATTAGCAATGGTGCCCAAACTACCAGATTGTTGGAATAACCCATCTGGTTCACTGATGTCCCTCGGAGAAAATTTGCCCTACCATTATCCAGTCTAGTTTACATATGATTTCATACTATACAAGAAATAGAAGCACCAGTAGGCCTATGGCCCACTGAACTCCTTTCAGTTAATAAGATCGTGGCTGATTTCACTGCACATTAACTTCACTTGCCTGCATGCTCCTCATAACCCTTGGCTCCCTTGTAAATCAAAAACCTGCCTGACTCATTCTTGAATATATTCAATGACTCAAGCTCCATTGCTCTCTGACCAATGACCCTCAAGTGAGGACATTCTGCCTCATCTCCTTAAATGGGACATGCCTTATTTTTTAAACTTTGGCCCTTAGTTCTAGATTCCTGCACAAGGGAAAACTTCCTCTCAGCATGCATTCTGGTAAGTCTCCTCAGGATCGTTAATTATAATCTCATGTTTCTACAAGGTAATCTCATTTTTCTAAACTCCAATGTGTATATCACTAACTTGCTCAACCTACCCTGTAAGATACCCCTTTCATCCTTGGAATTAGTCTCGTGAACCTTCTCTGAACCGCTTCCAATGAAAGTATATCCCTCCTTAAGACCTGGCAAGGCACTTCGTTGTATCAATTGCAAGTACTTTGGGTGCACCATTTGGACCTCACCAGTTCAAGATGACAGCTCACCATCTTTGCAAGAGCTATTAGAAATGGACAACTTCCCACAGGATCAAAAATTTTTTTTCCAAGGCCCCAAAGTGATTCTAAAATGATTACTAAGTATTTCCAACACAGGTCGCTTTGTCCCACCACCCAAGCTGAATTTCCCCACCCTTGCCCAGGAAGACTGAAGCCAAAAGTGAGATCAACACTATCACATGCTGAATTCAAACATGGAAATTTCCTGGTCTGTTTGGCTTAGCATCACATATTATAATTAATCAATAAATACCCAGTCACCTTGTTCCCATTCACCTCAGTCAATCTGAGGAACGTCCACTGTTGGCATCCTCTCCCAAAAAAGTAATTATACGAAGTAGTGAGAAATTCAATTCCAAAAATTGTCAGGGAACATTTAAGAACCTATTCTGGAAGGCTGAAGGTATTGATGTACAAGATAAATGGTCTCTTTTCATAGGTTAAGGCAATGTTAATGACCAATTATCATTTTGCTGCAACAGTATTTTTACACTCGTCACAGAGTAATAAAGTCATAAAAGAGTGTTTAAAAATCCAGAAAATCTTTCTCCTTCATAAATCAAAGGTTGCATAATACTATTTTACACTTAACTCCCAAGGAAATAAAGGTATTCTTCAATTTGCTTCATAAGAGAGTTAGATGATTTGTTAGGCAGAAAACAGGGATAATGGGTATGTATTCAAATTGAAAACAAATTATCCGCAGTCTCACTGGGTGCTAGAGCATAAATTGTTCACTTTTTAATAATTACTTTGATACCAGTAGGTAAGTGTACACTTTGGTCTAAACTTCTACAAACAGATGGGGATCCATTTCCAGCTGGGTTCCTTTTGCTGGAAAATGATCATCTTACTTAGGACTGAGATGAGGAGAAATTATTTCAAAGGGCTGCAAATCTTTGGAATTTTCAACCCTACAGAGTTGTAGCTGCCCCATTGTTGAATATATTCAATATCGGGATAAACAGATTTTTGGTATCTCAGGGAGTCAAGGGATTAGGAAACAAGCAGGTAAGTGGAGTTAAAATCCAAGATCAGCCACAATGGGTTACATGGTCTTCTCCTGCTGCCATTTCATGTGTTTATCATAATAAGAGAGCCAAGACTGAACAGATTGGTGGCATTGCAAGTAGCGTTGACCAGAGCATTAAATTACAGATACATTGATTATAGAGTGGGCAAAATTGTAGAGGTTGAATTTAAAGAAGAAAGTCACCCATTTTGGACACAAAATAGACAGATCAAAATAGTTGTTGTTTACAAAAACGTAGGAAACATGGTGGTCCAGAGACTTAATGGTCCATGTAAACACATCTCTAAAATGTTGCGCAGCTACAAAAAAACCCCAGGATTGTTGGAGTGTTTGCCTTTAAATTTTGAGTGTTGGAACTTAAAAGGAAGAATGTTTTGCTACCACAACACAAAGCCTCAGAAACAGAAACTAGGAGGAGTAGGCTATTCGGCCTTTTGAGCCTGCTCTGCTATTCATTTTGATCATCGAATTCAATATCCTGATTCCCCCCTCCCCCCATATCCCTTGAGCCTCAAGAGATATATCTAATTTCTTCTTGAAATCAGACAATGTTTTGGCCTCAACTACATTCTGTGGTAGTGAATTCCACACATTCACCACCCTCTGGGTGAAGAAATTTCTCACCTCAGTTCTAAAAGGTTTACTCCTTATTCTCAAACTATGACCCCTACTTCTGGATTCCCCCACCATTGGGAACATTCTTTCTGCATCTACCCTTTCTAATCCTGTTAGAATTTTATAAATTTCTATGAGATTTCCCCCCTCACTCTTCTAAACGCCAGTGAACATAATCCTAACCGACTTAGTCTATGACAGACCTGCCATCCCAGGAATCAGCCTGGTAAACCTTCGCTGTGCTCCCTCTATAACAAGGACATCCTTTCTCAGATAAGGACACCAAAACTGCTCACAATACTCCAGGTGTGGCCTCATCACCACACTATATAATTGCAGCAAAACATCCCTATGCTCAAATCTTCTCGCTATGAAGTCCAACATACCATTTGCCTGCTGTACCTGCGCGCTTACTTTCTGCAACTGATGGTCTCGTTGAGTATCCACTTGTCTCAATTTACACCCATTCAAGTAATGATCTGTCTTCCTATTATTGCTCCTAAAGTGGATAACCTCACATTTATCCACATTATACTGCATGTCATGCAGATGCCCACACACAGTCTGTCCAAATCACACCGAAACATCTCTGCATCCTCCCCATACCAAATTGTCATTACCGAAGAAAATGGTTAAGAATGTGCACCTTAATTGTGTTTCCTTCAATTACACACCTAATTTAGCAAGAAGACAATTAAATTTAGTTTTATCCACAATGAAGCAAACTTTTGATCACCCTATCTGATGGGCTCAGGTCAGTTTGTGTTCTAATGTCACTTAGTTATGAGGAGAGATTGGGTAAACTGGGGTTGTTCTCCCTGGAAAGACAGAGGATGAGGGGAGACTTAATAGAGGTGTATAAAATTATGAAAGGCACAGATAGAGTGAATGGTGGGAAGCTTTTCCCCAGGTCGGTGGTGACGTTCATGAGGGGTCATAGGTTCAAGGTGAAGGGGGAGGGGGGGAGGTTTAACACAGATATCAGAAGGACATATTTTACACAGAGGGTGGTGGGGGCCTGGAATGCGCTGCCAGGCAAGGTGGTGGAGGCGGACACACTGGGAACGTTTAAGACTTATCTAGATAGCCACATGAACGGAGTGGGAATGGAGGGATACAAAAGAATGGTCTAGTTTGGACCAGGGAGCGGCACGGGCTTGGAGGGCCGAAGGGCCTGTTCCTGTGCTGTATTGTTCTTTGTTCAAGGAGAAATGCCAAACTGGATTTGTATTCACCAGAATTTAGAAGCGGATTTGATTGTCTTTTGTTTAGAATTTTGATTGGAATTGATGGAGAAAAATTTCCACTGACAGGGGAGCCTAGAACAAGGATTCATACGTAACCTTAAAATCAAAGCCAGGTCATTAGGAGAAAGGTTAGGAAAATGGTAAAAATTTGGCACTCCCACAAAACTAGCAAGTACTAGCGCAATTTAGAATTTTAAATTTCGGATTAATTTTTTGCTAGATAAGAGTGGTAAGGAATAGGGGGCCATTGCAGGTGATGGAATTAGGATACAGAGCATCTAAAATCTCACAGCAGAACAATTTTGAGGGGTTGAACGGGTCACTGCTTTTCTTATTCTCAAACAATTTGATCAAGATCATATATACAAATTTCTATTTTATTGGTTATCAAATGAAACCATTAAACGGGCAAACAAAAAATCAATGGCAAGCAGGACATCGACTTTATTGAACTGCTGGATTATACTAGAAAGAATTGGGAATCTGTCAAATGTCCTTTTACTTCAAACATACAAACTGAAGAAAAACACTACTCTCTTATCTGCCTTCATTTGTTTTAAAGGATGTTGCAACAGGCTCGATGGGCCTAAATACAAGCAGCTCTGTTACACATTGTTCTGAAATGCAAGCTGATGAAAACTCAAATGATAAAAAAAGTTTGGGTGTATTAATACCCATTTCTACCACTAGAGAACATTTATTACACAGGTCACACAAGTCCTCTAGTGGAAGGAACTAGATGCAGCAATATTAAACTAAAAAAATCAACTGGAGAACACTCATACACTGAATCATAGAATCCTTATAGTGCAGGAGACGACCATTTGGCCCAGAGTCTGCACCAACTCTCCAAAAGAACATCTTACCTAGACAAGAGATAATCTGTCAGAAGGGCCAAATGCATTAACTCATTCCATGTCTAACGTTTGTCAATCGTAAACAAAGTTGGTGCAGATGCCAGATAACTTCACCAACATCTCTCTTCCTCCCCACACACTCATTCAATCCATTTTGAACACAGTACCTGCAGCTCACCTTGGCATCTCACTTTGGTCTTCCTACCTTTTTTCCCAGCAGGGCACCTTCCCAAGGTTATCGACCACAAGACATGTTATAATATTCTTGCTATAGCACAGACCATTACAATCCACCGGCCACTCCTCACTACTTACATGCTGATCACTGTACTCACAACAATACCAAATATTTATCCTGCATAACACAGTCACACATCATTTTCACACAGTTTTATGTAGCTCCCACCAGAATTTAATTTATGCAATGGACACTTGCCTCAAACTCTCACCAAACCATGTTCTGGATCTCCCAGGTACAGCAATGCATCTCCATTTCCTGTTCCCAATTCAATTTGCACACATTCATCAGTTTTCTCTCACACACTGCCAATTTCCTTCAACCTTCCTTCATTTTTCTACAACGTCACTTACATATGAGTTTTTGGGAAGCAGGAGTTGACTTTCTATTTATTCTTTTCAGCAGAGTCCATTATTGCAAAACAGCAAATAATTATCCATTCTTCATATGTTGGCCATATACCTTTGAGGATCATAATTCTACAGTTAATGCCCAACATGCTCAACAGCATCAATGTTAAGATCAGGTCAGCATATCTGCAACCTCTTTCAAAACCCAAACACTTCTTGAACCACTGAGTTCAAACACCAAAATGACCAATTTCTCAAGATTAGCATGCCTGCTGCCAGCTTCCAAAGCACATAGACTTGTCTTTCATTAACTGGATACGTCAACCTAACACCACCTTCAAGCAATTCTGTGATAATTCCTTATACTTCCAAGGTGTTCCCATCTTCATCCAACTCTACCTCATCTGTCAATGCTCAATCCAAAATATCCAACTCTCTGTTAACCTACTATATGTCAGGCCTTGATTTCATCATCTGAATGGATCAGTTGGTCACACCTGTTTCTGAAGTTTTACTCCCCACCTTTCATCACAGGTTCAAATTCAATTGTTCATTACTAATCCCTTAAATTTCTTACATTCTAACATAGCGCTATGCAACAGGTACTGCTTTCCATTTCTCTTGGATTATGCACCGGTGACTTTTCTTTCAGTCTTTCCATTTCCTCACAGCCAGGTTGATCAATAAGTTGCTTGCCAATTACTAACCTGAACTCTGTGCTTTACCAAATTGTCATTACCGAAGAAAATGGTTAAGAATGTGCACCTTAATTGTGTTTCCTTCAATTACACACCTAATTTAGCAAGAAGACAATTAAATTTAGTTTTATCCACAATGAAGCAAACTTTTGATCACCCTATCTGATGGGCTCAGGTCAGTTTGTGTTCTAATGTCACTAGAATGGAAGAATAAAATCCAGTCTCTTCTCATTTGCCCACCTTTCCCACCATCAACAAAAGAATTGTCTGTTGAGGAAGGATAATCAAATCTTCATTACAAATCTTCTCACCAAGCATACGCTAGCTTATTTCACAGTCCTGTTCATTGTAGGGGAGTCTACTACACACAAATGTATACGATTAAAACAATTTCCTGTACCTAGATTTACGAAAAGCTCGACAAGGAGTTAATATTGTGTGCGAACAAAAAATGCAGCCACTGTTAACCTGCTAAGCATCAAGAGTGCCTTACTTCATCAGAGCCAGATTCTTGGTTGTTGGTGTTACTGAATTCCGCAACAAGCTCATCCGCCACTTCATTGTAGGTAGTTGTTCCTTTCTGTTGCACTTTCTCACAGACCTTCATCGAGAAATGACGCAATCCTTTGCCATTTTTTTCACCCTTTTTATTCCTTTTACTGAAAAGTAAATTCAAACTTCAAAAATATTTCTGCCTTCAAAATCAAAGAACAAATCTTACAAGATATTTACTTACATGTCCCAACGGCGCTTCAAGCATTATCAAACAAAATTTGACACTAAAACACTGGTGGTGGTACCAGGACAGGTAACAAAAACTGTAATCAGAGTGTTAGGTTTTACGAAGCACCTTATAGGGTTTAGAGAGGGGATTCCAGATCTTAGGGCCTTCGTAGCCTGCATTCAATTGCCAATGTTGGAGCAACTAAAATCAAGGATGCATGAGGGACTCGACTGGAGAAAGTTACACAAGAACATAAGAAATAGGAGTATGCCATATACCCTATCAAATCCTCCAGAAATGTTTACATTTCAAAGAGATCACCTCTCATTCTTTTGAACTCCAACGTACAAGCCCATTTATCCTATCTTCATCATGAAATAACCCGCTCATTCCAGGAATCCAGTAAGTCTTCATTTTACTTACGCCAAGGAAAGCATTTTTTCCTTAGGTATAGTGATCAAAATTGTACACAGTACTCCATGCATGGTCTCAGCAAAGTCCTGTAAAATTGTAGCAGGACTTCAAACCCCATGCAATGTCATTTGTCTTCCTACTTGCTCCAGGTTACAGAACTAGGGAGGGGAAGGAAGAATGGGAACTTTAAAACTAAGGCATTGCTGGAAGGTGTCAACACAGGTTAGCAAGTACAGCAGTGATGGTTCAATGGGACATTGAGTATTGATATGTGGGCAGCAAAATTTTGGATGAGTTCAAGTTTGTAGATGGTGAAGATGGGGGCCTGGCCTGGAGAACTTTGGAAAAGTGTGATGATACTGTGCCTTTAGCAAATGTATTTCGGTCACGTTTCTTGTGAGTAGACGGTTTTATACTTCTGATTACGGTGCTGATTGTCGATAACTGGTAGCCCACATGCTGAGTGTGCAGAAGAATAATTGTTCCTAGTTATTGGGTTTGTTTTAATGTGTGTTAATGCAGTTTTCTTATTTTTTGGGTTGTCCCTGGGGTTTCAGGGTAGGGCTTAATTAGGCTGCTTGACAAGAGTCATATGAATGGGCGGAGCTAGGCTTAGAGAGAAACGGGCAATTTCTGTTTGAATTGAAAGGAGCATTTCTTTCTCTCTCCCTCGCCCGCTCTGGAAATTGTTTGAGATCTGCAAAAGGCAAGGAATGGTTTCTCCCTCTCTGGAGTTCTGCTGTTTAAAGACAAGTCTTTCTCTGGAGGCTGTTGTCCGAGAGTCAGAAGATAGGTGTCTCTCTGTATCTCTGTTCAGGGGTGTTAAAAGGCTGGAGGACTAACAATTTGCACAAGCCTGTGTGTTTTGCTAACTGATTCCGAAGCGGAGTTTATGTCTGTGGGGAATATTGCTTAAATTTGAACTAATAGAGATAGCTAGCAGTTAAGAATTATACCTTGTCACGTTCAAGCATTTCAATTGGTAATATTTATTCTAATTTCTTTTGGTTATAGTTGAACTGCATTGTTAAATGAAGTTTGTTTTAATGAAAGCTTCCTAAGTGGGTCAATAGAATCACACCTGAAGCAAAACACCGTCTGCTCGCACTAATGCGAGAATCAAAAATAATTGGAGTCTAGGCTAACTTCAAAACATAACTTGGAGTTTCTAATCTGGTCCCTAACAATAGTACAGTCAATACGTAACAATGGCATAGGTCAGGGTATCAACACAAAAGGAGCTGACAAGGTTGAAGATGGGTGTAATGTCTTTACTATGTTAGGAGTTGTAGGTTTTAAACAAAAAGATGTGGTTTGCACATATTTTCGTGCAAAAACTTGGCAAAGTCGGGCGGGAGATGGCTCTCTGGTGGGGGTGTGGGGGGAGGGAGGCAGGTCAGATGGCTCTCTGGTGGGTGGGGGAGCAGGGCGGAGGGGTGGTTCGCTGCCACTCCGTGTGTGTGTGTGTGTGTGTGTGTGTGGGGGGGGGGGGGGGCAGGGAGTTGCGATCGGTCTGGGTAGCGGGGGGGGGGGGGGGGGGGGGGGGGAATAAGGAGATCAGTTATGTTGTGGGGGTGGGGCAATGTCTGTGGGGGCCAGGGGGGAGGCATTATCCGGCTCAGGTGCGACGTGGCAGGTGAGTATTTTTCTTTTTTTTTTACTGCGTGCGTGCAGTTGAAGGCTCCGATCAGAG
This sequence comes from Mustelus asterias, assembly GCF_964213995.1. Classification (NCBI taxonomy): domain Eukaryota; kingdom Metazoa; phylum Chordata; class Chondrichthyes; order Carcharhiniformes; family Triakidae; genus Mustelus; species Mustelus asterias. The sequence goes on from NC_135804.1 coordinate 140,948,143, forward strand.
CTGCAGTGTTTTGGGCGCCTTAAGTCCCACCCACAGGCTTCTGCAGGGCGATTCAGAATCGCTGCTATTTTTTCAGGCAGAGTGAGTATGGGGGGGGGGGGGGGGGGGGGGGGGGCGTGGCCCTGAGAACGGGCTAAAAGTTGGATCTGAAACACTCCCAGTTTCAAGTCCGCCCAGCACTTAGAATCAAAATGGTAAAATAGGGTTCAAATTAACTATTCATTCTGGGACCTGTCAGTACAGAGTACCAACGACCTAAAACAGCAGCCTGCCCAACACTCTAAAGACATCACCATCAAATCATGTAACTGGCTCTTAAAACCATCCAACTATTACAATGGGTGACATAACATAGGTGGAAAATAGATGGTCTTGGTGAGGGAACGAATATGTGGTTGGAAACTCATCTCAGTCAAATAGAATGCCATGGTTGTGAGCAGTCTAACCCGTGTAGACAGATAGTGTTAGTGGTTAAAAGAACTAAGTTTCTTGCAGGGACTCATGATTTCTTGTACAGAAACATAGAACAGCAAAACCAACAACACCATCAGACTGGATAAGGTTGCTCTATTTTGCGACAAGAGTCTACCTATTTCAACATTAATGGGCTGCAGCCAAGCACTAAAAACCTCTACAAACTCATGCCCAAAATAATACACGGATGGCTGGAGTCTAAGCAGATATCCATGTTCATACCACGAACACTACACCTGAAATAACTGAACTGCAGCCATCTGTATCAATAAAATTTTGTAAACTAAACCATTTTGTGTTCAAAAGTTGGGATTTAATTAGTATTTACTGGTCAATCAATACTAGGAGACATTAGCAGGGGGAAGGCTGTTTACTTTCCTTTTTGTCTAGACCACCTCAATTGCAAACTCCAGGTAGAAAACCAAGAACAACAATCAGCTAGTTTTATCTGAACTTCACCTCACCTGATAAATGAAAAGCCATTTTGCCAATGCAAAACTAAGCAGGTTATATCTGAAGACAAAAATTATGACTATAGCACGGTTGTCTGCCATTTTGCTTCCAAGTCACATGGAGGAACCCAGAAAATAAGATTGGTCTTTCACAAGCAAGGCAAACACCCATGGCAGATTTCAGTGGATAGGACCCAAAAGTAATCAATTTTACTTGTTTCAGACTCTTTTTCGAAAGATCAACTGCCATTAAACAGGAGTAGACAAGTTATTATATGTATTTGCCATCAATTCAGTTAGCACATGGTTTGAGATGCAGAATAAAAATAGCTCAGCTGCAGCTTAACTTGTAACAAGCTCATGTCTTAATGGCTTTAGCAAAATTCTCAGATTAAGATTAGAAACTCAGTTCAAGCAAACATATTTATGCCAGGAGGGGAAGAGAGGGAGTCAGCATTTACAAGACGAGTCATTTGTGCACCAAACAGCATTCAATTGAAACTAACAAGACTGTTCTGTTAATTTAGGTCGTCCCAGAATTCAAAAGCAGTTTATGCAATTGTTTTTTTTAAAAATCCTTTTACAGGGTGGGGCTGGCTTGACCAGCACTTAGTGCCATCCCTAATTTTCCTTGCAAAGGTGGCGGTGAACTGCTGCAATGTGGTGTAGGTACATTCACGGTGCTGTTAGGAAGCAAGTTCCAGGTTTTTGACTCACCAACAGTGAAGGAACAGCAATATATTTCAAAGTCAAGATGGCATGCAACTTGGAAGAGAATCTCAGGGTGATGGTGGTCCCATACTTCTTGTTCTTCAAGGTGACAAAGATCATGGGTTTGCAAGGGGCTGTCAAAGGAGGCCTGTTGAGCTATTGCAGCATGTCTTTTATATACTGTAGCCACCAGTAGAGAGCATGAATGCTTAAGGTGGTAGAGGGGATACCGATCAAACAGGCTAGTTTGTTATGAAATGTGTCAAGCTGTTTGATTATTGCTGCAGCCATCTAGGCAATTGGAGAGTATTCTATCACACTCCTGACCTGCACCTTTTAAATGGTGGACAAGCTTTGGGGAGCCAGAAAATGAGGTATTTGTCATAGAATTCCTAGCTTCTGCTCTGTTCCTATAGCCACTCTACTCACATAGCTAGTTCAGTTAAGATTCTGGTCAGTGCTAACCCACAGGATGGTGGGGGATTTAGCGTTGGTAATACATTTAAATGATCTCTTATTAGAGTTGCTCATTGTCTGTTGCCCAAGCCTGAATGTTGCCGAGATCTTGCTGCATGCAGGCAAGGACTGCTTTGTTATCTGAAGGGTTGTGAATGGAACTAAGCATTGCACAATATCCCTAAAATTGATCAAATCTCTCTACCAAACACAGGAAGCTGTCATACTTTTTCAACTGGTTAACTCTGAATGTGAGGTGCTTCAAGGAATTATTTGGTAACTGCTCACAGGTCTGTAATGTAATTTATCAGATAAAATGGATTTAGTGTGCAGGGGTGGGGTGGTGCATGCTGGGTGTACTAGCATCCTCCCTCAATGCCAGGAATAGTTAATGCAGTTCCCCACCATGATGGACATAATATACCCAGACAGTTAAGTTAAAAGGTAAATCTTTATACGATATTTCATCACATACTAATATTTTGAGTATCTAATTCACAAGCAACTTGTTAGAAGGTGCCAATTTCTAAACTTTTGATCTTAATGTCAAGGTGCATTTCTCTAACTGTCAGGAGTTTCCACATGTACGGTATGCTTTGTCTGTATAGCGCGCAAGATACAATACTTTTCACTGTATACCAATACATGTGACAATAATAAATCAAATCAAAGCAGGATTTACAAGTTGCAACGTGTTGGGCAATTTTCAAGGAATTGAACTTTTCTTCATGCTGAAGATTAAAGAAATCAGTTGCATTTAATATCCCTTGCACCTTTCCACAGTCCCATGTTTGAATACTTGTAACAGGTTTCCTGTAACTTTCTCAGGCTTTTCAGTACGCTAAATGCAGGGATCCAAAAAAAAATCAGATCTTTCCTTTTTTAAACTTCTTAATTCTTGTCCAATGTCAAAATACCAGCAACTTTGATGGAACTAGACAGTTCATCATAGAAATTACCTTAGGCTATTGGAATAGAAACTAACCATATTCTTCACTGCATTTAGTCCAGGTGTTTTGAACTATATGCAATCAGTTAAGTCCTTCTATTTCTTCATGAAAGAGAATGCCACTTGCATTTGGAATTCTGGCAGACTACTGATAGTAAAAAAAAATGCCAATCTTCTGATGGGTTTAATACTTGGAGGGGTTGAAACATAAAGTCCCATGGCCTCAAGAAGGAAAGGAAGTTTGAAGTGGGTGGTAGCTTGCATGGATGGAGCGGTTCAGGCTTGTTTCTTTGAGGGTGAGGACAGCAGATTTGAAAGAGGACAAGTATTTGAAGAGAATTTTTAGCAATATCAGGAAGACAATTTGCGTGGCCAGCAGTTTATTGGAAGTAAAGGTAAAGTCACCACAGTTCCAGAATACCACAGGCTGCTCTCCCCTTTAAGGGGGGAGAGCTGACTGATGGCCATTTAACCCGAGGATCACCACATCTCAGGTGAGGGGCAAGATTAAGAAAGCGGGCCTCCATGAATAAACCTTAGCCGATACAGGAATTGAACACACGCTGTTGGCGTTGTTCTGTATCACAAACCAGCCATCCAGCCAACTGAGCTAACCAACCCCCTTTTATTGGGAACAGGGTGGAGGGAACAGAAAATTGAACTCATTGACAAGATGAGCTTGGAAAGGACATGAGGGGAGGTAGAAAAGCAACTGGGGAAGATATGAATTCAGGGATAGGGCAAGGGGAACCCTTAGAGAAAGTCAGGCTCAGTGGGGTAGAAGGGAGAGAAGCAGAGGCAACTGATAGGATGGTCGCAATTTTTGTAATAAAATAAGTCCATTCATTCATAGCACTTATTTTTAGAGTAGAAGGTATTTTCAAGATGGTTAAATGGAGAAAAAAACTGGATGTTGAAATTGTGGACAACAATGAAAAAGTGATGGAGAACATTGTCCAAAAATACTTTGAGATCTAGTCAGATCAGGGGATGAATTGCTAAACAATTTAGCAGTTAAACTTTAAATTTTTACTACTGGTGAAGTGCTCTTCCTTTGCCAGTTAAAGGATTCAAGTATGCTTGGACTTAGAATAGAAAAACCCATTTTTTGTGGATAAACAATTTTAATTATGCTTTGAGCATTGCAGTTTAAAGGATTTAGACACTTTTCTTCAAAGCTTCATGGCTCATGGAACCTTTTCTCCCAGACAGAATTTCACAAACTGTCTCTTAAAGTAGAAATGAGCTTCAATTAAACAATTCAATTAAACAAACGGGCAGCATGGTAGCACAGTGGTTAGCACTGCTGCTTCACAGCTCCAGGGACCTGGGTTCGATTCCCGGCTTGGGTCACTGTCTGTGTGGAGTTTGCACATTCTCCTCGTGTCTGCGTGGGTTTCCTCCAGGTGCTCCGGTTTCCTCCCACAGTCCAAAGATGTGCGGGTTAGGTTGATTGGCCATGCTAAAAATTGCCCCTTAGTGTCCTGGGATGCGTAGATTAGAGGGATTAGTGGGTAAAATATGTAGGGATATGGGGGTAGGGCCTGGGTGGGAATTGTGGTCGGTGCAGACTCGATGGGTCGAATGGCCTCTTTCTGTACTGTAGGGTTTCTATGATTCTATGAGACTGCACAAAAGTCAGAGTACACGATATAAAATACTGTTTAATTTTACAAATACACGTTTAAAAAAACTACTTAAAGTAAAGTCTGAAGAAATTTGTTTTCTTTACCCTGTACTCCATGGAGAAGAGTCTGATGCCTCACCCTGAGTTAACATGTGTATATTAGGACCATGGGGACTTCCCAATAAAACAGTAGGTGTTGTTGGTGCCCGTTGTGGTGTAGTAATTATCTACATAGAAAGTGGAAAAAAACAGAAAAGGATTAAAAACCTGGTTAAATTGTTTAAATGCACTTAAAACTATTTGGCAAGATCTTGGACCTACCAGGCATAATTTGCAGAACTCCATCTCAAACTGAAAATGAGCCTCAATTAAATTATCCTAGTTTAAAGGCTGGATGTGTAGTAAATTGAATATGCATGATTAAAAACTAGAAAATAATATACTTTAATCGCGATGCATTAAGTTTCAAGAGCAGTGGGATAATGCATTTGTTTTCTTGCATTCAAATTATTTATTTGCAGTTTTAAGATGCATGTTATAATTTATTTATATCACACAAATATTGGCTTATGAATTCCTGGTGCAGTAATAATTATGCAAGTATAAAGATATATAATTGAATGGTACATCAGAAATGCAACATGTTGGATCATAATGGCAGGATTAGGTCTGTGCCTCCGATTTCTCCAAAATGACAGGTTAGGGCAAATTTCTTTAAACAGAGAATTGTTTGACCGGGTGATGTCTAAGGCAGAGACCACTTCCATCCAAGGCAAAATAAATATTTGAACTGGGGGAGAATAAGTGGCCATAATTGGAAAAGGATTAGATTTGATTGCTCCAACAAAACTTCTTTCCATGTTGCCTGGTTCTACGCTATCAAAGATTGTTTAAAAAAGCCACTGATCCAACTGTGTTGACAGAGGGGCCAAAAGTCTGTAAATTTTTTTATCTCCCAAATTCCACCCCATACAAGGAAATGACAAGTATTTTTCTTTCCCATTCCCATTTAGGGCCCCTTGCAACAAATGCAATCCCAGAAACAAAACATGACTTCCTTCCAGGTCTCTGCCAATATTGATCTGAAGCTAGCCATCAGGAGGTATAAAAGAGCAGTTTAGTTGCTCTCAGGAAGGATCCTGTATGTTAACTCGAGAATTTTCAAAAAGCTATTACACTTATCGGCTGGTGTTAAAAATACCAGACCAATCGATTTTAACCTCTTTTAACCCATCACCCCCAACCCCAAACAATTTAACCCCATCCCAAATTGTGTTTCCTCCTCTTCTAAAAATGGATTTTCTCTGTTGGAATAAAATATCATTAATATAAAACCAAGAACAGATGTAAATGAAGGCATTGAGTGTTGGTAACCTAGTCACCTGTGTGCGTCTGAGGGCAAGGGTGAGGGGTGGTGGGCAAAAAGCTGAGAGGAGGTGACAGTCAAGCTTAATGCATTTTGAAAATTATGAAACTAGTTATTGGTGAAGTTCAAAAATCTAGAGATGTTAAGTCATACTGTAACACACACAGTCATCAAACAAAAGCAGCAACAAACAAACACTGATCCATGCTGAGTACGAGTTAGAATAGTACAAATCAGAGGATGCCACATTGGAATGGAAACCATACAGATTTTATGAGATCACAACGAAAGTAACATGTCCAGTTTTAGTTGCCAAGGCAGGAGAAACATTCAAATTTTAGAGATAATGCAGCGAAAAGGCACAAAGTAAATCTTTCCGTTGAAGAAAGATCAGTGAATCTGGGGTCTTCAGCCTTAAAAGGAGAATAATGAAAGCAGACATTACAGAAGGAAAAGATAATAAGTTATATAGAAGTGCAACACAAGAACATAAGAGATAGGAGCAGGAGTAGGCCATCTAGCCCCTCGAGCCTGCTCCGCCATTCAATAAGATCATGGCTGCTCTGATAGTGGGTTCAGTTCCACTTACCCGCCCGCTCCCCATAACCCTTAATTCCCTTAATGGTGAAAAATCTGTGACTTAAATACAGAATTCATTCTTTCAAGAAGATATTTAAAAGTAATCAAATCCCTACAAAGGGGCATAGGTTTAAACTGACAAAGGCAAATTTAGGAAGTCTGTGACAATTGAAATGAGTTTGCAAATATAGAAGAGCACCAAAAACATGCAATCAATTTAGAGGCAGATGCTGCGACAGGTCACTAAAATAATCAGGTCACAATGGACAGAGTTATCTTTCACATTGCTATTTATCTTGTCCTCATGTATTAATGTAGATAACCTCCCAGAAAAGCTCACTGAATAGTGAATAGGAATCCAACCTCTTCTCCCTCCTGACTCTGCACAATAGAGTGAGAAACAGGGCACAGTTATAATATCCTGATTACTGCTCATCAAGTCTCATCATTTTCAAAAGTGCCAACTTGGTTTTCAGAGCTACCAACACTCATTGAACCTTCAGAAGAGGCGAGATAAAGGGAAAGAAATGTTATACTGCAACAATCAACATTTGGTGTTTGAAAGCAGCATCCTTACCATCTGAGGAGCGTTACTAACATTTGATAGCCCCAGTGTTTTTGGCAAAATTTGTTTCCCTGGGGTGGTGAGATGCGAAGATGCTACTGTCACTAATGCAACTGTAAAGAGAAAGAGAGAGGTTGCAAGCACCAGCACCATCTTCTGGTATTCACATTAGCAATGGAAACATTTGGTAGTTCAAGATCTTCTAGCATCTGTATACTTGTCAATTACAAGAAATAAAAATGGAAGCCAGCTAGATGATAAGATATAGGCAAACAAGTTTCATAATTTTGTTACAACAATTATAACTTGTTTGTGCATTTTAAAAAAAATGAATGAAGCCAATGGATGCCAACAATATCCAAAACAACTAAATCTACTTTTGAAATTTTCATCTTAAATCAATGTTTTTTTCACAGAAGCCAAAAGCTGGAAGCAATCACAACACTATACTCGTTATGCAGGATACCTTGCTTTCAGTTTCAATGATCAATTTTTTGCTCCAGTCAAAAGAAAATGTAGATACTGCTCAGCAGGTAAGATTGAGACTATTATCCCAGTAGGGTGAGACATTTAGGACTGATATCATGAAGCCTTTCATGTAAAAAGTAAGCAATCTCATTATCTAGGTGTGGTAATATAGCCATAAAGACCAGACACTGGTCGAAAGACAGGTTCTTTTGTTAAACTAGATGATTTCAAGAAGGGGTGATTCATCCTGCCTCTGCACTCTTAGAATGAAGTGGGCAACAAAATTAGCCAGTTTTCCTGTATAACATCCAGTGATCCCTTCTAAAAAGTACGCGTGTGGATGTCAAGGGAGAACAGGACTGGGTTTAACTGGAATGCCCTCCTTAGTCAAATAGCTTGCCAACACTCACTGTCTAGGCTTACTTGATAAATAATCATTTAGGTGAGAGCTACTAAGTGCCAGCTGACACCTGTGAAAGGAACGTCTGAATCAACAGGACTCTTTTGTAAAGGGAGAAGTTGCTCAATGGATCCTGGTATTGTAAAAATTGCTAATTTACATCTGGAAGATTCACACATAAATACACATTTCACTTTGTTCTGTCCATGTCCATTTATACAACTGGAAATTGTGAATAATTTGAGTATTTCATTTTGATTGGTTATGAAACTAACAGCACCACCACTGGAGCTAGGCAATGTTATGTTAATCTCCACTTCAGTTGAAGTCCTAATGGCTTGTTCTTAACTTTCAGCTTGGGGTACATTTGCAGATAGCTAGAGCACAATGTAGATGGATTGACTCCATAGAAACAACTGATACAGGTACAGTATCCAAAGTCTGGCTACGGAAAACTGGAAATGTCCAAAGGCTGGATATTTTTGATACTCTGTTAAATCAGTGATGAGTCACCTATTTTGCAGGAGTCCCAGCACAGCAGACAGCATTTTTCCAAATGGCAGGCAGTGACTAGCGGGATACCATATCCTTCAGGGGTGCCTATCCAATGGAACCATAGAATCCCAACTATTCACAATATATATTAATGATTTAAATGAGGGAACTAAATGCCGTATCTCCAAATTTGCAAAGTAGGTGAGCTGTGAGGATGATGCAGAGATGCTTCAATGTGATTGGTACAAGATGAGTAGGTAAATGCATGGCAGATACTGTATTACTTGGATAAATGAGGTTATCCGCGTTGGCAGAAAAAACAGGAAGACAGATTCTCTAAGTGGCTATAAATTGAGTGAGTGGATTGGCAATGAGACTTGGATGTCCTCATACACCAATCGCTGAAAGTAAGCATGCAGCTGCAGTAGGTGGTAAAGAAGGCAAATGGTATGTTGGCCTTCATAACAAGGGAATTAGAGTACAGGAGCAGGGACGTCTTGCTGCAATTACACAGGGCCTTGGTGAGGCAACACCTGGAATAGTGCATGCAGTTTTGGTTCCTTTATCGGAGGAAGGATGTTGTTGCTATAGAGGGAGTATAGCAAAGGTTTACCAGACTGATTCCTGGGTTGGCAGGACTGACATACAAGGAGACATTGAGTTAGTTAGGATTATACCCGCTGGAGTGCAGAAGAATGAAGGGGAACGCATAGAAACCTATAAAATTCTAACAGGACTAGACGGGGTAGATGCAGGAAGGATGTTCCCGATGATGGGGGAATCCAAACCCAGAGGTCATAGTGCAAAACCTTTTAGGATTGAGTTGAGGATAAATTTCTTCAGCCAAAGAGTGACAAGACTATGAAATTTGCTACCAAGGAAAGCAATTGAGGCCAAAACATTTGATGCTTTCAAGGAGTTGGTTTTGGCTCTTGGGGCAAAGGGATAAAAGAGTACGGTGGTGGTGTGAGGAGGAGAAAGAGAGAGAGAGAGAGGGAGGGAGAGGCACGATCAGACTCGAGCTGGATGATCAGCCATGATCATACTGAGTGTAAAAACAGGTTCGAAGGGCCTGCTCCTATTTTCTATGTTTCTACCCAAGAGGCCTAATATCCATTTCATGCTCCATTTATGCAATTGGTTTGCCCTGAATGCCGCTGCCAAAGACAACAAAGCTTAAGCAACAGCTTAAGGAGTCATTGCCAACAATCTACCAGAAAATGTAAAAACACTTGCAGGCTTGAATAAAAAGTCAAGAGGTGAAGGAATGCATGAAAAACATGGTGTGCTGTTGGCCACAGAATTGATTGCTACATTCTCCTCCTTCCTGGTCACTGACCCCCCCATTTCCAGGCTATTCCCATGTTCCAACACCTGACAGTTACAGTGGGCTGAAATTAAAAGAGTCTTCACTGAGGTTCTCTGGAGATGCCCAGCAGGCATGTGCAGTTTTCCAGTCTGATGGCCAGCCTGATTACAAGTCCAAGTTCCAAAATCCAGGAAAATCCAAAATCTGGCAGTTTCAATCATGAGGGTGCTGGATTTTGGTCGCTGGACTTGCATCCAGGAGAGATGAGGAATAACTAAATGTATTGCTCTCTCTCTAGCCACATATATAAATATAAAACTGAGTGAATATTCACATCCTTTCAATTAATTGCTTAGCCATCAGCACCACCAGGCTACCAAGTTCTGCTAGATTCAATTCAGCATTAAATAATTCAGACAGCATGATACATTACAACACTAAAAAGCTGTAACACAGGTTGCTAGGACATAGTTTGCTCAAGCAGAGTTCCTAATCACAATCAAATTGTCCTGTGCTTGATATATGTATGAGAAGAATGGAGAGAAAAATCATGCTCAACCATTCTCACACATCTCCCAACAATTGGATTTGGAGTACAATTAGTAGACGTCTGTGAACAGATTATCTGCATAATGAAGAGAAATGGAGAAAATGTAACCGGTCTTTAGTTTGTGTTATCAATTTGCAGATTGCACTAGAAAGCCCCATTTTTCAGCTATTTTCTTCTGACTGCTCTATTACTCTCATCTTCTATCAATCAAGCAGGCAGCAACTAGCGAATGAACTCGTCATTTCTACCCACTTGTTTTAAAGCCAACTTAAATTTGCAGAACTCATCCCATTCCACCCTCCCAACATATGGGAATGTGCCGTCCCCCATGGGTTTTATTAATGATCAATACTTACTTTTTGCTGGACTAATATTCTGATCTGTAAAAACTTTTATTTCGCCATTACTTTCTATTATTCCAATCTATGAAAACAAACACAAGTATTATAAATAGTAATTTTATTTGAGTACAGTTTAACTAACAAAACAATGACAAGGTTGAACAATTCACTTCAGTACCATTTTTGTTATTTTTAGTTCATAAGATACAAGATATAGGAGCAGAATCAGGTCATTCAGCCCATCGAGTCCGCTCTGCCATTCGATCATGGCTGATAGGCTCCTCACCCCCATTTTCCTCCCTTCTCCCCATAACCCTTCAATCCATTACCAATTAAAACATTTTCTTCATTCTTTAATAGATGATAAAGACCAGAGACATAAAATTTGTTCCTGGCTTCTATTACAGTTATGTTATTTTGTATACAGCCATTAGCAATCCAATTCAAGGGAACGCTGGTCGATTTTCTTCCTCCCAGGTTTGAGAACTTTAGCTATCATCCATTTCTCAACCACATAGGGATGATCAGGAACTCAATCTGCAGGGAATGGCTGGTGTTAGCTCAAGTCATGCCACAAACATCTCAGTGTGTGTGTTATATGTCATTATATAGAGGAACAAATGTTCTTATGAAGCATGATGTCCCTGAAGATAGGGTGCAACCAAGATTAACATACCAATAAGCTGTAGATAAGACGTCTTTACAACATTTGTGGATGTGGCAATTCAGATAAACGCACTTCCTTATTAATACTGCACGGTCAGCAAAACTATCCTGTATGGTTAAATTCACTCCTCAAAGCAACACTTTCAGATCAATCTGAAGTAACAACTATAGCAACTTTGAAAACAAAATCTTGCATTTATATAATGCTTTTTACATCGCCTAGATATCAGTCAAGCAAGTGGGTGTAACTGTTCTAATGTAGGAAATATGACCTACACACAAAGCTCCAATAAACAGCAATGTGATAATGGCCGAATAATCCATTTGGAGATGTTGATTGAGGGATAAATATTAGCCAGGACACGAGGGAAAACATCTTTTCTTGCAGGCAGACAGATATTCGTTTTCATTCTGTTATGATCAGAAACTCCAAGGTATATTATGAAGTGAACCTAAACTTTAACATTTGATTTTGGCATTAGGGCGAGCACAAGGTGTTCCACTGCAGGTATGATGCAATTGGCCCACCAGGAAGCTTTTATCAAAACACAGTTAGAGACTAACAAAAATAATTAGCATAATTTTTACCAATTAAAATATTCAATCATGACAATGTATAATTCTTAACAGCTAGTTATCTCTATTGTTCCAATGTAGCAATATCACTATAGACATAAATCCCTTCTTTAGAATGTTAGCACAAAAAGCAGATATACTTACATCGATACTAGATTTCCCGCCTTTAACACCTCTGGACAGAGATCCAGACAGCAGTTTCCAGAGAAGGATATATCCTCAAACAGTAGAACTTCACAGAAGTAAATCTAATCTTTGGCAACTCCCAGTCTCCGGATTTCAGAGACAGAAAGGGTTACCTCACTCCGCAACTTCCAAAACAGCTCTCATACAGCAGAATCTCAGAAAGATCCACTCCCAAATAGCAGAATCTCAGAGAAAGAGACTTATTTCCTGGCAGATTCCAGTTTTCAACCTGAGGCAAAAGAGAGGCACTGCTTTCTAACAACTCAAAGTAGCATCGGACTTGATTCTTCTGTGTAAGCCGAGCTCCACGCAGTCATTTGGCCATACCTGTCAATCAACCTAATGAAGTCCTACTCTGCAAAACCCCAGGGGAACCACTAAAAACAACGGAACAGCATTCGTCCAGATTAAAACAAACAACCTAACAATTAGGAGCAATTATGCTGCCGCAACAACAATGCAGGGCTGCTGGATAGACAAATTTGTATCAGTAATAAAAAAAACCTGACAAATATAATCACAATTCATCTCATTCGAAAGACAGCACCTCCAACAATGCAGTATTACCTCAATACTGCACTTGTACCAACCTCGATTTTTGTGCTCAAGTCCTGGAAAGGAACTTGAACCCAGAATCTTGTGATTAAGGTGGGAGTGCTATCAAGTGAGCCACAAATGACACAATGTATAGCTTAAAAAGTCCCAAGGCGCTTCACAGGAGTGATATTAACCAGACTTTAACAGAGCAGAACATGCTCCAAAACATTGGGACTGATGACTGAAAATTTGATAGAGGTGGGTATTAAGGAGTGTGTTAAGGAGAGAAAGTGGAAGAGGCGGAAAGTTTTAAGAAGGGAATTTCAGAACTTCGGGTCCAATAAGTGGAGAGTATGGTCAGTGTAGCAACTGAAACAGGGGAAGTGCAAGAGGTCAGAAATGCAGGAGCACAGAGATGTCTGACGGTTGTAGGGATGGAGGAGGTTAGAGGGACAATGACCAGCAATGTCATGGATGGAATTTAAAAACAAGGATGAGCATTTTCAAAATCATGGCAATCCTGGCCAGGAGCCACTGTATGTTGACAATCACAGGGTACAGGCGGCAGTGTTTCAGATGAATTTAAGTTTATGGAGAATGGAAGATGTGCCTTGGAGATGTAAAGTCTAGAGGTAAACAAAAGCATAGTTAAGGGTTTCACAGTAGATGAGCTTACACAGGAGAAAGTGAGACAATAGTAGAGATGGAAATAGGCAGTCATTTGGCACAGAATCACAACCAGAAGTTCACCTTGCGCACGAAGGTTGTGAACAGTCTGCTTCAGCCACAGCCAGTTGCCTGGGAGACAGGTGTGATTAAGGAACAAAGGAAGACAATTGTTTTGGTCTTCCCAACATTTAGTTGGGAGGAAATTTCTCCTTGCTCAAATGGATGTTGGACAAGCAATTCTGACAATTTAGAGATAGTGGAATGGGCAAGGAGAAGGCAGTAAGCTAGAGATGGGTGTTGTATTATATATCGAATGTTGCATTAGTTGAGTGGTTTTTCCTCAAAAAATGCGTCAATTTCTTAAAATCAGGATACTTAAGCGACTGTCTTTGAAGGTCATTTCATACAGACTGGTTTGTGTTTCTTGAACTTCTTTTAAGCATTATTATCTAGCTTTTAACATTGGTGGCTACAGAACATCAACAATCAGTATCTGCAACAAAAACAAACTCAGCAGGTCTGGCAGCATCGGGGAGAGGGGAACAGTTACCTTCGAGTCCATATGACCCTTCTACAGAACTGAGGGATAGAATTATATAGCTGGAGAGGGGAGGTAGGGCAGAGGAAGGCCAGAGATGACAAAGAATTTCTTCTCAGGCCAACGAATCTGTGGAATTCTTTACTACAGAGGGTTGTAGAGGCTGGGTCATCAAGTGCGTTCAAGGCCGAGATGGACATATTTTCAACCAAAAAGGAATCAAGGGTAAGGGGGATAAGGCAGGAAAGTGAAGTTGAGGATTATCATATCCAAATCTCATTGAATGGCAGAGAAGGCTCAATGGGCCGAATTGCCCACTGCTGCTCCTATATCTTAAGATCTTATGGTCATGGATAGAAACACAGAAGATAGGAGGAGGCCATTTAGCCCTTAGAGTCTGCTCCGCCATTCATTACAATCATGACTGATCATCCAACTCAATAGCCTAATCCTGCTCTTTCCCCATAACCTTTGATCCCATTCGCCCCAAGTGCTATATCCAGCTGCCTCTTGAATACATTCAGTGTTTTGGCATCAACTACTTCCTGTGGTAATGAATTCCACAGGCTCACCATTCTGTGGGTGAAGAAATGTCTCCTCACCTCTGTCCTAAATGGTCTACCCTGAATCCTCAGACTGTGACCCCTGGTTCTGGACTCCCCCACCACCGGGAATATCCTCCCTGCATCTACTCTGTCTAGTCCTGTTAGAATTTTATAAGTCTCCATGAGATCCCCCCTCGTTCATCTGAACTCCAGCGAAAACAATCCTAACCGAGTCAATCTCTCCTCATACATCAATCCCGCCATCCCCAGACTCAGCCAGGCAAACCTTCGCTGCACTCCCTCGAGGGCATCCTTCCTCAGAAAAGGCGACCAAAACTGCACACAATACTCTAGGTGTGGCCTCACCAAGGCCCTGTATAATTGCAACAACGCATCTCTGTTCCTGTACTCAAAACCTCTCGCAATGAAAGCCAACATGCCAATTTGCCTTCTTTACCACTTGCTGCATCAAATGCTTACCTTCAGTGACTGGTGCACAGGGACACCTAGGTCCCACTGCACACTCCCCTCTCAATCTACCACATTCATATAGTAATCTGCCTTCTTGTATTTGCTTCCAAAGTGAATAACCTCACACTTATCTAAATCATACTGCATCTGCCATTGATTTGCCCACTCACCCAACTTGTCCAGATCATGTGGAAGGATCTCTGCATCCTCGTCACAGTTCACCCTCCCACTCAACTTGGTATCATCTGCAAACTTTGAGATGTTATATTTTGTTCACTCACCCAAATCATTAATATAAATTGTGAATAGCTGGGGTCCCAGCACCGATCCCTGTGGCACCCCACTAGATACTGTCTGCCAATTTGAAAAGCACCCATTAATTCCTATTCTTTGTTTCCTCTCTGCCCAACCAGTTTTCTATCCATCTCAATACACTTCCCCCAATCCCGTGCGCTTTAATCTTACATGATAATCTCTGGTGCAGGACTTTGACACTTTCTGAAAGTCCAAATATACTACATCAACTGGTTCCCCCATATCAACTTGACTAGTTACATTTTCAAAGAATTCCAACAGATTTGTCAAGCATGATTTCCCCTTCATAAATCCACGCTGACTCTGTCTGTCTGATCCTGCCAATGCTTTCTAAATGCTCTGCTCTAAAGTCCTCGATAATGGATTTGAGAATTCTCCCCACGACCAACGTTAAGCTATAATTCCGTTTTCTCTCTACCTCCCTTTTTCAATATTGGAGTGACATTCGCTACCCTCCAATCTGCAGGGTCTGTCTATAGTATCCTGGAAGATGACCGCCAATGCATCCACTATTTCTAGAGCCACTTCCTCAAGTACTCTGGGATGTAGATTATCAGGCCCTTGGGATTTATCCGCCTTCAATCCCATCAGTTTTCCCAGCACCATTTCTCTACTAATATTGATCTCCCTCAGTTCTTCCCTCTCACTAAAGGACAGGTCAAAGCCAAGGAGAGACTTAAAAGATGTCATGGGCATAAGACAAAGGGGATGTGAATGATGCCATTAACGACTGAAGTAGAGCTAATAATGGCATAAAGATAGTAGAATATGTTAAGAGAAAAAAGGTCAGTGCTCAGTGGGAGCAAAACTAAAAACAAGGGACAGGTGGCCATATGGGGGAGGGTGGGGTTGTATTGGGGCAGCCTAATGGAACCAAAAAAACAAAAGGAGGAAGAAATTGCTAAGCAGATTATGGATACGTGTGGGGGTCACAGGGTAGTTGTCATGGGGGACTTTAACTTTCCAAATATTGATTGGAACCTTTGTAGGTCAAATAGTTTGGATGGGGCACTTTTTGTGCAGTGTGTGCAGGAGGGTTTCCTGACACAATATGTGGATAGGTCGACAAGGGGTGAGGCCACATTGGATTTGGTACTGGGAAATGAACCGGGCCAAGTGTTAGATTTGGTTGTGGGAGAGAACTTTGGAGATAGTGACCACAATTCGGTGTCTTTTGTTATTGCAATGGAGAGGGATAGGGCCGGACAGCAGGGCAAGGCTTACAATTGGGGGAGAGGTAATTATGATGCGATTGGGCAAGAATTAGGGGGCATAAGATGGGAACAGAAACTGTCAGGGAAAGGCACTGATGAAAAGTGGAACTTTTTCAAGGAACAAATACTGGGTGTCCTTGATAGGTATGTCCCTGTCAGGCAGGGAGGAAATGGCCGAGTGAGGGAACCGTGGTTCACAAAAGAGGTGGAATGTCTTGTGAAAAGGAAGAGGGAAGCTTATGTAGGGATGAGGAAATAAGGTTCAGATGGCTCGACTGAGGGTTACAAGTTAGCAAGGAACGAGCTGAAAAAGGGGCTGAGGAGAGCTAGGAGGGGACATGAGAAGTCCTTGGCGGGTCGGATCAAGGAAAACCCCAAGGCTTTTTACTCTTATGTGAGGAATAAAAGAATGACCAGGGTGAGGTTAGGGCCGGTCAAGGACAGTGGTGGGAACTTGTGTATGGAATCAGTAGAGATAGGCGAGGTGATGAATGAATACTTTTCTTCAGTGTTCACCAAGGAGAGGGGCCATGTTTTTCAGGAAGAGAAGGTGTTACAGGCTAATAGGCTGGAGGAAATAGATGTTCGGAGGGAGGATGTATTGGCAGTTTTGAATAAACTGAAGGTCGATAAGTCCCCTGGGCCTGATGCAATGTATCCTAGGATTCTTTGGGAGGCGAGGGATGAGATTGCAGAGCCTTTGGCTTTGATCTTTGGGTCCTCGCTGTCCACGGGGATGGTGCCAGAGGACTGGAGAGTGGCAAATGTTGTTCCTCTGTTTAAGAAAGGGAATAGAAATGACCCTGGTAATTATAGACCGGTTAGTCTGACTTCGGTGGTTGGTAAATTGATGGAAAAGGTCCTTAGGGATGGGATTTACGACCATTTAGAAAGATGCGGATTAATCCGGGATAGTCAGCACGGATTTGTGAAGGGCAAATCGTGCCTCACAAATTTGATAGAATTTTTTGAGGAGGTAACTAGGTGTGTTGATGAAGGTAGGGCAGTTGATGTCATATACATGGATTTTAGTAAGGCGTTTGATAAGGTCCCCCATGGTCGGCTTATGATGAAAGTAAGGAGGTGTGGGATAGAGGGAAAGTTGGCCGATTGGATAGGTAACTGGCTGTCTGATCGAAGACAGAGGGTGGTGGTGGATGGAAAATTTTCGGACTGGAGGCAGGTTGCTAGCGGAGTGCCGCAGGGATCGGTGCTTGGTCCTCTGCTCTTTGTGATTTTTATTAATGACTTAGAGGAGGGGGCTGAAGGGTGGATCAGTAAATTTGCTGATGACACCAAGATTGGTGGAGTAGTGGATGAGGTGGAGGGGTGTTGTAGGCTGCAAAGAGACATAGATAGGATGCAAAGCTGGGCTGAAAAATGGCAAATGGAGTTTAACCCTGATAAATGTGAGGTGATTCATTTTGGTAGGACTAATTTAAATGTGGATTACAGGGTCAAAGGTAGGGTTCTGAAGACTGTGGAGGAACAGAGAGATCTTGGGGTCCATATCCACAGATCTCTAAAGGTTGCCACTCAAGTGGATAGAGCTGTGAAGAAGGCCTATAGTGTGTTAGCTTTTATTAACAGGGGGTTGGAGTTTAAGAGCCGTGGGGTTATGCTGCAACTGTACAGGACCTTGGTGAGACCGCATTTGGAATATTGCGTGCAGTTCTGGTCACCTCACTATAAGAAGGATGTGGAAGCGCTGGAAAGAGTGCAGAGGAGATTTACCAGGATGCTGCCTGGTTTGGAGTGTCGGTCTTATGAGGAAAGGTTGAGGGAGCTGGGGCTGTTCTCTCTGGAGCGGAGGAGATTGAGGGGAGACTTAATAGAGGTTTATAAAATGATGAAGGGGATAGATCGAGTGAACGTTCAAAGACTATTTCCTCGTGTGGATGGAGCTATTACGAGGGGGCATAACTATAGGGTTCATGGTGGGAGATATAGGAAGGATATCAGAGGTAGGTTCTTCACGCAGAGAGTGGTTGGGGTGTGGAATGGACTGCCTGCAGTGATAGTGGAGTCAGACACTTTAGGAACATTTAAGCGGTTATTGGATAGGCACATGGAGCACACCAGGATGGTAGGGAGTGGGATAGCTTGATCTTGGTTTCAGATGAAGGTCGGCACAACATCGTGGGCCGAAGGGCCTGTTCTGTGCTGTACTGTTCTATGTTCTATTAAGATGGAGGGGAAAGTTCAAAGTCGAAAGCTGTTGAACTCAATGTTGAGTCCAGAAGGCTGCAATGTGCCTAATCGGAAGAAGTGTTGTTCTTCCAGTTTGTGTTGGGCATCAGTGGAACATTACAGCAGACTGAGGACGGATATGTGTGCATGAGAGTAAGATACTGAGTTGAAATGGCAAGCGACCGGAAGGTTGGGATCATGCTTGTGGACAGAGTGAAGGTGTTCTGCAAAGCAGTCACCTAGTCTGTGTTTAACTTTCCCCAACATAGAAAAGACTGCATTGGGAGCAGCAAATACAATAGACTAAATTATGAAAAGTGAAACGCTGCTTCATCTGAAAGGAGTGTTTGGCCCTTGGATAGTGAGGAGGAAGAGAAATGGGCAGTATTGCACCTTGTGATTGCATAAGAAGGTGCTATGGGAAGGGGATGAGGGGTTGGGGGCAATGGAGGAGTGGACCAAGGTGTCACAGAGGGAGTGATCCCTGTGCAATGCTGTCAAAGACGGTGATGGGGAAAGATATGTTTAATGGTGGCACCGTGCTGGAGTTAGTGGAAATGGTTCTAGGAGGCAGAGGAAGGGGGTTGTAGTATCTGCAAACTGAGATTCATTCATGGGATGTGGGTGCCACTGGCTAGGCCAGCATTTATTGCCCATGTGGATTTGATTTGATTTATTATTGTCACATGTATTAGTATACAGTGAAAAGCATTGTTTCTTGTTCACTAGACAAAGCATATTGTACATAGGGAAGGAAAGGAGGGAGTGCAGAATGTAGTGTTTCAGTGATCATTAGCGCGTAGAGAAAGATCAACTTAACATGAGTTAGATCTGGTCAAAAGTCTGATGGCAGCAAGGAAGAAGCTGTTCTCAAGTTGGTTGGTACATGACCTCAGAATCTTTTTCCCAACGGAAGGTGGTGGAAGAGAGAATGTCCGGGGCGCGTGATTATGCTGGCTGCTTTTCCGAGGCAGCAGGAAGTGTAGACAAGTGTCAATGGATGGGAGGCTGATTTCCCTGATGGACTGGGCTTTGTTCAAGGCCCTTTGTAGCTACTTGCAGCCTTGGACAGAGCAGGAGCCATACCAAACTGTGATACAACTAGAAAAGTATACTTTCTATGGTGCATCTGTAAAAGTTGGTAAGAGTTGTAGCAGACAAGTCAAATTTCCTTTGTCTTCTGAGGAAGTAGAGGCGTTGGGTGTGCTTTCTTAACTATAGGGTCGACCTGGAAGGACCAGGACAGATTGTTGGTGATCTGGACACCTAAAAACATGAAGCTCTCGACCATTTGAACTTCATCCCAGTCATCGTAGACAGGTGGATATCCTCCACTACGCTTCCTTATTAGTCAGGAAAATGAATTGGGGCAATTGGGATTAAAACCCGATATGTCCCCAGGGCCTAATGCTTTGTATCCAAGAGTGCTCAAGGAAGTGGCCCTAGAAATAGTGATCGCGTTGGTGATCATTTTCCAGCATTCTATAGACTCTGGAAGAATTCCAGTGGATTGGAGGGTAGCTAATGCAACCCCACTTTTTTAAAAAGGAGGGAAAAAACAGGGGAATTATAGACTGGCTAGCCTGACATCGGTGGTGGGCAAAATGCTGGAGTCAATTATTAAGGATATAATATTTGAGCATTTGGAAAGCAGTGACAGGATCAGTCCAAGTCAGCATGGGTTCGCCAAAGAGAAATTGTGCTGGACAAATCTGGAATTTTGAGGTTGAGACCAGTAGAGTGAACAAGGGTGAACCAGTGGTTTTGTGTATCTGGACTTTCAAGAGGCTTTTGACAAGGTCCCACACAAGAGATCAGGTGAGCAAAAT
Organism: Mustelus asterias; assembly: GCF_964213995.1. Classification (NCBI taxonomy): domain Eukaryota; kingdom Metazoa; phylum Chordata; class Chondrichthyes; order Carcharhiniformes; family Triakidae; genus Mustelus; species Mustelus asterias. Next base: position 140,968,621 of record NC_135804.1, read on the forward strand.
TAAAGCTCATGGTATTGGGGGTAAAGCATTGATGTGGATTGAGAACTGGTTGGCAGACAGGAAGCAGAAAGTGGGAATAAACGGGTCCTTTTCAGATGGCAAGCAGTGACTAGTGGGGTACTGCAAGGTTCATTAATGTATATTGTGAATAGTTGGGACCCCAGCTGTTCGCAATATACATTAATGATTTGGATGAAGGAATTGAATGCAATATTTCCAAATTTGCAGACAACACTAAGCTGGCTGGCAGTGTGTGCTGTGAGGAGAATGCTAAGAAGGCTGTAGGGTGACTTGGACAGGCTGCTGAGTGGGAAAATACTTGGCAACTGCAATGCAGATAAATGGCAGGTTATCCACTTTGGTGGCAAAAACAGGAAGGAAGATTATCTGAATGGTGACAGTTTAGGAAAAGGGGAAGTGCAACGTGACCTGGGTGTCATGGTGGAACAGTCGCTCAAGGTTGGCATGCAGGTACAGCAGCCAGTGAGGAAAGCTAATAGCATGCTGGCCTTCATAGCAACAGGATTTGAGTATAGGATTAAGGATGTCTTGCTGCAGTTATAAAGAGGACAGCAGAAACGCTTTAGGGATGTTCTCAAAGCATTCCTGAAGAAATCAAACATCCCCATCAACTCATGGAAGTCCCTGGCATATAACCGAACAGAATTGAGAAGCTTTATTCCGGAAGACAAAGTACACTGAGAGACTTCAAAGTTGAGATGTTGAACAGAGGGGGAAAAGCTCCAAACCTCTCATCTACCCGATCCTTCAAGCACCATGTGCCCCATATGTAGCACAATCTGTAGATCATGCACTGGACTTATCTGCCAACTTAGAAGCCTAACCAGAGTCAAAGCAAGTCATCCTCTATTCTGAGGTACTGCCCAAGAAGAAAATGCCAATAACCACAACCAGACTTATGTTGCTTAGTTTTCAATCGTTTTGCGCTGTCTCCAAACTCTCATGCTAATTTTCTGCCTTCAATTTCCAGCTCCTCTTTTCTTCCTTCTGAATCTTAAAGTTTATTTATTAATGTCACAAGTAGGCTTACATTAACACTGCAATGAAGTTACTGGGAAAATCCTCTAGTCACCACACTAAGGCGCCTCTTCAGGTACACAGAGGGAGAATTTAGCATAGCCAATGCACCTAACCAGCACATCTTTTGGACTGTGGGAGGATACCAGAGCAAACGCAGACTCCAAACAGTCAGTGACCCAAGCCAGGAATCGAACCCAGATCCCTGGCACTGTGAGGCAGCAGTGCTAACCACTGTGCTGCCCTAACAGCTTCTATCGACCTGCTTAGATATTTTAAATCCTCCCCAACAAAACTAGTAAACTTGCCCACAGGTATATTAGTCCCAGCATTGTTAGGGAGCAACCTGCCCAACCAGTACCCTCCAAAGAGGGTCGCAATGCCCAAGGAACTAAAACCCTCACTAGAGTACCATCTCTCCAACCTCACATTCATCCCTTTCATCCTATTTCTGTACCCAATAGTACGTAGCATTAGGAGTAATCATGAGATTACTATCTTTGAGATCCTGCTTCTTAACCTTTTTAACTCCAAGTCTGCCTGGCGGACCCTAACCCGTTTTGCATCTGTCATTGGTACAATTATGGACCTTGACCTCTGGCTATTCACATTCCCCCTCCAGAATGCTTGCAGCCTGTGATATCCTTCACCCTGGCACCAAGGAGACAACATACCATCCTGGAATCACATCTGCTACGACAAAAATGCCTTTCTGCTCCCTTAAACCATAGAATACCCTGCAATTACTACTTTTGACCTTTCCCCGCTGTTAAGAGGGGTTCAGAAAACCCTGGGATTTAAAAACTAATAAAAGTACTGAACAAGGGAAATTAACTTAGAATAAAGCACCAGTGTGCCTTATACTTACCTTATAAAGGTGCTACTTGCATAGACACTTACAGAACTACTGCTATGAAAATTAAACACATTTTAGATGTAAACAAGCATTTTTGAATGTATTGCACACCTTGGCCAAAATGCAAACTGCCCTGAAGCATAATGGGAAGAGTAAACTAGAAAGGCCACATTCTTTGTGAACAATAAGCCACAGAATGTGTTAACAAAAAAGTCATGAAGCTCAAAATCTCATACTTTTAAAAAAATTCAAAAAGTATATAAATATATATAAAATAAAGTATTCAATTCTTACTGATAATATGGCACATTGAGGCGATGAAAATGTCACCTTGTCAACTCTGGCTTACGGTGAGAAAGCAACCGTTGAAACTTATGGATTTACGCAAGTGACGTCGCTAAGCAACAGTAAGTAGGAACTTCCAGATCCTCTAGACCAATGAATTCCTAATTCTGCTGGAAGGTAGGATGCAATTGGCCTAGGTAAATAACGTGTACTAATGCAATTGGAGCATTCAGTTAGGATGACAGGGTAGTCGGGAGAACTGAAGTTTCGAAAATGTATAACCGTTTTGCCATTGCATTGTAAACTTCAGAAAGGAGTTAGCGTGTCTGGCTGCCTTTCTCCCAGCACGTGTTGGTCAATAAATAAGTCTTTAACCAACATACTGTCGTTTGTGAGTCCGTGTTTAGCTGAGTTCAGCTCAATACTCACTTAGCACTTGAGAGAAAACCCCCGCTTCACCCGCCTTCCCTATAAAGCTGAGCCTCCCATGTAATGGCTAATTATTTCTGTTTGTGTTATCAATTTGCCCATCTTGTTCCAAACAGTGTGTAATAAAGAGTCTTTAATCTCTCTTTTTACCATTTTCCTACTTTGACCTTATTTTTTGGCGTACTCGTACATTTGTATGTTCCTTCCCTCCTGTCACACACTAGTGATCATTACCTGCATCACTACCTTGCATATGCCTCGTCCTTTCTCTTAATTTTCCAAATCTCCCCTCAGCTGTTCAGTTCACAGCTCAGCTTTGGCTCCACCCTCCAGAGGAACCAACACTCTTATCAGCATTCAGAACTGAACTAGATAGAGAGAGATGCTCTCAGCGGTCTTCTGAACCTTCTGTTCTCGCAGTCCCTGCAAGTTGCAATGACAGAGTGCTAAAATCCAGGAATTTGGTAAGTGAGAAAATACAAAGCAGAGGGAGGAGGTGCTATTTTGGATTTCACAAAAAGGAATGGTCCAAGAAAGGGAGCTGGAGCCAGCAAGGCCAGAGATCTGAAGTCAGTTGGCAGTAATTAGGTGTGCAGGTAGGCTATTTTTAAAAAACATTTGCTCTTGGGATTTGGACATCGCTGGCTGGACCTGCATTTATTGCCCATCCCTAATTACCCTTGAGGGGCATTTTAAGAGTCAACCTCATTGCTGTGGAGTCACATGTAGGCCAGACCGGGTTAGGTTTGGCAAATTTCCTTCCTCGAAGGAGATTAGTGAAGCAGATGGGTTGTTACGACAATTGTCTCATGGTCATTAGACTTTAATTGTAGATTTTTATCGAATTCAAATTTCACCATCGGCAACATGTGTTTAAACTGCTGCCCCCTCTATACTGGGGCAATAGTTTAAACACATACTGGAAAGATACAAGCATCTTAAAACTTAAGAGTAACAAGTTAAGCTCTATAATATGGCACCTTCCCATGCAATCACAGAAAGTGCAATACCGGCCCTTTATCTCTTCCCTCCTCACTGCTCAAGGCCCCAAATGGCCCTTTCAAGTTAAGCAGCATTGCACTTGTACTTTCAATTTGATTTACTGTATTTATTGCTCCCAATGCAGTCTCTTCTACATTGGGGAGACAAAACTTAGACCGAGTCTGCAAACATGACCTCAACTTCCCTGTTGCATACCATTTTAACTCAGCACCTTGCTCCTATGCTCCCACCTTGGCTTCCTGCAATGCTCCAATGAAACAGCATCTCATCTTCCGTTTGGGCATGTTGCAACACTTGGGACTCAATGTTGAACTGGCAATTTTAGTTTTTGACCTTTCACCAACTTAAACCGCAGTTTTTTTTAAACATCCCATACATGTAATGCCTTAACGCCCCCACCCTCCTACCCCAAAAAGGCCATCTGTTTTTTTGTTCTTGAAGTTGTTACTTTTAGTTGCAATTTCTACAGCTCTAATTCATTCACCCTCCCTTTCAGTCCTGACAAAGTGTCAAAGGACTCGAAACAATAACTATTTCTCATCGGTAAAAGTTTGTGTTTTTGTCACAAGTTAGGCTTCATTAACACTGCAATGAAGTTACTATGAAATTCCCCAGCTGTCACACTGCCCATTTGGGTACACTGGGGGAGAATTTAGCATTGCCAATGCACCTAACTAGCATGTCTTTCAGACTGTGGGAGGATCTAGAGCACCCGAGGAAACCCACGCAGACATGGGAAGAATATGCAGACTCCACACAGACAGTGACCCAAGTCGGGAATAAATCCTGGGTCCCTGGCACTGTGAGGCAGCAATGCCAACCACTGTGCCACCATGCCAAGATGCTGGTAGACCTGCTGAGTTTTTCCATATCCTCTGTTCATATGATGATGGATAAGCATTGTGATATTCTAAACTTGAAATCTAATCAACTAACTGAAAACAAAATAAGGTAGATGATAGTGTGCAGCTATAGCACATGGGAACTGGTCCAAGGGAACCATGTCTGCAGCAAGTGTCTGCAGTTACAGGAATTTTGGTTCAGAGTCGTTTAGCTTTAGACAAACTTTGGGCATTGTGATCCATCAAGGGGGAGGAAAGTTACCTGAACACTGTTCCAAGAGGCAGTTACACTCCTAAGGCTAGGTACTTCAGAGTTGGTCTACGGTCAGGGGCAGGAGTGTGTGACTGTAAGGGAGGCAGGTATGGGGATCCAAAGGTAGCACCGGAGGAGCTTCGGCCCTTCTAATTTTCCAGCAGGTTCTATGTTCTTGCAGAATGTGTGGAAGAGTAGGGATTGCAGGGAAAATCTGCAAACTAACAACAGCACTGTGGTACAGAGTGACATACAACTGGATGGAGCAAGAAGCAATTTAATTTAATATGGCACAGTATATTTAACGAGACATACTGCTCTCTGCAGCCCAGAGTCAGTGTGCCCAAGGCTGTGCTGTCTGACCAGTGCCAGGGTCATGGACAGCTCTTCATGGCTGGACAGGAACTAGGAATGGGTAGGGAAAGATTCAGTTGTTATGGTCCATGTGGGTACCAATTACATTGGATTAAGAAAGAAGTTCTGCTGAGGAAGTATGAACAACTAGGGACTAAATGTAAATGCAAAGGTAATAAATCTCTAATACTACCTGAACTCCCAGAAAACTAGCATAATGTTGTTAAAATCAGAGCGTATGACTCAAAGATTGGTGTGGGAAAAATTAGTTTTGATTCACGGGACACTTATACTGTGGAAAGAGGCAGCTGTACCACTGGGTGGCCTTCACATGAACCATTCTGGGTCCAGCGCACGGGGAATTGTATAACTGGAGCCGTAGAAAGGGCTGTAAACTAAATAGTTGTGGGGAGGTTTGGCCTGAGGAGAGATTTGGAAAATTGAAGTGAAAGTACAAAGCAATAGGATAGGAGGAAAAGAGCATACAACTTAAGACTGCACCAACAAACAAGGTCAGAGTAGGAAAATGGCAAAAAGGCAGAACTAAAAACTCTTTAAAGTTTGCAGCATTTGGAACAAGATGGATGAATTGACAGCATAAGCAGAAATAAGTATATGATATGATAGCCATTACAGAGGCATGGTTGCAAAGTGACCACGGTTGAGGCTAATATTCAAGAGCATTTAACATTTCAGAAGGACAAGAAAAGAAAAGATGAGGTAGCTTGGTTAATAAAAGGCACAGTTGTAAGCCATGATCCTGATTTGCAGGATCTAAACGGGAGCGGCACGGTAGCACAGTGCTTAGCACTGCTGCTTCACAGCGCCACAAACCCAGATTCGATTCCTGGCTTGTGTCAGTGTGTGTGGAATTTGCACGTTCTCCGTCTGTGTGGGTTTCCTCCGGATGCTCCGGTTTCCTCCCACATTCTGAAAGACGTGCTGATTAGGTGCATTGATCCGAACAGGCGCCATTGTGGCGACTAGGGAATTTCACAGCAACTTCATTGCAGTGTTAATGTAAGCCTTACTTGTGACTAATAAATAAACTTTAACTTTAAACATAGAATCAGTCTGGGTGGGAAAATAAATGTCAAAGGAAAGAAGCAATTGTGGGGGACCTTCCCAACAATAGCTACCCTGTAGGACAGAGAATCAATCAAGAAATAATGAGGGCTTGTTCTTTTCATTTTATTACTCATGGGATGTGGGTGCCGCTGTCTAGGTCAGCCGCCTTCTTGAAAGACAGGTACTGCAAAAATAATGGGAGGCTTTGATCATCATATAGATTGGACAATTCAAATTGGCAAAGGTAGCTTGGAAGATGAGTTCATAAGAATGTATTTGGGACGGAATACATTTTGGAACCAACCGGGAAACAGGCTACATTAGATCTGGTAAAATATAATGATGTGGAGATGCTGGCGTTGGACTGGGGTAAACACAGTAAGAAGTCGCAACGCCAGGTTAAAGTCCAACAAGGTTATTTGGTAGCAAAAGCCACTAGCTTTCGAGCGCTGCTCCTTTGTCAGGTGAGTGGGAATTCTGTTCTCAAACAGGGCATATAAAGACAAACTCAATTTACAAAATAATGGTAGTGTCTGCAATGGTCTCCCCAATGTACCATGCTTCGGGACATCCTTTCCTGCAGCGTATCAGGTAGACAGCATTGGCAGAGTTGCAAGAGTATGTACTGTGTACCTGGTGGATGGTGTTCTCACGTGAGATGATGGCATCCGTGTCGATGATCCGACACGTCTTGCAGAGGTTGCTGTGGCAGGGTTGTGTGGTGTCGTGGTCACTGTTCCACAGATGAATGACCACCGCTCGACAATCACCAGGCAAGAGTGCTCTCTTCCTGTTGGGGAACACTTCAGCGGTCACAGGCATTCGGCCTCTGATCTTCGGGTAAGCATTCTCCAAGGCGGCCTTCACGACACACGACAGCGCAGAGTTGCTGAGCAGAGACTGATAGCCAAGTTCCACACACGAGGACGGCCTCAACCGGGATCTTGGGTTCATGTCACACTATCTATCTGTAACCTCCACGACTTGCCGAGGCTTGCAAAATCTCACTAACTGTCCTGGCTGGAGACAATGCACATCTCTTTAACCTGTGCTTAACCCTCTCTCCACTCACATTGTCTGTACCTTTAAGACTTGATTACCTGTAAAGACTCGCATTCCAACCATTATTTTGTAAATTGAGTTTGTGTCTTTATATGTCCTATTTGCGAACAGAACTCCCACTTACCTGACGAAGGAGCAGCGCTGCGAAAGCTAGTGGCTTTTGCTACCAAATAAACCTGTTGGACGCTAACCTGGTGTTGTGAGACTTCTTACAAAATATAATGAAACAGAATTAATTTAAGGACTCGTCGCAAAGGATCCTATAGATAAGTGTGATCATAACATTCAATTTGATAGAGAGAAATGTAGTTCTGATACTACTGACTAAAACTTCATAAAGGCAATTAAAGGGTAGATAGACAGAGTTGGCGGACGTGGAATGCAGAAACAGGTTGAAAGGTAAGATGGTAGAGAAGCAATGGCCGAGTTTTAAAGATTTTAAGAAGGTATTTCATAACTCTGAACCAAGATATATTCAACTGAGAATGGAAAAACTGATGCACCATCTGTGGCTAACTAAGAAAGTTAAGGATGGTATCAAATTTAAAAATGTACAATGCTGCAAAGATTAATGGCAGGATAGAAGATTGGGAAAAGTAGAAACTAGCAAGGCAAAAATGGGGGAAAATCAAACAATGGGAGAAACCGAAAGAAAATGGGAGAAAATTAGCAAGAAATATAAAAACAAAGTAAAAGCTTCTACAGGTACATAAAAAGGATAGAAGATAATGATCATTAGAGGGCAAGACTGGGTAATTAACAATGGAATAAGGAAATGGCTGAGACTTTGAACCTGTCTTAGCAGTAGAAAACACAAAATGGGGCCTAAGGGGGGGGGGTATAGAAAAACAGGGGTAAATGAAGGGAGAAACATAAAACAATGACGAGAGAAAATATATTGGGAAAACTAATAGGACTAAAGGCTGGTGGGTCCCCAGGACCAAATGGCCTGCATTCAAGAGTCTTAGAGGAAGTGGCTGCAGAAATGGCGAATGCATTGGTTGCAATCTTCCAAGATTCCCTAGATTCTAGGAAGGTCCAAGCAGCTCGGAAAACCACAAATGTAACATTATTTGAGGGAGACTGGAAGCAGGAACCTATAGGCCAGTTCGTCTAACACCTGTCATTGGGAAAACGTTAGAATCCATTACTGCGGAGGCAATAGTCTGACACTTAAAAAATTACAACATCAGGCAGAGTTAGAATGGTTTTGTAAAAAGGACTGTTTCACAAATTTATTAGAGTTCTCTGTGGATGTGACAAGCAGAATGGATAAAGGGGAACTAGTAGCCGTGTTGTATTGGATTTCAATTGGGAATTTGATAAGGAACCACATAAATGATTACTACACAAAATCAGAGCTCATGGTGTAGGGGGTGATATATTAGCATTAATAGTTCTGGATGGCATAGTGGCACAGTGGCGAGCACTGTGAAGCATCTGGGTTTGATTCCAGCCTTAGGTGACTATTTGTGTGGAGTTTGTGCAATCCCCCATATTTGTGTAGGTTTCCTCCGAGTGCTCTGGTTTCTTCCCACAGTCCAAAGATGTGTAGGTTAGGTGGATTGGCCATGGTTTGTGTGAGGGGTTACAGGGATAGTGTGGAGGGGAGGTGGGTCTGAAATGATGCTCTTTTGGAGAGTTGGTACAGACTTGATGGGCCCAAAGGACTTCTTCTGCACTGAAGGAATTCTATGAATAGAAGATTGGCCAACTAACTGAAAACAGAGTCAGGATAAATTAGTTATTTTCATGTAGACAAGCTGTAACTAGTGGAGTGCCATAGGGATCGGTACTGAGGTCTGAACTATTTTATGATCTTTATTAATGACTTGGATGAAGGGACTGAAGCCAAATCTGCAGATGTTAGAAAGATAGGTAAGAAATCAAGTTGCGAGAAATACATGAAAGGTCTCAAAAGGTACATGAAGCAAGTGGGCAAAAATTACCAGAAAATGAAAGGAAGGGACAAAACATGTGAATGTCATTTTGCAACCAGGAATTATACAAGTGTAGGAAAATTTGATAATAGAACAAACTTAAAGATTTTGTGTCTGAATGCACAAAGCATTCAGAACAAAATTAATAAGAACAAAGAACAGTACAGCACAGGAAACAGGCCCTTCGGCCCTCCAAGCCTGTGCCGCTCCTTGGTCCAACTAGACCAATCGTTTGTATCCCTCCATTCCCAGGCTGCTCATGTGACTATCCAGGTAAGTCTTAAACGATGTCAGCGTGCCTGCCTCCACCACCCTACTTGGCAGCGCATTCCAGGCCCCCACCACCCTCTGTGTAAAAAACGTCCCTCTGATGTCTGAGTTATACTTCACCCCTCTCAGCTTGAGCCCATGACCCCTCGTGATCGTCACCTCCGACCTGGGAAAAAGCTTCCCACTGTTCACCCTATCTATACCCTTCATAATCTTGTATACCTCTATTAGATCTCCCCTCATTCTCCGTCTTTCCAAGGAGAACAACCCCAGTCTACCCAATCTCTCCTCATAGCTAAGACCCTCCATACCAGGCAACATCCTGGTAAACCTTCTCTGCACTCTCTCCAATGCCTCCACGTCCTTCTGGTAGTGCGGCGACCAGAACTGGACGCAGTACTCCAAATGTGGCCTAACCAGCGTTCTATACAGCTGCAACATCAGACTCCAGCTTTTATACTCTATACCCCGTCCTATAAAGGCAAGCATACCATATGCCTTCTTCACCACCTTCTCCACCTGTGTTGCCACCTTCAAGGATTTGTGGACTTGCACACCTAGGTCCCTCTGTGTTTCTATACTCCTGATGACTCTGCCATTTATTGTATAACTCCTCCCTACATTATTTCTTCCAAAATGCATCACTTCGCATTTATCCGGATTAAACTCCATCTGCCACCTCTCCGCCCAATTTTCCAGCCTATCTATATCCTGCTGTATTGCCCGACAATGCTCTTCGCTATCCGCAATTCCAGCCATCTTCGTGTCATCCGCAAACTTGCTGATTACACCAGTTACACCTTCTTCCAAATCATTTATATATATCACAAATAGCAGAGGTCCCAGTACAGAGCCCTGCGGAACACCACTGGTCACAGACCTCCAGCCGGAAAAAAAAAATGAAGTAACAGCGCAAAGAGAGACGAAGGGTTATGATTTGGTGGCAATTACTGAGACATAGTTACAAGGAGACCAGGGCAAGGAATTGAATATGCAAGGGTACTCAATATTTCAGAAGGATAGTCAGAAAGAAAAAGAAGGTGGTGTAGCTTTGCTAGTGAAGGAAGGGATCATTGCTATAGTGAGAAATTATATAAGCACTGGAGATCAAAATGTGGAATCAGTTCAGGTGGAAATAAGAAATAGCAAAGGAAAGAAGTCACTAGTGGGAGCAATCCATAGGTCCCCAAACAGTAGTTCTGCAGTGGGACACAGTATAAACCAGGAAATACTGGGGACTTGTAAGAAAGATGCAGCTATAATCATGTGGGATTTTAATTGGATTAACCAAATTGGAAAAGGTAGCCTCAAGGGAGAGTTCATTGAATGTATTAGAGATTGTTTCATGGATCAATATGTTGTGGAACAAACCAGAAAGCAGACTATCCTGGATTTGGTATTGTGTAATGAACAGGGATTAATTAATGACCTCATAGTTAAGGATCCTTGAGGGAAGAGTGATCATAGAATGATTAAATTCAAAATTCAGTTTGAGGGTGAGAAACTGGAGTCCCACACTTGCAAAACTAATTACGCAGTCGTGAGGACAGGCTTGGCCCTAGTGGATGTGCACTGGTAGATATTCAATGCCTCCCAACTAAAATACTTTCCAGAGAGGAAAAAAGGATTGTAAGAGGAGAAAATATACATCCATGACTAAGCAAGGAAGTTAGACAACAAAGACAAAATATAATGCACACCAAATTGCAAAGGCCAGTGGCAGGCTGGAAGATGTTGGAAAACTTGTAAAGAGATCAACAAAGGGTTACTAAAAAAGTAACTATCCCTTTAAAATAGGGAAGTCTTCCTATAACTGTAGAGAATTGATCTGACTATGCCTAGAATACAATGTACAGTTCAGATGTCCTTACTTGAGACATATACTTGCATTGGAAGCAGTTCAGAGAAGGTTTGATAGGCTGAAGGGGTTGTCTTTTCAGGAAAGATTGAGCAGGTTGGGTTTATATGCATTGGAATTTAGAAGAATGAAACATGATCTTATTAAGACACAAAAGATTCTGAGGTGGGTGTTGCTATGATAGATGTTGAGGATATTTCACCTAGTGAGGGAATTTAGAACTAGGGAGTTAAGAATAAGGAGTCTCCCATTTAAGAGACAGGTGAGCAAGAATGTCATTTCAGATGGTCATTAGTGTTTGGAATTCACTCCCCTAAGGAGTAGTAGAGGCTGGGTCATTGAATATATTCAAGGCTGAGTTAGACCGATTTTCGATCAATAAGGAAGTCAAAGGTTATAGAGGATAGGCAGGCAACTGGATTTAAGGTTACATTCAGATCTGCCACAATTTTATCAAATGGTGGAGCAGGCTTGATGGGCCAAATGTCCGAATCCTGTTCTTATTTTCTATGAGTTCTTAATCTGTGGGGTGATCACTTCCTGAAACATGCAATGCAAAAAATACTCATTCTCATGGACGGACTGCAATGACATTAGCTGTTGCACAGCTCCAAAGCCCATAGCTCACACTCCTCCAAATGACGTCACTTCCTGCAGCTATGGTAATCCAGGACACTGGGAAGCCTTCTGGAGTTCCGACATGGCACACAACATGGATTCCCCAAGACTGGAGTGCCTTACATGCTGCAATTTGTTAGATTAACCCATTTAATATCAAAATATTCTTATTACTTTTCTTAATTTACTAAACAAAACGTTCTTCAGCTATAGTTGGCTTGTTCAGTTATCTAATTATAGTCTTCAACCTATTTGATAACCTTGAAGCTATTTACCCAAGGTATTAACTTTTATCATTGGAAAGTAATTTAGACCAAACACCTAACTCTGGAGAGGGGGAAACAAAGTTCTAACACACACCAATAATTTGCAATAGCTTATCTTCCTGGTCCCACATCTCTACTTCTGGTACAGCCCAAGAAATAATCCCCCCTCCCCCCCATTTCTTATCTACATTCTATCCTTTGGCGATATCGTTCAGAAACACTGTTAATGTTCACAATTATGCTGATGACACAAAACACCACCTCAAACATCACATCTCATTTCCTCCACAGATGCTAAATTGCCCCAATCTTGTCCAACAGATGAAGGTATGGAACTCGGAGAGAAATTGCAAGGTTCTTGAGCAAATTGACATAGGGAAGCATAAGCTTTGGAGGTGTTGGCAGACTTAAAAGTGGATAAATCTCCAATCTATTGTGTCCCAGGATACTGTAGGAGTGCAGAGGGACCTGGGGGTCCTTGTGCATGAATCGCAAAAACTCAGTTTGCCGGTGATCAAGAAGGCAAATGGAAAGTTGGCCTTTATCGCGAAGGGGATGAAGTATAAAAGCAGGAGGTCTTGCTGCAATTGTACAAGGTACTGGTGAGGCCGCAACTGGAGTACTGTGTGCAATTTTGGTCCCCTTATTTGCGGAAGGATATATTGGCCTTGGAGTGAGTACAGAGAAGGTTCACCAGGTTGATACCGGAGATGAGGGGGTTAGCTTGTGAGGAGAGATAGAGTAGATTGGGCCTGAACTCGTTGGAGTTTAGAAGGCTGAGGGGAGATCTTATAGAGACATATAAGACAATGAAGGGGCGAGACAGGGTGGAGGCAGAGAGATTCTTTCCACTTAGAAAGGAAACAAGAACTAGAGAACACAGCCTCAAAATAAGGGGGAGTCAATTTAGAACAGAGTTGAGGAGGAACTTCTTCTCTCAGAGGGTAGTGAATCTCTGGAGTTCTCTGCCCATTGAAGCAGTTGAGGCTACCTCGTTAAATATGTTTAAGTCACAGGTAGATAGATTTCTGATCAATAAGGGAATTAAGGGTTATGGGGAGCGGGCAGGTAAGTGGAACTAAACCACTATCAGATCAGCCATGATCTTATTGAATGGTGGGGCAGGCTCGAGGGGCTAGATGGCCTACTCCTGCTCCTATTTCTTATGTTCTTATGCAAGGGAGGAGATTGCAGGGGCTCGGACTCAAATTTTTAATTTCTCTCTGGCCACAGTCCTCCAGAGGACTGGAGTACTGTAATGTGGTTCCGCTATTTAAGAAGGGTTGTAGAGATAAGCCAGGGAACTACAGACCAGTGAGTCTCACATCAGTGGTAGTTTTAAAGTTTACTGATTTGTGTCACAAGTAGGCTTACTACAATGAAGTTACTGTGAAAATCCCCTAGTCGCCACACTCCGGCACCTGTTCAGGTACATTGACGGAGAATTTAGTATGGCAAATGAACCTAATCAGGATGTCTTTAGGACTGTGGGAGGACACCGGAGCACCCAGAGGAAACCCAGGGTGAATGACACAGTGAGAATGTGCAGACTCCACACAAACAGTGATCCAAACCAGGAACTGAACCCAGGTCCCTGGCACTGAGGCAGCAGTGCTAACCACTGTCACCATGCTTCCCCAGATAGGGAAACTATTGGAGAAAATTCTGGAGGAGAGAATTTATCTCCACTTGGAGAGGCAAGGCTTAATTAGGGATAGTCAGAATGGCTTTGTCAGAGGGAGGATCATGCCTAACAAATTTGATTGAATTTTTTTTGAGATGGTGCCCAGGTGCAAAGATGAGGGTAGTGCAGTTGATGTAGTTTATATGGATTTCAGCAAAGCCTTTTGTCTACGTCCCATAGGGGAGACTTATAAAGGTAAATGCACATGGAATACAGGGTAAATTGATAAAGTAGATTCAAAATTGGCTCAGTTGGGGAATTTCACAGTAACTTCACTGCAGTATTAATGTAAGCCTTACTTGTGACTAATAAATAAACTTTTAAAAAGTTGTAAGCTGATGATAGAAGACTGCTTTAGTGACTGGAAGCCTATCACATGGATCTGTGCTGGGCCTCTATATGGGGGGTAGAATTAGTAAGTTTGGGAATGACACAAAGATTAGCCAACCACTCGGCCAGAGTGTCTTGGGCGACAAGACGGGCTGGTCAAATGGACAGATAAGTGGCAGATGGAATTTAACCCTGAAAAGAGAGAGGTGATACACTTTGTAAAGAGTAATTTGACAAAGTAGTATCCAATGAATGGCATGACACTAGGAAGTTCTGTGGGACAAAGGGACCTTGGCATGCTTGTCCGTAGATCTCAAGGCGGAAGGGCATGTTAGTAGGGTGGTGAAAAACATTTGGGGCATTTGCTGTATCAATTGAGGCACAGGTTGCAAAAGCAGGGAAGTCATGTTAGATTGTATCGAACTTTGGTGAGGCCACAGCTAGAGCACTGTGCGCTGTTCTGGTCGTCACATTATAGGGAGGATGTAATTGCACTGGAGTGGGAGCAGAGGAGATTCATCAGGATGCTACTTGGGTTGGAACATTTAAGTTATGGAGAGAGATTGGGTAGGCTTGGCGCGTTTTCGTTGGAGCAGAAAAGACTGAGGGGTGACCCGATCAAGGTGTACAAGATTATGGGGCATGGACAGAGTGGATAGGGAGCAGCTGTTCCCCTTAGTTGAAGGGTCAGTCACGAGGGGACACAAGTTAAAAGGTAAGTAGCAGGAAGTTTTGGGGGTGATAAGGGAAATAACTTTACCCAGAGGGTGGTGAAGATCTGGAATGCGCAGCCTGGGAGAGTGGTAGAGCCATGTTGCCTCACAACCTTTAAAAAGTACCCGGATGAGCAGTTGGTGCGACATAATATTTAAGGCTTTAGGCCAAGTATTGGTAACTGGGATTAGGTGGAGGTCAGATGTTTCTCACGTGTCAGTGAACTTGATGGGCAGAAGGGCCTCTTCTGCACTATACGATTCTCTGAATACTGAATGAACAGAAATTCCCCAATTAAATACTAATAAGACAAAAGCCATTCTCTTCAGTGCCCACTACAAGCTCCAAAACCAAACTACCAACTCCATCCATCTCCAACAACTGTGAGGCTGAAGCAGACTGTTTGCAAACTTGATGTCATACTTGACGCAGATGTTTTGGCTACATTTCTATGTCATCTTCAAGACCACCTACTTCCAACAAGTGCCCGACCTCAACTCATCTGCAGCAGGAAACCTCAACTATGCTATTTTTACCTCTACACTTGACCACTCCACTACATCCCTGGCCAGCTTCCTACATTCTGTAAACCTGGGGTCATCCAAAACTGTGGCCCGTGCTCTTAATTGCACCAAGTTCTGAACACCAATTGCCATTGCGACCACTGACCAACTATAGCTCCCAAACAGACCATACCTCAATCTTTCTTGCTTTTAAATCCCTCACCTGTGTAATACCCACCAGCCTCACAGCCCTATGCGGTATCTACACCTCTAATTTTGGCAGCTTGAGCACCAGGGATTTTAATTGTTCCATCAATGGTGGCAGTGCTTTTAGCAGCTTAGGCCCACTCTGGAATTCCTTCCCTACACTGCTCCACATCTCTCTCCTTTACATTCTTAAAATCTGCCTCTTTGACCAAGCTTTTAGACCATCTGCCCTAATACGGTTTGCATGGCTCAATTTCAAATTTTGCCTTAAACACACCTGCAAAGTATCTTGGTATATGTTATTATATTAGAACTGCGATATAAATACAAGTTATTGTTGGTGTATAAAGTATAAACTAAGAGATAATCGTCATTTTATTTAAATAATTAACATGTAAAGATACAGAAGAACTTGACTGAATTTTTTGAGGAAGTAACTGTGTCGATGAAGGTAGAGCAGTTGATGTCATATACATGGATTTTAGTAAGGCGTTTGATAAGGTCCCCCATGGTTGGCTCATGAAGAAAGTAAGGAGGTGTGGGATAGAGGGAAACTTGGCCGATTGGATAAGTAACTGGCTATCTCAATGAAAACAGAGGGTGGCGGTGGATGGAAAATTTTCAGACTGGAGACCAGTTACCAGCGGTGTACCACAAGGATCAGTGTTTGGTCCTCTGCTATTTGTGATTTTTATAAATGACTTGGAAGAGGCGGCTGAAGGTGGATCAGTAAATTTGCGGATGACACCAAGATTGGTGGAGTAGTGGATGAGGTGAAGGGCTGTTGTCGGCTGCAATGAGACATTGATAGGATGCAGAGCTGGGTCAAAAAATGGCAGATGGAGTTTAACCCTGATAAGTGCGAGGTGATTCATTTTGGTAGGACAAATTTGAATGCGGATTACAGGGTCAAAGGTAGGGTTCTGAGGAATGTGGAGGAACAGAGAAATCTTGGGGTTCATATCCACAAATCTCTGAAGGTTGCCACTCAAGTGGATAGAGCCGTGAAGAAGGCCTAGAGTCTGTTAGCATTTATTAACAGGGGGTTTGAGTTTAAGAGCCGTGGGGTTATGCTGCGACTGTACAGGACCTTGGTGAGACCACATTTGGAATATTGTGTGCAGTTCTGGTCACCTCACTGTAAGAAGGACGTGGAAGCATTGGAAAGAGTGCAAAGGAGATTTACCAGGATGCTGCCTGGTTTGGAGGGTAGGTCTTATGAGGAAAGGTTGAGGGAGCTAGGGCTTTTCTCTTTAGAGCGGAGGAGGTTGAGAGGTGACTTAATGGAGGTTTATAAGATGATGAGGGGGATAGATAGAGTGGACGTTCAGAGACTATTTCCTCGGGTGGATGTAGCTGTTACTAGGGGGCATAACTATAAGGTTCGTGGTGGAAGATATAGGAGGGATGTACGAGGTAGGTTCTTTACTCAGAGTGGTTGGGGTGTGGAATGGACTGCCTGCTGTGATAGTGGAGTCGGACACTTTAGGAACTTTCAAGCAGTTATTGGATAGGCACATGGAGCACACTAGAATGATAGGGAGTGGGAAAGCTTGATCTTCGTTTCGGAAAAGGTTCGGCACAACATCGTGGGCCGAAGGGCCTGTACTGTGCTGTACTGTTCTATGTAACTACTAAAGCACATCATGGACAATGAACTAATTCACAGGTAAATCAGCTTGGATCTCAAATATTAATTATATAATCAATCATTTTTTAATGCAGTGTGTTATAATGATCTGGCATGCACTTGCCTGAAAGGGCAGGGGAGCAAATACAATAGTAACTTTGAAATGGAAATTGGATATTTACTTGAAAGTAAACCTGTAAAGGTATAGGGAAAGAACAAGGGTGTGGGACTAATTGGACAGCTTTATCAAATAGTCAGCACAGATACAATAGGCCAAATGTACTCCTCCTATGTTGTATAATTCTTAGAAAATCTATTCCAAGTTTGCAGTGAGTACCTCAGAAGTCAGCATTGGGTCCATTGCTCTTACTGATATGCACTGGACCTGGACTAGGGGACACAGGATGTAATTTTATGGTTTGCAGATGACATGTACCTACTGGGTATAGGTCACAGCATACACTATCCCCAAGTGGAACGCAATTTGGGATTGGCGACTCCAGAGCACACATGACAGTCTAGACTGGTACCTATAATGTAATTGATTCCGTATATAATAACGAGAAACAGAGATTTTTTGTTTAAGGTTACTTTGTTGTAGCTTTACTCTAAATGTAGAAGAAATTAAATCAGAGTTGCCATTCCACATCCCTATCCAATGACCTCCTGGAAGGACATGTGGCACAGATTGGGTTTGGTTATTTCCACATATTTCTTCAGCCCCAGCCCCTTATATTGACCATCCAAGATCACTTGCAAATACCCACTTCGGTAGTTCACCGTCAGACCAAAGTTGCCTGTAAAGCAATAATCCAGAAAGAACTGTTGCCTTGCCAAATGAAAGGGCAAGAGAAAAACATTTTTTTAAAAATTAGCTGACATGATAAATTTACTTAATGAATTAAGTCCATACCAGCCTCTAGCTATTAAACTGGTGAGGATTTTCTCCTGTGGAGATAGAGAAAGCATTTATCAATCACACAGACCCTCTCTTTACAGGGATAATAAATTAAACTGTTGACCACTAAAATTTAGCAGCCAAACAATTTAGCAGCAAAGATTATCAGGCAATTATGACTTTTGACACAGTGATGCAGTAAACTGTTTACTGTGTAACAGCATAGAATTATCAATCCTACACAACTCCTCCTTAAATGGCAAAAAAGGCGAAGGGCCATGGTTCACACTGTAGGTCATATCCTGATTTAAGAGAACAGCAGGAAGTATTACAAAGACAGAAAATGCTGGAAACGCTCAGCAGGTCTGACAGCATCTGTGGAGAGAGAATAGAGCCAACATTTCAAGGCAGGATGACCCTTTGTCAGAGTTTCGTCAGGATGACCTTTCATCAGAGTATTTTGCTTTTTTTTATTAAAGCAGGAAGCATTGACGAGCAAAGTTGAAATTTTAAATGGCTCAGGATCACAGGAGGAAGAAATAATCTGGGAGTGGGTTAAACTTTTAATTTCAAAAGTGTGGGGATGAAGCATTCATGCTAGAATGAGATGTCTGTTGATGTAATCCAGAATATTTTCATTATCTATTCAGATCTTTTAATACATTGTATTGAGGGGTACAGTGCATTGGCAGAATTCCTGT
Organism: Mustelus asterias; assembly: GCF_964213995.1. Lineage (NCBI taxonomy): Eukaryota > Metazoa > Chordata > Chondrichthyes > Carcharhiniformes > Triakidae > Mustelus > Mustelus asterias. Next base: position 140,987,429 of record NC_135804.1, read on the forward strand.
TTTGTAGGTGAGGCATTAAGTTAAGGCCCCATCCAGCTGTTCAAGAGGACATAAAGATCCATGGTACTTGGAAGAACAGTGGATCCAGTGGTACTATGTATCTGAAGAACAGTTGATCCATCATGGTACTATTTGAGTAAGGAGTTTTCCTTTTATCTTGGTCAATATTCCATTCTCACCAATTACCACAAAAAAGATCAAATCATTCATCTCACTTCATGTTGGTGAATCTTGGCCGCCAAATTTGCCAATAACCACAGCTCAAAAGTAATTCTTTTGATGTAAAGTATGTCAGCAAAGTCCTAAGAGATTATAAATAGAGGCTGTCTACTATCCTACTGCAAATAAGGTGAGTGTTAGTTGATGTTAAAGAATATTGTTTTGCAATAGTTTATGAATAAGGCTATATTTCTGGCAAAATACAAGACTTACATCTTTGGCCATGTTAATGATTCTTTTATTGCTGAATTTTGGATACTTCTGTTGCCAAAGCTAGAACATGTAGGATTTCACCTAAACAGTACCTAAATAGAAAAGAATGGAATTAAATGAATATTTAAGTCAGGTTCTTTGTTCCAAAATTAAACAAAAATTGTTACGCATGTCTTAATTCAAATCAGTTCCACATAAATTAAACATTCTTAACTGGCTTATCATATATAAAGCTACATTACAATACAAAACAACATTGTAATTTTGCTCAGCTATGCAGTCAATCCTTTTCATTATATTCTGTGGCTTTTAACTTTTTAAAGATTATAGACATTTGCTTGAAGTAATATTTGGAAATATTGCTAAGCACAAATACCATAGGCAATGGATAACTAAAGCTTGGTAATGTATGCAAGCAAAAACTTAATTTGGAAATTACTGAAACAGATTGCTGGGGCCTAGTACTCCCTAAGCAACTAGGTAAATGGTGCAAAACCTGATAAAATGATCTGCAGTTCATATTATGTACCCTACATCAAAACCTTTGATCACCAGTATTACTTTTGCAAAGTAATGTCAAATACAAAAGGAATGAGGATATATTGAGACAAAACGTTAACACAACTGATCCTGCAGATCACCCAGCAACAAGGCCTCGCCAGGCCTCATGGCCTACCCACCAAATACAGGAATATGAAATACAAACACTGTCACATTTAATAATCGCAAGGATTTTGTTTTCGTGCTAAAGACCCAGTGCTTTCCCCGGGTTCTATCCGCCCTGCTGTTGTCGAGCAGAAAATAAAACATTTTGAAAAAAAATTACACTTTTTACTTTGCAAGCATGCTCGAAGCAAACCTTTTGAGAGCTTTCCTTCATCAATATATTTTGTGGCTTTTCAAATTTCATATATGATAGATATAAAAAAAACTCTGCACATTTACAACAAAAAAGTTCGGACAATTTTAAAAGAAAAGTTTGGGGAAAATTAGCCTGCAACTAAACTGTTTTTGTCTTTCCTCTTTTCCTGATGCCTTGCAATACCCACTCTGCTGCTGTGTTTGGAGGCGTTTCAATTTTTTTAAAATTAAAGCATAAGCGAAATTCGTGCGTTTAAATAATTTTGGCTGCATTTGCAGTTCACCCTCCCCCCTTCAACTTGGGATCCCGACCCCGGTCCTCTCGACACCAACCCCTCCTCTGGAACCTATAGGCCTTGAAGCCAGGGGCTCTCTTACTGTAAACAACCTAATCCAAGTCTGCAAAAGCAGCAGTAGATGGGATTCATAGCGACACTGGATGATTATAGCTTGGAAAGGGGCGAAGGCTGGGGAAAGTGAGGGGGGGGTTAGTTTACATACATTAAAAAGGACGTATAATTCTCTCCCCTCCACTCCTTAATTCGGGTCTGAAAGGAAATTAAACAACGAGAAAAGCCTTCTAGGAAAACCGCCGAGAGATAAAATCTCGACCAGTAAACTTAAGAAAAGCTCAGTTAAATCTAAAATTAAGCCGATCACATTTTTTTTCTTTAGAAAGAGCGAGTTAAAGCGATGATACCTTTTAATAAATATAAATCTGTCGGTTCCACGGGCGGCGCTTTCTCAGTTTTTGTTCCCCCAGGGGGGGTGGTGATGGTGTTAAGAGGAGGGGGAAATAAATTTAAAATAAATATAACAGCAATCGACGAATACAGAGAGCAGTGGGGGGGGAAGGGGGCGAGTGAAGCTAACCACCGCGTCTCGTCCAGCACAACAAGACACATCAGGGGAGTGGATTGAAAATAAAAACTCCTCAGCCCCGATAAACTGGAATTACATTGTCATTATCCTCTGGGCGGAGGGGGGGGGGTTAGTTTTTTTTTGTTTTGTCAGTATTTTCGGTGCTGGTGTTTTAAACAAAAAGGAGGGAGCCAAGGTGTCCGGATCGCCGTGTGTTGATAATTTTTTCCTCTCTTTCAGGCGGCTGTGGTGAACTTGCTGCTGCTGCCGCCCTCCCCCCGCTTGCTCTGGGCTCCCAGCCTCGGCGACGCACCAACTAAAATGAAGCCGCTTCCAGCGGCTCGCGACTGTTTTCATCCTCAACCGATCTTGGCGGTGTCCGGCTCGCGCCGCCCTCCCATTGGCTGCCCGCCGGGCCCCGCCCCCTGCCGCCTTGCCATTGGCCCGCCGGCCCTGCCCTCGCCCGCCGGTTGGCTCTCTCCGCCGGCCAATCCAACCGGGGAGGAGGCGGGCGGATGCCGATTATTGGCGGAGCCTCGGCCAACGCGCCGTTTCCATTGGCCAGCGGCTGGCCCCATGGCTGGAGGCTTTCCATTGGCCGGCCGCCGGAGCAACCGCCTCCTCTTTTTTGAAAGTCACCGGAGCGCGCGCGCGGGGCGAGCGAGCGTCTCAGAGGCCGGGTTTACCTCAAGGAAGATAATATTCGGCAGCAATCAAACTCCAGTTAGGTTTAACTTCGAATTTCTGCAGGTACAGTCAAAGAGATATACAACACGGAAACAGCCCAACAAACCCCTGCCGACCAGGTTTCCTAAACTGAACTAGCCCCATTTGCCTGCCTTTGGCCCGTATCCCTCATAAACCTTTCCCATCCATGCACCTGTCCAAATGTCTTTTAAATGTTGTGTTTAAAGTTTATTTGCGTATTAGTGTCACAAGTAGGCTTACATTAACACTGCAATGAAGTTAGTGTGAAAATCCCCCAGTCGCCACACACTCCGGCGCCTGTTCGGGTTACACTGAGGGAGAATTTAGCACGGCCAATGCACCCTAACCCAGCACGCCTTTCAGAATGTGGGAGGAAACCCACGCCGACATGGGGAGAACGTGCAGACTCCGCACAGGCAGTGATCCAAGCTGGGAATCAAACGTGGGTCCCGGGCGCTGTGAGGCAGCAACTGTGTTGCCCATTGTACCTGCCTCCACCACCTCCTCTGGCAGCTCATTCCATACATGCACCACTCTCTGTCTGAAAAAGTTGCCTCTCGGGTCCCTTTTAAATCTTTTCCCTCTCACCTTAAACATATATGCTCTAGTTTCGGATTCCCCTACTCTGAGGGAAAAGACCTTGGTTATTCACCTCTCATGATTTTATAAACCTTCACAAGGTCATCCCTCATCTTCCGGGGAAAGAAAAAGAGTCCCAGCCTCTCCTTATAATTCAAACCTCCAAGTCCTGATAATATCCTTGTAAATCTTTTTTGCACTCTTTCCAGTTTAATAACATTTTTCCTAGAGCAGGGTGACCAGAATTGTACTCAGTATTCCAAATGTGGCCGTACCAATGTCTTGTACAGTTGTAACATAACATTCCAACTCCTGTGCTCAGTGCTCTGACCGATGAAGGTAAGTGTGCCAAACACCTTTACACCACCCTGTCTACCTGTGACACCACTTTCAAAGAACCATGTACCTGCACTCTTAGGTCTCTCTGTTCGACAACACTCCCCAGGGCCCTACTATTAACTGCGTAAGTCCCTAGGTACATCCCTGGGTAGAGTCACAGGGTGCATCTGGCTGAGGTAAAACAGGCAATCAATTCCCAATAGTGGTGAGAAGTCCCAATGGACATAGTGCATGTCAATCTGCAGTTCATTCCGCCACACTGAGAAACTCTTGAATTTAGGCTGCATTGGAAATGGTCTAGGGGCATAGTTGGACAGTTGGTTTCAGCAGGTGAAGTGAGAGTGACCACCATTGACATTAAGTCAACATTTGACCAAATTGCCTCTTAGTGTCCTGGGATGCATAGGTTAGAGGGATTAGTGGGTAAGTATGTAGGGATATGGGGATAGGGCCTGGGTGGGATTGTGGTTGGTGCAGACGAGATGGGCCGAATGGCCTCTTTCTGCACTGTAGGATTCTATGATTCTATGAAATAGGACATCAAGGAGCCTTTGCAAAACTGGAGTCAATGGAGATCAGAGGAAACCTCTCCACTGGGTTGCGGCAGTGACAAACAAATCAAAATGAGCAAACAGCCTACTTAAACTTGCCCTCACCAGCTTACCAGTCACTTTTATCCAGAACAGTATTAGCACAGTCCTTCTCTTCACAATGAGAATACCCTCGGTTGTGTTGTGTGGTGCTACCTAAATGGGATAGATTCAGAACAGATCTACCAGTATTCACGAGGTGCTGTTGGCCACAAACAGCAACATAACTCTAATTGAGCGCAATCTGAAACTTCGTGGCCTGGCATCGATTTCACATTACCTAGCACAAAGGAAGATGGTTGTAGTTGTTGGAGGCCAATCATCTCAGTCCTAGGACAATAGCTGCAGGAATTCCTCTTTTGTCTTGGGCAGTTCTCAAATTGAGGATGACCCACTTTCACTCTGGTTCAATGGATTCTGAGATGTCTGATAAACCTATGCATCTTCAGCAGTTTCAACAATGACTTTTCTTCCATCATAAAAGTCAGTAGGGATGCTCATTGACTGCGAAATGTTCAGTACCATTCGCAATTCCTGGGTACTGAATTAGCCTGTGCCAATGTGCAACAAGACCTGTACAACATTCAGACTTGGGCTGATAAGTGACAAGTAAAATTCATGCCACACAAGTGCCAGGCAATGACCATCTCCAACAAGAGAAACTATAACCATCTCTTGGCATTAAATGGCATACCATAGCTGAATTCTCCACTATCAACATCCTGGGGTTACCATTGGTCAGAAGCTGAACTGGACCAGACATAGAAATACTGTGGCTACAAGAGCAGGTCCGAGGCTGGGAATTCTGTGGCCAGTCACTTGACTCCCCAAATTCAGTCCACCATCTACAAGACACAAGCCAGGAGTGTGATGGAATACTCTTTGTTTACATGGAGGAGTGCTGCTCCAACAACACCCAAGAATCTCAATACCATCAAACAAAGCAGCCAGCTTGGCCAACAGCCCATAAATCAACTTAAACATTCACTTGCTCTACTGCTGATGTAGAGTGACAGCATATGTAGAGTACCATATACAAGATGCACTGCAGCAACCCCATCAAGGCACCTTTAATCCTGCCTGTCACACCAGCAACCATTGCTATCTAGAAGCAGAAGGGCAGCAGATGTATGGGAACATCACCACCTGCAAAATCTCCTCGAAGCAACACATCATCTTGTCTTGGAACAATTTTGCTGTTGCACGGTGGTATGGAATTGGAAGGGATTGACTCTGGGAGTTCTTCATATTGAGTAAAGACTCTCATGAAGTCTCATGGCATCAGGACAAACATGGGCAAAGAAACGTCCTGCTGATTATCACCCATGGCCCTCCCCATGTTGATGAATGAGTACTCCGTGTTGAATACCACTTGGAAGAAGTACTGAAGGTAACAAAGGCATAGAATATACTCTGGCTGTGGGACTTCAATGTCCGCCATCAAGAGTGGTTTTGTAGCACCACTACTGATAAAATTAGTTGACTCAGTAAGGGTTTATCTCCCAGACTGGGCTAGCAGCAAGTGGTGAGAGAACCAACATGAGGGAAAAACCTATTTGACCTTGTCCTCACCAATCCAATGGTCACATCTGTCCATAGCAGGATCAGCACAGTCCTTGTGGAGATCAAATCCCATCTCAACCATGAGAATACCCTCTCTTATGTTGTGTGGTACAACCTCTATAGTAAATGTAATAGATTCAGAACAGATCTACCAGCTCAAAACTGGTAGCTGTGAGGTACTTTTGGCCACAAGCAGCGACAAAACTCTATTCAACCACAATCTGCAACCTCATGGCCTGCATATGTCTCACTTTACCATTGCCATCAAGCCAGCAGACCAAACTTGGTTCAATATGAACACAGGGGACATGCCTAAAAATTAGATGCCAACCTAGCGAAACTACAATGCTACTTGCATGCTAAATGTGATAACAGCATGCTATGGACAGAGCAAAGCAATCCCACAACCAATGGATTAGATCAAAGTCACATAAGATTGTGAATGGTGGTGCACAATCAATTAATTAACCAGAGCAGGATGCTCCACAAACAGCCCCTTCCTCAATAGTGTAGGAGCCTAGCATCCCACAGCAAAAGACAAGGATGAAGCATTTGCAGCCACCTTCACCGAGAAGTGCCAAGTGAACGATCCATCTTGGCCTCCTTCCAGGGTTCTCAGCATCACAGATGTCAGTCTTCCGCCAGTTTGATTCATTTTACATGATATCAAGAAATGGCTGAAGGCATTGGATGCACGAAAGGCTAATTAACCCTGACAACAGTTCAACTATCGTACCAAAGATTTCTGCTCTGGAACTAACTTCGCCCTAGCCAAGATGTTCCAGTACAGCTATGACCTGGGTATCAACTTGACAATGTGGAAGATTCCTCAGTTATGTCATGTCCACAAAAAACAAGTTAAATCTAATCCGGCCAATTACTGTCCCATCAGTCGAATCTCAATCATCAGCAAATTGATAGATGGTGTCTTTGACAGCAGTTATCAGGTGACACTTGTACAGTAAAAACCTGCTCTCTGATGCCCAGCTCGGGATCTGCCAGGACTGCTCGGTTCCAGACTTCAGAGTTCAATTTCAGAGGCAATGTGAAAGTGACTGCCCTTGATGTCAAGGCATCATTTGGCATCAAGCAGATTGAGCAAAATTGAAATCATTGGAAGTCAGAAAAAACTCCGTTGTTTGAAGAGATACCCAGCACAAAGAAAGATGGTTGAGGTTGTTGTAGGCCAATCATCACAGTCACAGGACATCACTATACATGTTCCTTATGGTAGTGGCCTAGGCTCATGCATCTTCAACTGATGATTGCACAGTGTTCATTCTGAAGCAGTCTTTGCCTGCTTGTCAGTGAGATTTAGACAACATTCAGGTTTGGACTGATAAGTGACAAGTAAGTTTGTGCCACAGAAGTGCCAAGCAATGACCAATCATGCCTTTCATTTTCTACAAGTCCATCAAGAATGATACAGGAGCTGCAGGAGATTGAGGAGTCCACAAGAGAAGGTTGTGCACTCTGAGGAACCACTATCACATAATTCATACGTACCTTCCACCAGCTCAGATACACACACACCTCAATGGGACTTCAAATGAGCCAGTGAAATTGTCATATGATGAGGTACATGTCACATGTGAGTAGATGTTGGAGACAGGGACAGCAGTAGAGAGTCCTTGTCAGAGGGTGCAGGATACTCTGAGCTCTGCTTAGTTTGACACTAATGCTGAGGCTTGGCAGTCATCAATGAAGAGGGCTATTCTGGAGCAGCAGAAAATGTATAAGGTTCTATCTGCAATTCCAGAGACACTGCACAGCCTGGAGAAAGATTAGAAGAGTTCATCTCAAACATCAATACCATAATGTCTCAAGGGTTGAACTGACTTCTACCTTCATGGAAAGAATGACTGCATGCATGGAAAATCAGACAAGGCTGGGAACAAAGGCCTGCCTTTGCCTGTCGAGTTTGCCATAGTCTACACCTTCCTCCTTCTGCAACTCCGGTTCTCTCTGCATTGTGATGTTTTGCAAGGCAGAGCAGGTCAATACTATTTTCAAACCCTCGCTGGCCTAATTGAAGGATGCCTCAAATCTGTGCGGGCACCTGAAATTTACCTTCAGCAACCCAATGATTTGAGTTCTTATGATCATGTGGCTTTGGTTGTACCTTTGCTCTGTATCTGAGATAGGACTCATTGTTGTCATCAGATACATCCTTAGAAAGTAGTCCTTCTCTTCAAGGAGCCAACCTGCTTATTCTATTTGGAAGTGCAAAGAAGATGTGATTAATTCAAAATGAAGGCATCATGACAATTTCCAGGATATCCTGCACAATCATGCATGAAAACCTTTAGTGATTATGTACTAGCTGAACGTTGATAGTGTGGAATCCGTTTCAAATGACACAGACTGTTAGTTGATCTGAGGGCACCTTGATTGCTGCATTATGTAGTCTGTGACTCCTGCACAAATAGGAATCCAGCCACTTCAGTAAAAGCAAAAACCCTCCGGTTCTGCCCCCATCAATAGCAAAGTGGACATAAGTGGCAACCCTGATCAGCATGGTTTTGGTCACTTGAGAGATGCATTTGAGGGCACTGATTGTGAAATCCTACAGATATCACCAGCTTGGAAAAAGTCAAAATCAAAGAAATTCAGGACTGTGCTGACCTTAACTTCCACTGACAATGCATGCCCAACTGGTTTACTGGGAAGGAAGTCTTGTTCCAGGAGACATAAGCTGTCCCAATGCTGCCATATAGGCTGACAACAAGGAAAGCAGACCAAGGTGAGTGAAATTCAAGATGGATGAAATAACTCCCAAAAAATTAGAAATCATTTATAAAGCAATGAAAGTACATAAAGTACTATGAACACAAGCCTTTCACTTAGGCAGCAAATCAGCTTTGCAGTTTCACTCTTTAAAGGTTTTCCAGCCTATCAGTGCTTGCACTTTGTTGACTGGATGCTGGGTTAAAATTTGTATTAATTTGTTAGTTACATATTAAATTACAGACTGCTCCACAGGGCTTTTCTGTCCTCCTTTTGCATGCACACAGAGAAAGGCCAAAAATGAGCAAGATCATGGTGGATTTCTGACATCCCAGCATGTTTTGGACAATTAACTCTCCTGCCCCACTTGCACCCAAACCTGCAACCCCCACATTCCCCTGGCAGTTAACGTTCTACCGTTCAGTTAGTTTGTGGTTGATGTGTATTGCAGCTTCCTTTACCTTCGCTCTATATCCCTTGATATCCTTACTTAGAAAAGCTAAGCTAATGACAATATTTGTTTTCTTAAACAAGTTAAAATAGATCTAATTGATTGAGAAGACATATAATACATGATAAGCAGGTTCTCTGCAACAAGGCGCAGGTGTCTAGATGGCCATGTTGCCTGCCCAGTGTCAGGGTTTGGGATTTCTGCTCTGGGCTGGAGAAGAACTTGCAGTGTGAGGGAGAGGATCTTGTTGTAGTCCATGTAGGTACCAACGACATATGTAGAACGAGGAAAGAGATTCTGCATCAAATTGTGAGGAGCTAAGCACTAAATTAAACAATAGAACTTCCAAGGTTATAATCTCTGGATTATTACCTGAGCGTGTGCAAGTTGGCATAAGGTAAATGATATTAGAAAGATGAAAACGCAACTCAAAGGCTGGTCTGGGAGAAGTGGGTTTTGGTTTGTGGGGCATTGGCATCAGTGCTGAGGAAAGTGGGGGCTGTACCATTGGGACGGTCTGCACCTGAATTGTTCTGGGACCAGTGTTCTTGCAAACTACATAATTAGAGAGTAAAGAGGGCATTAAATTGGAGGGGCAGTAGGGATGGCTCTGGGGAGAAATTATGGAGTCTTACAACACAAAAAGATTTGGCAGCATTACAATGCAGCCTTTTAAGTAAGTAAGATACCCAAAGTGTGACAGGAAGGGACAGGGTGTACAAGCATTAAAAAAAAGCAACAATAGGATCAAAAAGGGAAAAAATGGTAACAAGACAAAATTAATGGCTCTTTACTTAAATGCACATAGTTTTTGGCACAAAATAAATTAATTAACAACATAAATTGAGGTTAACGGATATGATCTTATAGCCATTACAGAGACATGGTTATAAGGAGATCAAAACTGGGAACTAAATATTCAGGGCTACTTGACTTTATGTAAGGATAGACAGGAAGGAAAGGATGGCGGGAAAGCTTTGTTTGTGCAAGATTGATAAGTACGATTGCAAGAAATGATCTTAGATCATAGAAACCCGACAGTGCAGAAGGAGGCCATTCGGCCCATCGCGTCTGCACCGACCACAATCCCACCCAGGCCCTACCCCCACATATTTTACCCGCTAATCCCTCTAACCTACTCATCCCAGGACACTAAGGGGCAACTTTTTTTTTAACCTGGCCAATCAACCTAACCCGCACATCTTTGGACTGTGGGAGGAAACCAGAGCACCCAGAGGAAACCCACGCAGACACGAGGAGAATGTGCAAACTCCACACAGACAGTGACCCGAGCCAGGAATCGAACCCAGGACCCTGGAGCTGTGAAGCAGCAGTGCTAACCACTGTGCTACCGTGCCGCCCTAGAAGAAGTAAAATCCCTATGGATGGAGGCAAGAAATAACAAGAGGAAGAAGACACTGGTGGGAGTGATCTATCAGCATCCTAACGGGGAACTGTGCTGTAGGATGAAGAATAAATCAGGAGATAACAAAGGCATGTAAAAAAAGGCAATACTTTAAACATTGGCTGACTTTAATCTGCATGAGAATTGGGAAAATTAAATTTGTAGAAGTAGCCATGAGGAGAATTTATAGGGTGTATTTGGGATAGTTTCTTAGAATAATATGTTGTGGATCCAACCAAAGATCAGGTTATTTTGGATCTGACAATGTGTAATGAGGCAGGTTTAATAAACAATTTCAGAATAAAAGATCCCCGAGGAAACAAGTGATCATAACATAGTCAAATTTAGCATTCAGTTTGAGAGTGAGAAACTTGGGTCAAAAACAACTGTGCCAAACATAAATAAGGGTTATTATAAAGGAATGAAGGCAAAGTTGGCTGGAGTGGACTGGAAAAGGAGTTCAGAAGGAAAGATGGTTGATCAGCAATGGCAGACATTTATGAAAATAGTTCATGACTTGCAACAAAGATACATCCCAGTGAGGAGGAAGGATTCTAGGAAAGGGATAAATCAACCATGGTTAACCAAGGAAGTTAAGGTTAGTATTAAACTGAAAGAAAAACATATAATGTGGCAAAGATTAAGCTAGATGATTGAGAAAGTTTTTAAAACCAATAAAATATGACAAAAAAAAATAAATTATGAAGGTAAACTAGCAAGTAATATAAAAACGGACAACAAAAGCTTCTTTAAATGTATAAAAAGGGTGAGAAAGGCCAAAGTTAACAGGTCCCTTAGAAAATGAGGCTGGATAAATAATAATGGGGAACTAGGAAATAGCAGAGGCATTTATTATGTATTTAAGTGGTTGTAGGTTGCTTTAAGAACTGATCACATGATTTGATGGTGATGTCATCAGGCTGTTGCACAATTTGCTGTTTTACTTTCTGTAAGGCCAGAGCTCTTGGAATAACCTTGTTGTTAGTTTTAATTTGTATGTGAAAACCACATCTTTACTTTTTGTTTAAAACCCTCAACCCCTTAGTTAGGGCTCTACGAAAAGAAAATAATAAAATCATAGAATCCCTACAGTGTAGAAGAAGGCCATTCAGCCCATTGAGCCTGCACCAACAACAATCCCACCCAGACCCTATCCCCATAACCCCACGTATTTACCCTGCTAGTCCTAAGCGACAACTAAGGGGCAATTTAGCACGGACAATCCACCTAACCTGCACATCTTTGGACTATGTAAGGAAACCGGAGTGCTTGGAGGAAAGCCATGTACACACGGGGAGAACGTGCAAACTCCATACAGTCACCCAGGACTGGAATTGAACCCAGGTCCTTGGAGCTGCGAGGCAGCAGTGCTAATCACTCTGCCACCGTGCCGCCCAAAAATTGGTGATGAGTTGCAATTTTGTTTTATCAAAAGCATCGAGAAAAGATCCTCAGCAGAAGAAAATACATTGTGGGTCCTCGCACTTCAAATATTAGAACACTGGGCCCAGAGAAGCAAAAACAGGATTATCGATTAAAGTGCCAGTGCCAGGAAGACCAAGTAAGAAAAAAGCGCTCTGTGGTTTTAAAAGAGGAGGTTTTTCTGATCAGAGAAGGGTGAGATTCCAGGCAGTATCTGGCATATTTGAAAAGAAGGGATGCTATAATGGCTGTGGCCATTTGAAAAAAATCAAGTCAGTCGATCTCCATGGTAAGAAGGGGAGTACTGTGAAGACAGTAAAAGAAATTGAGCAGTTTTGAGTCGCTAGTGCCTGCAAGAGAAATGGCAGGTCAATTAGGATTCATTGGGCCTTTCAATGAAGAAAATTATTCATGGGGTTCCTGTGCCGAGTGGTTTCAGTACTTCGTACAAGCAAATAACAAGCTATAGTTAAGAAAGCCCACCAACGCCTCTACTTTCTCAGGAGACTTAGGAAATTTGGCATGTCCGCTACAACTCTCACCAACTTTACAGATGCACCATAGAAAGCATCTGGTTGTATCACAGCTTGGTATGGCTCCTGCTTTGTCCAAGACCACAAGAAACCACAAAGGGTCGTGAATGAAGCCCAATCCATCACGCAAACTAGCCTCCCATCCACCGACACCGTCTACACTTCCCATTACATAGAAAAGCAGCCAGCATAATCAAGGACCCCACGCATCGTGGACATACTCTCCTCCACATTCTTCCGTTGGGAAAAAGATGGAAAAGTCTGAAATCACGTACCAACCGACTCATGAACAGCTTCTTCCCTGCTGCCATCAGACTTTTGAATGAACCTACCACGCATTAAGCTGATCTTTCTCTACATCCTAGCTATCTCTGTAACAGTACATTCTGCACTCTCTCCTTTTCTTCGTTTTGTCTGTATAGCGCCGAAGTAAAATTCCTTCACTGTATACTAATACATGTACTTGGGTGCTTAGTTCATCCAGGAACCAAAACGTATGATGACTTGGCAAACATTCTTGAAGAGCATTCCTCTTCAAAGCTACTGATCATTGCGGAACAGTTCAGGTTCCATGAAAGGAATCAAGTGGAAGGTGAAAGCATTGTTCAGTTTGTGGCAAACTTAAAATGGCTAGCACAACATTGTGAGCTTGGTGAGTCATTCAAAGATATTCTTTGAGAATGTCTCCAAATTGAGACTATCCAAAAGACGATTGTTTACTGAACATGCTTTGACAGCAGTAGAAATTGCAGGATCGATGGAACTGGCTGCTAAAGAGGCTTCTCAATTTGGTGCAGGAATGAAGACGCGCAAGTTGGAAACTGTCCATAAGAAGTCAAAATAGCAACAGGCATGTCATAGATGTGCCAAAATGGGCTATTTAGCGAGTGAATGCTGGAACGAGGAATCAGTGCAAGAATTGTGGCAAAGTGAGTCACATTGTAGAAGCTTGTTGGGCTAGACCAGCTTCTCCTGAGAAGAATATTCAGAAGAAGAATCTGCTACCTTTAAGAAGAAGAACAAGTTGCATTCCATGAAAATAACTTACAACTTGGAAGGAAACAATTATGAATGTGAAGAAGAGAATGCCCAGAAATATGATAAAAAGCTCCAACTGAATGTCTTCTCCGTACAAGGTGAATCACATAGATTTTGGGTGTTACCGAAATTAAGTGGACAATCTATTCAGATGGAGGCTGATACTGGTGCTTCTATACCTTTTAATTTCTTAGGCAACATGCCAACAAAAGTTGAAGCATCTTCCATTAAAACCTTCTGATGTGATTTTAAGGTCATACACAGACTGGTGCTGTAAAAAGCTTACATCATGGTCAACATAGAGTTGAGTGGACAAATGGTGGATTTGCCTCTCAATGTGGTCCATGGTAATTTTCCAGCTCTATTTGGGAGATCATGGTTGGAGAAGATTAAGCTTAACTGGAGTGCTTCCAAGAGATTGATCAATGCCAAAACAGACCCACAGCATCTTCTGGATAAATAAAACAATATATTCAAAGAGACACTAGGTTCAGTGAAGATAGTTCAATCTTGAGTTCAAGTGAAACTCAAGATAAAGGCTAATATTCAACCCAAAAGCCTCAAAGCAAGAGTTGTGTCATATACAATTTATCCCAAGGTTGAAGAAGAATTAGTATGACTTGTTACATCCTGGTGTGTAAGAACTGTTACAGAGAGTGACTGGTCTACCCCCATTGTACCAGTCTTGAAACCAGATGGCGCAGTTCTTATTTGTGGTGATTTTAAAACAACCATAAAGCCAGCATTGTATGCTGATCAATATCTATTTCCTTTGATTGAAGATTTGTTTGCTGAGTTATCAGGTGGGCAGAAATTCAGCAAGAGTGATCTTTCATAAGCATATTTACAAATGAATGTAGACGCTGAATCTCAACCATTGCTTACCATTGTTAGTCATTAAGGTCTTTTTCATTTTAAAAAATTGCCTTTTGGAATAACATCTGCACCAGCCTTATTCCAAAGATTGATGGATCAAGTTTTAAGTGGTCACTCTGGTGTACAATTTTACCTGGATGATCTTCTAATTACAGGGTCCTGTGAACAGGAACACTTGAATAATTTAGAAGCAACGTTGTAACATCTTCAAGCATGTGACCTGTGTATCAAGAGAGAAAAGTGTGAATTTTTCCAGATGTCAACCCAGTATTTGGGTCATGTTATTGACAGTAAAGGCCTACATACAGCACCTAAAAAGATAGACGCTATTTTAGAAGCACCATATCTGACGATTGTGACGCAATTGAGGTCCTTTCTAGAATTAGTAAATTATTATGGCACATTTATTCCTAACTTAGCTACTTTATTGAAGCCATTGCATAATTTACTTTGTTTGAAACAGAATATGAGAAAGCATACAAGGAAGTAAAAGATCGAAAGCATTCATTCATTTTAATCCAAAGCTACAATTACTACTTGGTTGCGGCGCTCCACCTTATGGAATAGGGGCACTAGTTCCACATATTATATCTTCAGGAGAAGAACAACCAATTGCCTTTATTTCATGTACTCGTATTAATGCTGAATCTAACTAAACTCAGCTAGAAAAAGAAACACTGAGTATTACAGTGGAACCCCGATTTAACGCGACCCGATTTAGCGCGAATTCGGATAGAACATAGAACATAGAAAAGCTACAGCACAAACAGGCTCTTCGGCCCACAAGTTGCGCCGAACATGTCCCTACCTACTAGGCTTATCTGTAACCCTCTATCTTACTAACTTCCATGAACTTATCCAAAAGTCTCTTTAAAGACCCTATCAAATCCGCCTCCACCACCACTACCGGCAGCCGATTCCATGCACCCACCACCCTCTGAGTGAAAAACTTACCCCTAACATCTCCTCTGTACCTACTCCCTAGCACCCTAAACCTGTGACCTCTTGTGGCAACCATTTCAGCCCTGGGTAAAAGCCTCTGAGAATCCACTCTATCAATACCCCATAACATCTTGTACACCTCTATCAGGTCACCTCTCATCCTTCGCCTCTCCAAGGAGAAAAGACCTAGCTCTCTCAACCTATCCTCATAAGGCATGTCACCTAATCCAGGCAACATCCTTGTAAATCTCCTCTGCACTCTTTCTATGGCTTCCACATCCTTTGTAATGAGGCGACCAGAACTGGGCACAGTACTCCAGGTGGGGTCTGACCAGGGTCCTATACAGCTGCAGCATTATCTCCCGATTTCTAAACTCAATTCCTCTATTGATGAAGGCCAGTATTCCATACGCCTTCTTAACCACAGCCTCCACTTGCAACGCTGCTTTGAGTGTCCTATGAACCCGGACCCCAAGATCCTTCTGATCTTGCACACTGCCAAGCGTTTTACCCTTAATATTATATTCTTTCATCCTATTCGACCTGCCAAAATGAACCACCACACACTTATCTGGGTTGAAGTCCATCTGCCACTTCTCCGCCCAGTCTTGCATCTTATCTATGTCTCGTTGCAACTGCTGACATCCCTCTACACTATTCACAACCCCACCAACCTTTGTGTCATCAGCAAACTTGCCAACCCATCCTTCCACTTCCTCATCCAGGTCATTTATAAAAATCACAAAGAGCAAGGGTCCCAGAACAGATCCCTGGGGCACTCCACTGGTGACCGACCTCCATGCTGAAAAAGACCCATCTACAACCACTCTTTGCCTTCTGTGGGCAAGCCAGTTCTGAATCCACAAAGCAATGTCCCCTTGTATCCCATGCCCCTTCACTTTCTCAATGAGCCTTGCATGGGGCACCTTATCAAACGCCTTGCTGAAATCCATATAAACTACATCTACCGCTCTTTCCTCGTCTTATGTGTCTAGTTCCATCTTCAAAAAATTCAATTAGGCTCGTAAGGCATGATCTGCCTTGGACAAAGCCGTGCTGGCTATTTCTGATCATACTATTTCTCTCCAGATGTTCATAAATCCTGCCTCTCAGGATCTTCTCCATCACCTTACCAACCACTGAGGTTAGACTCACTGGTCTATAATTTCCCGGGCTATCTCTTCTCCCTTTCATGAATAACGGAACCACATCCGCAATCCTCCGGAACCTCTCCCGTCTCCATTGATGACGCAAAGATCATCGCCAGAGGCTCAGCAATCTCTTCCCTCGCCTCCCACAGTAACCTGGGGTACATCCCATCCGGTCCCGGCGATTTATCTAACTTGATGCTTTTCAAAAGCTCTAACACATCCTCTTTCCTCATGTCCACATGCTCAATCTTCTCAGTCCACTGCAAGTCTGCACCACAACTACCAAGATCCTTTTCCACTGTGAATATCAGTTCTATACAGACTTTCCCACCATCACATTTGATATGTCCTACTCCTTCATATCTTATCCTCTTGCTCTTCACATACTTGTAGAATGCCTTGGGGTTTTCCTTTATCCTGTCTGCCAAGGCCTTCTCATGACCCCTTCTTGCTCTTCTAATTTCCCTCTTAAGTTCCTTCCTACTAGTCATATACTCTTCTAGATTTCTAACATTACCTAGCTCCCTGAACCTTTTGTAGGCTTTTCTTTTCTTCTTGACTAAATTCATTACAGCTTTCATGCACCATGGTTCCTGTGACCTAGCATAACTCTCCTGTCTCATTGGAACGTTGCTGTGTAGAGGTCCAGCCAAATTATTCTTGAAAATTTGCCACATTTCTTCTGTACATTTTCCTGAGAAAACCTCCTTCCAATTTATGCCTCTAATTTCCTGCCTAATAGCCTCATAATTGCCCTTACTCCAAATAAACACTTTCCTAGCTTGACTGATCCTATCTCTTTCCAATGCTAATGTAAAGGAGATAGAGTTAGGATCACTATCCCCAAAATGCTCTCCCTCAGAGAGATCTGACACCTGCCCAGGTTCATCCCCTAATACCAAATCAAGTACAGCCTCTCCCCTTGTAGGCTTATCCACATACTGTGTCAGGAAGCCCTCCTGAACACACCTAACAAACTCGTCCCCATCTAAACCCCTTACCCTAGGGATATTCCAATTGATATTTGGGAAATTAAAATCTCCCATCATGACCACTCTGTTATTATCACATCTCTCCAGGATCTGCTTCCCAATCTGCTCCTCCACATCCCTGCTACTATTGGGCGGCCTATAGAAAACACCCAGTAAAGTTATTGATCCCTTCCTGTTGCGAACCTCCACCCACAGAGATTCCGTAGACAATCCCTCTGTGGCATCCATCTTTTCTACAGCCGTGACACTATCACTGATCAACAGTGCCACACACCCACCGCTTTTGTCTCCTTTCCTGTCCCTCCTGAAACATCTGAAACCCGGCACTTGAAGTATCCAGTCCTGTCCCGGAGATAACCAAGTCTCTGTAATGGCCACCACATCACACTTCCAAGCAGTGATCCACACTCTAAGCTCATCCATTTTGTTCACTACACTCCTTGCGTTAAAATACACACATCTCAACCCTTCAGTCTGAGTACTCCCCTTCTCCGTCACCTGCCTATCCTCCCTCTCACACTGTCTACAAGCCCCTTTTATTTTTAAGCTAACCTCCTCTCTCCCAGTCACCTCATTTCGATTCCCACCCCTCAACCATTCTAGTTTAAACACTCCCCAGTAGCCTGAGCATAGGTATATCATTGTAACAATTTGTTGTCATGGCCAAAGAAGTAAAGGGGGGGGGGGATGTTTTATATTTAAGTAGTTGTAGGTTGCTGTAGGAGCAGATCACATGATTTGATGGTGATGTCATTAGGCTGTGGCACAGGCTGCTGTTTTACTTTCAGTTTGTTCTCTGTGTAGGCCAAATCTCTCAGAATAAACCTTGTTGTAGTTAGTTTGAATCTACTTGTGGAAACGACATCTTTTTGTTGAAAGCCCACACCCCCTTACATAGTTAGGACATTACAGAGTTAAACAAATATTTTGCGTTTGTCTTCATTGTGGAAGACACTAATAGAATTCCAAAAATATTAAATAATCAAGGGGCAGAAGTGGGGTGGGTGGAGGGTTGGGGAGGTAGGGAATTAATACAGTAACTGGCACTGGAGAAAAAGTACCAGGGAAACTAATGGGGCTAAAGGCCGATAAGTCCCATGGAACTAGTGGGTTGCATCCCAGGATATTAAAGGAAATAGCTACAGAGATAATGGATGTACTAGTAGATGCAGAGAGGTTGCTTCCCTTTGTGGGAGAGTGTAATGCCCCAACTATGCTTGGGGTTGTGGGTTTTCACAAAAAGAAATGTATATGGTTTACACACGTAGATTCAAACTAACATTGAAGGAGCTGTTGCCTGTGCATAATACAAACTGAAACTAAGCAGGAGCCTGTGAAACATCCCATGACATCATCATCAAATCATGTGACTGTCTGTTCAGGCGATCATGCAACAATTTAAATAAAAACAGATTCTAGGACGAGAAGACATATTCTCAGAGTAGGGGTCACCCATTTAAGATGGGGATGAGGAGGAATTTCTTCTCTCAGAGGGTAGTGAATCCATGGAATTCTTTACCACAGAGAGTTGCAGAGGCTTGGTCGTTAAGCATGTTCAAGGCTGAGATGGATGAATTTTTAATCAGTAAGGGAATTAAGGGTTATGGGGATATGGCGGGAAGGTGGAATAGAGGATTTTATCTGATCAGTCATGATCTCATTAAATGGCAGAGCAGGTTCATTGGGCCAAATGGCCTACTTCTGGTCCTATAGTCTTATGCTTCAGAGTATCTAAAATGTATAATAAACATTTTGAAGGCAAAAATGGTGACACATTTAAACATCAACAACAAGCACATGGTTTGGCGCTTGGAATTCCCCACATGGTGGCATCCTAATGATGTAATTGTTGAAAAGATAGAACTCCTTCAAGGGAGGAAAATGGAAACAATCATCAGGGTTAGCCCATATTACTTTCAACACTTTCGAGAGACACAGGGCAGCAATCAGCCTTTGAACAGGACTTGCGATCTTTTGGCCAGCAATGGCATGGAAAGATTGAGGACTTAGGGAAAAATATATTGGTTTTAGTATCATTAAAGATAAACACGCTTATTTTAAATGTGCTTTAAAACAGATTTGTTGTACTCAAGTTTGTGAAGTTTAAAAAAAATCAGGTTGAAATTGTCTTGTAAGCCTTGTTTGCAAGAAATAAAGTGCATATGCCATAAATATTTGTTCAAGAATATATAACTAAGAGAATGACTTTGCAAACCTTCAAAGCAAACAATAAACATTGGTCGACAAGAGGAAGTTGACTTTGTCAGATAGGCTTAGTGGAGCAAGGATAGCATCATGAAATACCATGCAGACCATTGCCGTTTGGTGTCTTGATATTTCTGCAGGGTTGCACAGAATTTAATTGGAACTGAATAAATTCATTGAACAGTTTGATGCCAGATAAAGATACTGTTTTGGCTTGTAGATGATAAGGAGGAAGAAGGTTGAAAACGTTTGAGCAATGTCAGTCAACAAGATTCTCTACACCTGTATCCAAGATTTTTATCTTCTTTGGCAGAATAAATAAGTACCAAGGAGACATGGGACCATATTCCCATTCATGTACTTGCATTTCAAGTTACTGTAAATTTGATGGTATGCTTTAAGATTTGTTCCCCAAGGCCTTTTCAACCATAGCGAACCACAGAATTCAAAGAGGATAAGGGCAGTACATAAGAAGTAGAAGCACAAATAGGATCGATTTACCTGGATTTCAAGGGCTAATCTGACAAAGTTTGAAGGGTGCATATAATCCACGGCTATATAGTACAAAATTGCGAGCAACAAATTAGTCCTTCAACTTTTTAGTATACGCAGAATGAAAGAATGAACTGCTGGCACTGGTCACACCTTCATAGGCAATGTCCACTGAAGATATTAATGACATACTATCTGCATCACTGGCAGCAGATGGAATTTGGAGAGTTTGATAAGGTCTGGGAGGAGAAGGTGACTCCACGCTGTACAAGATGCTTTTTCATTTTTTTTATTCATGAGATATGGGCATCACCAGCATTTATTGCATGTCCCGAATTGCTCGTCTGTATATCTTATTTGCAAGTCACATGTTCTTGAAGAAGAATCCTATATGAGGCAGGATTGCTGCCCTGCTTTCTGCTGACTAATTTCCCAAAAGTGCCTTTCGATGGTCACTAGCTTCCTAATTTACCTTTAATGGGACCATATGTCCATTTCAGGAAATCACCTGGGCACCTGAAAAAAAATTAAGCCGTGAGACCAATTTATGCGCAGATTTTACACAGGTCATCCAAATACTAAATTGGTGCATTTAGCATTTTAAGACTAAAAAAGGAGTGCAATGTATACAATTTCTACCCCAAGTAATTGGACTCTTCATCATCTGGAGGCCCAGCCACTTAGGTTGGTTGCAATCATAAGTCCAGGCCATTACAGGGAGAGGAAAGAGAATAGAGGCATAGTGGATCTGTAACTGTTAAGGGAATTAAAATCTTTCTCAGTTTCATAAAAGTCATCTGATCATGCTTCATCAGTGCTTTATAAGTCATGCTCCTCACCAATTGAATCACCACATACTCTATCTCAGTGAAAATTGGGGTCAAACAAGGTTGTGTCATTGCACCAACTCTTCTCCATTTTCGTCACTGCGATACTGCACTGCACCTCTAGCAAATTACCACAGGTGAGATAATCTGCAGAACAGTTTGAAAATAGACAGTAAACGGTTCAATCGATGCCACCTTCAATCCTAAACTAGAACCACTTCAAATTCAGTCATAGAGCTTCAGCATGCTGATAACAGGTCATTGTTAACTCCTGCGAAGCATATAAGAAATTGGGCCTTTTACTAAACAGCTGAAAACTAAGGTCATCTTGCAACCAACTCCCACAGCAAAACACCACTCCCTGTTGATTAAGATCAGTGGTGAGATTTTGGAAAATGTGGACCATTTCCCTTATCTTGGGAGCCCCTCTCAATGAAGGTAGGCATAGACTACGAAATTCATCATCGTCTCCAATGTGCAGTTTAACCTGTGGCCAATTGAGGGAAAGAATATTTAAGGACTAGGATCTCAAACCGAGACTCAATTCATGGTTTACCAAGCAGCAGGTTTCTACATGCTTTGGAGACTTAGACGACCTACAGCAGGCACCTCAAAACATCCAAGATCCTCTAAATCTGGTGGCAAGAAAGACATTTCATTAAGGAAGAAATAGCAGGACACCTGGAAAAGAATGGTTCAATCAAGCAGACGCAGCATGGATTCATGAAGGGAAAGTCATGTTTGACTAATTTACTGGAATTTTTTCAGGATATAACGAATGCGGTTGACAGAGGGGAACCGGTGGATGTGGCGTATTTAGATTTCCAGAAGGCATTTGATAAGGTGCCTCACAAAAGATTGCTGCATAAGATAAAGGTACACGGAGTTGGGGGTAAAGTGTTAGCGTGGATTGAGGATTGGCTATCTAACAGAAAGGAGAGAGTCGGAATAAATGGGTGCTTTTCCGGCTGGCAATCAGTGACTAGTGGCATGCCGCAGGAATCGGTGCTGGGGCCTCAACTATTTACCATATACATAGACGATCTGGAGGAGGGGACCGAGTGTAGGGTAACAAAGTTTGCGGATGACACAAAGATGAGTGGGAAAGCAAATTGCGTGGAGGACACAGAGAGTCTGCAGAGAGATTTGGATGGGCTGAGTGAGTGGGCAAGGATCTGGCAGATGGAGTATAACATTGGTAAGTGTGAGGTTATCCACTTTGGAAGGAATAATGGTAAAATGGACTATTATTTAAACGGTGAAAAATTACAACATGCTACTGTGCAGAGGGACCTGGGGGTCCTTGTGCATGAATCACAAAAACTCAGTTTGCATGTGCAGCAGGTAATCAAGAAGGCAAATGGAATGTTGGCCTTTATCGCGAGAGGAATGGAGTATAAAAGCAAGGAGGTCATGCTGCAACTGTACAGGGTACTGGTGAGGCCTCACCTAGAGTACTGTGTACAATTTTGGTCCCCTTATTTAAGAAAGGATATATTAGCTTTGGAGGGGGTACAGAGAAGGTTCACCAGCTTGATTCCGGAGATGAGGGGGTTAACTTATGAGGAGAGATTGAGAAGACTGGGCCTGTACTCATTGGAGTTTAGAAGGTTGAGGGGAGATCTTATAGAGACATATAAGATAATGAAGGGGCTAGACAGGGTAGAAGCAGCGAGGTTATTTCCACTTACAATGGAAACAAGAACTAGGGGGCATAGCCTCAAAATACGGGGGAGTCAATTTAGAACAGAGTTGAGGAGGAACTTCTTCTCCCAGAGGGTAGTGAATCTTTGGAATTCTCTGCCCAATGAAGCAGTAGAGACTACCTCGTTAAATGTGTTTAAGTCACAGATAGATTTTTAACCATTAAGGGTTATGGAGCGGGCGGGTAAGTGGAACTGAACCCACTATCAGATCAGCCATGATCTTATTGAATGGCGGAGCAGGCTTGAGGGGCTAAATGGCCTACTCCTGCTCCTATTTCTTATGTTCTTATAGTCCTACATATCCCAAACCAACTTTCCCAGCATCAACCACCCAGCCCTGCAGGGTGGGACATGTAATTTGCATGCCTGGCACCTGACTACTGAACTGCTCTACCTTAGTCTCAGCAGGAGACTTCTTGGAGGACAGTGGGAACATTTTAGGGATATCCTCAAAGCACCCCTGAAGAAGTAAAACATACCTGTTGATTCTGGGAGACCCTGGCTTGTGACTGTTCAAAATGGAGATGGATCATTTGGGAAGGCACTGAACACATTGAGAGACTTTATTAGCAATCCGCAAAAGTGAAGTCAGGTGACAATAGGAGCATACAAACCTCCAAACAACCATCTGCTCAACCCTTTCAAGCACCACCTATTCAGTATGCAAGAGTCTGTAGATCATGCATTGGGCTTATCAGCCACCTCAAAACCCACATATGGGGAGGCAATGGCATAGTGGCACTGTCACTGGACCAGTAATCCAGAGACCCAATGTAATGCTCTGGGGATCATGGAAAATGTTGAAATTTGAATTCAATAAAAATCTGGAATTAGAAGTCCAATGATGACCATGAAACCAATGTTGTAAAAACCCATCCTTACCTGGTCTGGCCTGCATGTGACTCCAGATCCACAGGAATGTGATTGATTCTTAAATTCCCTCTGAAATGGTCTAGCAAGCCAGTCAGTTCAAGAGGAATTAGGAATGGGCAATCAATGCTGATCTAGCCAGCGGAGCCCACATCTCATGAATGAACTTTTAAAAATGGAGTGGAAGGAAGTCTTCCTCCATCCAAAGAGATTGCCGGAGGAGAAAATGTTGTTATGCAGAGAAAATGCCTTAAGGTTTTTGTTTACTTCTGAATTACAGATCGATAAATGTGCAGTTAAAATGCATACCTCATTCTACACCATAATGTAGAAAGAAGACTTGGATTTTATGGTCAGTGCTGAATGAAAGGCACTGTTCATGCATTTACGTTTCCCCATAGTCTTTCTAAGGGCCTTGCACTGCAACTTGCACTAATTAAAATAAACATTTCAGCATGGGTGGCACAATGGTTAGCTACCTTGGTGTGGGGGATGGGGGCATCAGCAACAGAATTGTGCTGGAACACAATCTCTGACTCATAACCTGACACCTCCCCCACTCTACCGTTACCAGTAAGCCAGGGGATGAACCCTGGTTGAATCAAAAATGCAGGAGGGCATGGCAAGAGTAGCATCAAGCATTCCTAAAAATGAGATGTCAACCTGGTGAAGCTACAACAGAGGTCTAATTACGTGCGAAACACCAAGTGATAGAGCTCAGCCATTCTGCAACCAATGTATTAGATCTATGCTCTGCAGTCCTGCCACATCCAGTCGTGAGTCATGGTGGACAATTAAACAACTTACTGAAGAAGAAAACTCCACAAATATCCCCATCCTCAATGAATGTGGAGCCCAGCACATCAGCGCAAAATATAAGGCTGAAGCATTCGCAATAATCTTCAGTCAGAAAAGGGCGGCACGGTAGCACAGTGGTTAGCACTGCTGCTTCACAGCTCCAGGGACCTGGGTTCGATTCCCAGATTGGGTCAATGTCTGTGTGGAGTTTGCACATTCTCCTCGTGTCTGCGTGGGTTTCCTCCGGGTGCTCCGGTTTCCTCCCACAGTCCAAAGATGTGCGGGTTAGGTTGATTGGCCATGCTAAAATTGCCCCTTAGTGTCCTGGGAATGCGTAGATTAGAGGGATTAGCGGGTAAAATACGTAGGGATATGGGGGTAGGGCATGGGTGGGATTGTGGTTGGTGCAGACTCAATGGGCCGAATGGCCTCTTTCTGCACTGTAGGGTTTCTATGATTTCTATGACATCTATGACAAAGCAACCTGCTTGATTGGCATCCCATCCACAAACATTCACACTCCTTCTCTACCGATGGGCAGTGGCAGTAGTGTGTACCTTCTACAAGATGCACAGCAGGAACTCACCGAGGCTCCTTAGGTAGCACCTTCCAAACCCATGACCACCACCCATCTAGAAGGACTAGTGTAGCAGACACATGGGAACACCACCATCTGGAAGCTCCTCTCCAAGTCATTCCCCATCCTGACTTAGAAATATATTGCTGTCCTTCACTGTTGCTGGGTCAAAATCCTGGAGCTTCCTCCCTAACAGCTCTGTGGATGTACCTATATTACATGGACAGCAGTGGTTCAAGAAGGCAGCTCCATCTTCCCAAGGGCAATTGGGAATGGGCAGTAAATGCTGGCCTACCATGACACCCACATCCCATGGATGAATGCAAACAACTGTGGCTGGCCAGGAACCCCTCTCACTCTTTACCGCCTGGTACCAGGCTTATTGGATGGATTTACAAGTTGATAATCAACCTGTTTGGCCACATCATGCACACACCTTCCATGGCCATCAAGTCCTGATGTGGGAATTGAACCCGGAGCCAGAGGTAGGGACACTACCACTGCACCACAAGACCTCCCCCTGTGCATTATATAGGATTGATATTGGAATCATAAATTACCGTGGAAGAATGGGAGTAAGTGAAAATGCATAGACGGAACATAACAATACAGTGTTTAATTCACCACCTAGCAGTCAGTAAATGTTCTAATTTGTTCAGAATAGACAAAGATAAGTGAGTTATGCTTTTGCATTGAGATATTAACTGCCATATATACATAGCATTGATAAAGTGAAAGCTTTTCTTATGTTAGATATAAATTCTGTGCAGATGCATGGATGATCATAAGCAATGTTCATGGCACCCAAGGCAGAAATCCAAATGATGCAACTTTGATTTATTCTTGTAAAGTTTCAGTGTTGACATGCTGTTTTACTATGGGTGGGGAAAGAGAGCCGTCAAACATTCAGACATACACGGGCAGTGCTATATGTCATGAATCAGACATCACTTCTTTTAATCTCTTCAAACAAAATGGCCTGGGTTTTGTGGTCAGTGGTGAAGCAAGAGTGCCTACAGTTGACCTCGAAGAAGGCCACCCACAAAGATCCCATGATGTCTGTAGTTGGCTTTTCCCCTTTCCTGATGACTGTTGCAATATAGCACCAAGTGAAGGGGATATTTTGGCATGAAGAAGAAATGATATTCATGAACAGCCAGTCATATTTAGGTACCCTCACAGACCACAAACCAGGAATTTAAAGTAATTATGCAGGATTTTCCAGCAGTAGAGGCAGCTCATGATTGGCCGTTGGTGGGATTTTCCAGTCCCGCCGATGTTTACAAAGTTTTCCTTATCTCACCTGTCCCAGGAAATCCACCACGGGGGGATCACCTTCAGTGGTATCGGAAGATCCTGCCAGTGGGAAAGAGCAAAAAATCATGCCCATTAAATTGCTTCAACTTTTAACTTAAAACTTCAGGTAGTGAAAAAGTGACTATGATTGGAAATTAAAACAAAGACAAACTTTTTAAAAAGTATGATTTTAAAAGTGTTAATTTTTTAAAATCATTGCGGAGAAATCTGAAATCTGACACAAATATAAAATTAGCTTTTCAGGACCATGAGGGTGTTTAGTAGTAATTATGAAATTAGTATGCATTTATAAACTTAGTTTCACCTCAATCACAGGATGTAGTTTTCTCACGAAGACTAACAGCAAAGAAATGGAAGTTTTAATCAAAGCATGGGCCTGAATTTTTAGGGTCTCAGGTCAACATATCCCTGCTGACTCCGAGAAACAGGTTGCCATTTTACACTCTAACAAGCAGTGTTTGGCATAAGTTGTGACTTCTGCCCCTCAATCAGATTGGCTGGCAGCTCTTCAGTCTCTCCAGCAACAGCATTGCAGTAGCCGGAAGAGGCATTGCACAGAGCTGCCAGAGTCAAAGTCCTGTGAACCGAATGTCCAGATAAGTGTCAGGGGTCTTTATTTTCAGGGTCCCCCTCCCGTGGGCTGCCATCCAACCAAGAGCCTAAAAATTGTGGCTGGGTAGGAATTAAGTAACCGCCCCGCCCACTACAATTCACCTACAATGGAGATTGCAGTCTGTGGAGGCCTTGACAGCACACCCAATGGAGGAGCACAAAATCATTGATAGTAACTTGTACATCTCCACACTATTCTGCATATGTGCAGACTTTGGAAGTTGCAGTCAGTTTTGGGTGGAGTAATGACAGTGAGCATTGACAGTTTTCCGTCACTACCACAGAACCGGTAAAATATAGTGGCCAAAAATTTCCCATCCCACCTGCTGCGGGAATCATAGCAGGTGAGAGAAAATTCGGCAAACCATTTAAAGGTCCATTGAGCTTGGGTGGGAATGTCTGGTTTTGGGGCGTGGGCGGCTGGAAAATCCTGCCCAGCGTTTCCTTATTAAAGCATACATCTAGGATATAATGATGTAATAAAATATAACATCATGCAATATAATAATGTCATAAAACAAACCATCAGGATTTGTTGATGCTGCACCATATGCATTTTGTGTTGAGGATTTCCAAAACCTACTTTTATAAAAACAATATATGACATTTGGAGACAATTATATTTTGCTCCATTTATCCTACTTTAAAATAAACAATGGCATAAAGTTGAATGAAACAAAGTTCTGTGATTCAGAAGCACATTAGCAGCAAGATGTACTTCAAGAAATAGTGCATCTATAAAAGTGGCAGAAATAGAATACACCCACGTATAAGTACAGGTGTACAATTATTTTAAATGATACAATTTTTCATTGTTGCAATAGACAACTGGGTTTGATCCATATGTTCAGACCACCACCTCACAGGGACATGTTCACAGAAGCAATTTGTTCTGTAAGTTAAGCTCAAGCAGGGGTCATCTTGACTATTGGGAAAAGCTTGTATTACAATTTGGATGCTTTCCCAACTCTCTTGTGTTTTCAGCAAAACACAACTTCCAACAGCAGATCTACATTTACCATGATCCTAAATTTATACCCTGAAGGAGGCAATGAATGGGCTTAGTTAGCCACTGGCCTAACAATTATTCTTTTATCATAATTTTACAGCAAAGGTGAGAAAGGTTTCTTACCACATACTACGAAAAGCAGAAAATGCCGCTCTACAGGATGCATGGTTCGGACTAAAACCAGATGAGCACATTGATTTACAAGATTTATAAGTCGCAGAAGCAAAAGGAATGCAGAAAAAAATGATGTATGGCATGCAAAATATTTAAACAGTGTTTAAAAACAATAGCATGTCTAAAGTCCGTGTACTTATCAAAGTGAGGGATATTAGTTTTGGGGACTGGAACACTTCCCGTTTCAGGCATCCACCATCACCATCAGGCAATTCCAGGTCACAGAACACAGCCAGATGCAGACTAAAGCTTTTATTCTAAACCTCAAGCATGCTTCAGTGCCAGCCTGTAGACTGTATTACAATGGTGCAACAAATTTTTGCCATTTCGAACAACAGGCATCTGAGTGAGATTGTCAAGTTTTTTAACGTGAGCATTGCTGGCTAGGCCAGCATTTATTGCTCCTCCAATTGTCTTTGAGAAGGTGGTGGTGAGCTGCCCCCTTGAACTGCTGCAGCCCATGTATGGATACACCCAGATTGCTATTAGGAATGAAGGTTCCAGATTTTGACCAAGCAACAGTGAAGGAGCCAGTGAGGGATCTAATTATAGCAATCAAATTGAAACTGGTAAAATTCATGTAGAATCACAATGGCCAGCACACACAGGAGACATTTTGATAGCTTGAACTGGACTTGTGAAGCTGAAAGGCTGACTTCTAACCCTGAACATTGCAGAAGTACCAGCAAATTGGAACCAGGCTAAAGTGATGCTCAAAAAGAAAAGCACAGGTAATTCCAAATCCATCAGTTTTATTTCAGTTACATGTAAAATAATGGAATTAATTTTCAGGGATAATCTTGATCTGTGCCTCAGTAATCTCATTAACAGTAGATATCACAAAAGGGGAAGTTCCAATCTGATGAATCGCCCTGACTTCTATGAGTAAGTGACAACCCAAGTAGACTGTGGGAAGCCCTATGATGTGATGTATCGTGTCTTACAAAAGCTTTTGATAAGGTTCACACAAAAGTTTGTTAATCAAATTCAAAGCTGACTCAGGGTAAACCCTGGGAATGGATAAGAAATTGGCTGAAGGGTAGAAAACACTGAACACTGTTTAGGGAAGTTGTGTTGAGTTTAGTGGCAGTGAAACTGAATGGAGTATCTCATGCAACAGTGCTGGGACCATTAGTGTTTCTAATTTAGGAACATAGAAATTAGGAGCAGAAGTAGGCAATTCAGCACTTCAAACCTGCTCCGCCATTCAATCAGATCATGGCTGATCTCTCCGTGGTCTGAAATTCTCCTCCCTACCTGTTCCCCATGTCCCTTTGACCCTTTTTTTTTAGAAATGTATCTATCTCCTTCTTGAAACCATTTAATGATTCAGATTGCACTGGGCTATAAGGCAGCGAGTTCCACAAATTCACCACCCTTTGCGAGAAGTAGTTTTGCCTCATCTCAGTTTTAAATCTACCGCTTCTCAACCTATACCTGTGACCTCTTGTTCTAGATTGCCCCCTTTTAGTATTTTATACCTCAATCAGTTCTCTTATCCTTCTAAACTCTGATCCATGGCCTTAACTGGGCTTTCAAATAAAGTTGAGTAGCTACCCACTGCACACAGGTGGATAGCCATTCCACCCCTGACTTTGCCTTCCCTAAAGTGTTTCACTTTAATGGTGCCAGCAAACCAGCATGCTGGCTAATGTTGCAAAGTACCTGCCCACCCATTTCTTTCCCCACCCCAACAGCCTGCAAAATCCTGCCTATGGACTCAGAAATTCAATGTAAAGTGGTCAGATCTGCAGATAATCCCAAGCTAGGCGGGTAAGTGGAATTGGAAATGCAGATCAGAAATTATAAATCAGTTCAGACAAAATTTCCAAGTGCACGAATAAAACTTAATGAAATGTAAAGTGAAAAACGTAAATTTTTTTTAAAGGCAATGGCCTAGTGCTGTTATCACTAGACAATTAATCCACAAACTCAGCTAATGTTCTGGGGACCTGGGTTTGAATCCTGCCACGGCAGATGGTGGAATTTGAATTCAGTAAAAAAAATCTGGAATTAAGAATCTACTGATTGTTGATTGACAGAAAAACTCATCTGCTTCACTAATGTCCAAAAGACATGCTGATTAGGTTCATTGGCCATTCTAAATTCTCCCTCAGTATGCCCGAACAGGCGCTGGAGTGTGGTGACTGGGGGATTTTCACAATAACTTCATTGCAGTGCTAATGTAAGCCTACTTGTGACACTAATAAATAAACTCAAACTTAATATCCTTTAGGGAAGGAAATCTGGCTGTCCTTACCTGGTCTGGCCTACACGTGACTCCAGAGGTGCAGCAATGTGGTTGACTCTCAACTGCCCTCCAAGAGTAACTAAGGATGGGCAATAAATGCTGGCCCAGACAGCAATGCCCATGTCCTGCAAATGAAGGAAAATAGATAACAACAACTTATAATTATATTGCTTTTTAATACACTAAAACATTCCAAGGTGTTTCAAAGAAGCTTTATAAAGCAACATTTGACGCTGAGCCATGTAGGGAAGTATTAGGGAGGATGATCAAAAACTTGGTCAAAGTGGTAGGTTTTAAGCAGCACCTTAAAAGTAGAAAGAGGCAGAAAGGTTCAGGGAAGGAATTGCAGAGCTCAGAGGCTTGGTGGCTGAAGACACATCCACCAATAGTGGAGCATATGAAATTTAGGATGCTTAAAAGGCCAGAATTAGAAAAGCATGGACATCTCAGATGGCTGTAGGGCTGGAAGAGATTAGAGAGAGAAATTCTGCGGATCAAGGTGCTGTTTAACTGCAACTCTATCTGCAAGTAACAGAAAGTATACTGCATGAATGCCCAGAAAGCTAAGAAGGAAGCTAAAATACACCAGTCTTGGTGGACTTCTTGCTAGATAAGTCCAACAATGCAGAGCAGCAAGCAACAAAGCCAATGGGATGTTGAACTACAGAGATTATAAGAGTTGAAAACAAGCCAGAGGAGGTAATGATCAAACTGTAAAATGTTTAGTGGGACCTCTCTTTGAACACTGCATCCAATTTTGGTCACTGCAAAAAAAGAGCGATGTTGCAGTTGCCAATGTTTAAGGTCTGAGTCATGGACAAGGATTGGATTAATTTGATTTTTTTAAGTTTGGAAAGGAGCATTGTCAGAAGTAATACGACTTGGCATAAAAGATTGTTAAAAGTATACAACCAGTTGATCTAGAACATTCCTTCAAATTAACCTGTAGGGATTGAACTAGGGAACATAAATTTGCAAGCTGCAAAATGGCATTTGGCAGGATAGCTCTTTTTTGGCCTGGACTGAATGAACTCCTTATTTGCTGTAAACGTCTGTAATTCTATGAACTCTCTCTTTTGGCTCCCAACTTCCATATAGCTAATTAGATATGGATGAGAGTACACTGAAAATCTGCAGTGGGAGCTCAGAAACAGTGTCAAAATGGAACTTTGCCAATTAAATATGACACAGGAGGAGCAGAACCTATATCAATTTACAACTAACAAAA
This sequence comes from Mustelus asterias, assembly GCF_964213995.1. Taxonomy (NCBI): domain Eukaryota; kingdom Metazoa; phylum Chordata; class Chondrichthyes; order Carcharhiniformes; family Triakidae; genus Mustelus; species Mustelus asterias. The sequence continues at coordinate 141,018,965 of NC_135804.1, forward strand.
CAGATGCTGAAATGACACCAATAAAGGTGCTGTCATCGTCAATAGCATGTCTAATCAATAATTCAATTTCTTTACAAGCTGGAGTGGTTGATATTAAGTTCCACAACAATAATTACACAATCACATTTCAACTATGTAAAGTTCATTGGCACTCTTCACCTATCTAAATAACCGATTTAGCAATCTAGAAGAAATTACCCTACCTACTCGTACCTGTAAAATAGTGATGGGCAATCTAGTCTAGTGAGTGGGCTGCATGAATGGCCCTCCTTCAACTCAATGGGCCACAAGATTGAAATTGGGCTTGTTCATTAACTATGACTCTTGAAAAAGATTGAATACCTTTGATTTACCAGGCTGATTCCAGGGATGGCGGGATGTATGAGGAGAGATTGACTAGGCTAGGATTATTTTCGCTGGAGTTCAGATGAAGAGGGGGCATCTCATAGAGACTTATAGACAGGGTAGATGCAGGGAGGATATTTCCGATGGTAGGGGAGTCCAGAACCAGGGGTCACAGTCTGAGGATTCGGGACAGACCATTTAGAACGGAGGTGAGGAGACATTCCTTCACCCAGAGTGGTGAGCCTGTGGAATTCATTACCACAGGAAATAGTTGATGCCAAAACATTGAATGTATTAAAGAGGCAGCTAGATATAGCACTTGGGATGAATGGAATCAAAGGTTATGGGGAGAAAGCAGTGTTAGGCTATTGAGTTGGACGATCAGCCATGATCGTGATGAATGGTGGAGCAGGCTCGAAGGGCCAAATTGCCTCCTCCTGCTCCATCTTCTATGTTTCTATGTTAATACATGTCGGATATTTCATAACTAGTTACAAAAAATGCTTAATTATTCATATATTAACAGAACTCTCATCAACTCCAAGTGGTAAATGTTTACTCTAGATTGGATTCAGAGCTCTCACAGTCAATATTACGTGCAATCAACACACACCTCACTTCACATGCACTTGTTTTAGGTGCATATCTCTTCAGTCATACTGGTAGAATCCATTATAAAGGAAGTAATAACAGGAAATTTAGAAAGTCAAAATGCAATCAACCAGAGTCAGCATGGTTTTATGAGAAGTAAATCATGTTTGACTAATGTGCTTGAGTTCTTCAAAGATGTAACAAGCAAGGTGGATAATGGGGATCCTGTAGCTGTAGTATATCTGGACTTCCAGAAGGCATTTGATAAGGTGCCACACAATAGGTTATCAGACAAGATTAGTTCACATGGGGTTAGGGGTAATTTATTAGCTTGGATCGAGGATTGGCTAACCAACAGAAAGCAGAGAGTGGGGATAAATGGGTCTTTTTTGGGTTGGCAAGATGTAACTAATGGGGAGGCACAGGGTTTGACCCGAGGGCCCCAATTATTTACAATCTATATTAATGACTTGGATGCAAACTCGAGGGGCTAAATTGCCGACTCCTGCTCCTAGTTCTTATGGTTTTCATGAAAAATTTACACGGATGGAGACCAGTGGAATGTGGCAACTCTGCATGTGGGCAACAATCAACAAAATGTCTCATGGGCTGCACTTAGAATCCTGATGGGCTGCAGGTTGCCCACCACTGCTGAAAATAGTATTATTTATATTGTTTCTAGCAGAGAAGAAAGAGCATTCCACAACTGTGGTACAATTCAACAAAACGTAAAAAGTAAACTACCTCAAACAATAACTCTATCCCAAAGGATGGTGGAGGCTGGATCATTGGATGTATTCAAAATGGAGGTGGATGAATATTTGATAGATTGAGGAATAGAGGGCGATGGGAAATGGCACAGAAAAGGAGTTGAGGCTGGCATAGATTAGCCATGATCATATTGAATGGAAGGGCAGGCTTGAAGGGTCTGGTAACCTACTGCTGCTTCTATTTCTTGTGCTTTTTTGTGTAAAAATGTCTATTTTAGCAAGGGACAGAGTTGGGAATGTACCAGGGTTTAGTCTTTTCACATAACCATCCTATCTCCTACATGTGAAGAGATTCCAGCATCCTTGGCCTCCTCATAACCCATATTTACCAGGCACTTCTTCAACCTGGTGTCCAACAAGATTCCTCACAGCTGCAATCTCATTCAACTGAATATTTCCAGTTCACCTCCCACCCCAACAATGAGAAAGCCGACCAAAATATGTAGAATTCTATAAGGCTCTTAACAATTATATTTTTCAAACATTTTAACAGTAATATCACATGTAATACAATATTTTGTATTGTGCCATGACCTGAGAAAGCATGCACATCTTTATACAACTTTACAAATCACATATATATTGGGCAGGATTTTACGGCCTCGCTCATCGTAAAATCCCGAGGTCAACGGACCTTTCCATTGTCCGTCCCTCACCCTCCCTAATTCCCATGGCGGGTTGGGCGGTAAAATTCCAGCCATTATGTTTTCTATTTATATTTGATAATGCCTCAAGAAGGACAATAACATGCACATTGAAGAGTTTGGAATTGATTGAATAGGTATTTTATTAAGAAGCATTTGTAATGTCTTAAAACTACTTTTTCTGAAATTTCCTGGTACAAATTGCAAAACTTTAAAAAGGAAGGAAGTGAAGACATTGGCTTTGACTGTTGGTGTGAGGAAACACTAACCTGTATTTTACACATGCTGTAAATGCCAGACCACATTAATTGTTAGTTTATAAATATACAAGTATTTTACAAACTAATCTTTACCCCGAGTGATAGGATCCTGATGTTTGGAGATCTTCCTTCCTGGTGGAGAATTAAAAAAATACAACGGATACCAATGACACTTCAGCAGGAGACACTATCCAGGGGAATGGAAGTGGAAAACACACAAGAGGATTACAAAACATTTCAAAGTGTTACAAACAGTAAAGTGCAATGCTATTTACATTTGCTCCAGAGATCAAGATGCACTCTGAGGTGCTTCAGTTCAGTAATAATGAGAACATTACAAACATTTGAATATTTTCATTACAGAGAGTACAATTCAAATATTGCACTCTGCAATGCTTCAGTACGGTTACATATGGTTAGGAATAAAGCACACAGTCCGAGGGCTTTTTCATGATTGCCAGCATCTCATTGGCTGAAAGGCCTTTACCCAGGCCTTGGTGACAGCTGTGCCAATTTTGAGTGCATCCCTCAGCATGTTGTCCTGGACCTTGGAATGTGCCAGTCTGCAATATTCGGTTGAGGACAATTCTTTGCACTGGAAGATCCACAGGTTTTGGGCAAAGCAAAGAGCATCTTTCACCAAACCGATGATCCTCCAGCAGTAGTTGATGTTTGCCTTGGTGTGTGTCCCTGGGAACAGCCTGAGAGCACGGAGTCCTGCGTCACAGATGAACCTCAAAAAATACCACTGCATCTCTCCAGATCTTCTTCGCAAAGGCACATTCCACAAGGAGGTGTGTGACTGTCTCTTTCCTGCCTGCAGCCACTTTGAGGGCAGCATGCCGTAGCTCCGAGACTTTCGGTATGCATAAAGGATTTGACGGGGAGTGCTTTTCTCACCACCAACCATGCTAGGTCTTGGCGCATGTTTGAAAGTTCTGGTGATGAGGCATTCTGCCAAATGACTCTGACAGTCTGCTTAGGAACCATGAATCATAGAAACCCTACAGTGCAGAAAGAGGCCATCTGGCCCATCGAGTCTGCACTGACCACAATCCCACCCAGGCCCTATCCCCATATCCCTACATATTTACCCGCTAATCCCTCTAACCTACACATCTCAGAACACGAAGGGGCAATTTTAGCATGGCCAACCTAACCCACACATCTTTGGACTGTGGGAGGAAACCGGAGCACCCGGAGGAAACCCCCACGCAGACACGGGGAGAATGTGCAAACTCCACACAGACAGTGACCCAAGCCGGGAATCGAACCCAGGTCGCTGGAGCTGTGAAGCAGCAGTGCTAACCACTGTGCTACTGTGCCGCCCCATCTGACAGGATCCATGATGGACTGGGAAACATTACTGATAGGAAAGACAGTGGACAGGCAATGGCAGGCATTTAAAGAATGAATAGGTGAACTCCAGAAGTTGTTTATTCCTGTTTGGTGCAGGAGTAGTAAGGGAATTGTGACCAAACCATGGCTTACTAGGGAAATAAGAGATAGTATCAGATTCAAGGAAGAAGCATACAAATTGGCAAGAAAAAGCAATAGGCCTGAGGATTGAGAGCAGTTTTAAATTCAGCAAAGGACGACCAAGAAGTTGATTAAGAAGGGAAAAATAGAGTACAAAAGTAAGTTATCGGGGAACATAAAAATTGACTGTAAAAGTTTATATAAGTATGTAAAGAGAAAAAGATTGACAAAAACAAATGTAGGCCCCTGATGGATAGAAAGCTGGTTAGCAGATAGGAAGCAAAGAGCTTCACTGCAGGGGTTTCTTAGGATAGTATCCTAGGCCTGCTGTCTTCAGCTGTTCCAGTCAGAACCAGGAGGATTTATAAGAGGGAATAAAGAAATGGCCGAGGAATTGTATTCATACTTTGCTTCAATCTTCACGAAGGAAGACATGAATAATGTACCAGAAGTTCTAAGAGAAGCAATTTTTAGTGAAGAGCTGAAGGAAACCAGTATTAGCAGAGAAATGGTTTTGGGGAAATTGATGGGATTGAAGGTGGTTAAATCTCCAGGTCCTGATAATCTTCATCCCAGAGTACTTAATGAAGTCACCCTGGAAATAGTAGATCCATTGGTTATTTTTCAAAATTCTTTGGACTCTGGACTGGACTGGTTCCTACAGATTGGAGAGTAGCCAATGTAAGCCTGCTATTCAAGAAGGGAGGTAGAGAGAAAACAGGGAACTATAGACCAGTGAGCCTAACGTCGGTACTGGAGAAGTTGCTGGAGTCCGTTATCAAGGATTTCATAACTCAGCATTTGGAAGGCAGTGGTATAATCAGACAAAATTGGCTTTGATCTTTGGGTCCTCACTGTCCACGGGGATGGTGCCAGAGGACTGGAGAGTGGCGAATGTTGTTCCTCTGTTTAAGAAAGGGAATAGAAATGACCCTGGTAATTATAGACCGGTTAGTCTTACTTCGGTGGTTGGTAAATTGATGGAAAAGGTCCTTAGGGATGGGATTTACGACCATTTAGAAAGATGCGGATTCATCCGGGATAGTCAGCACGGATTCGTGAAGGGCAAGTCGTGCATCACAAATTTGATTGAATTTTTTGAGGAGGTAACTAAGTGTGTTGATGAAGGTAGGGCAGTTGATGTCATATACATGGATTTTAGTAAGGCGTTTGATAAGGTCCCCCATGGTCGGCTTATGATGAAAGTAAGGAGGTGTGGGATAGAGGGAAAGTTGGCCGATTGGATAGGTAACTGGCTATCTGATCGAAGACAGAGGGTGGTGGTGGATGGAAAATTCTCGGATTGGAGGCAGGTTGCTAGCGGAGTGCCGCAGGGATCAGTGCTTGGTCCTCTGCTCTTTGTGATTTTTATTAATAACTTAGAGGAGGGGGCTGAAGGGTGAATCAGTAAATTTGCTGATGACACCAAGATTGGTGGAGTAGTGGATGAGGTGGAGGGCTGTTGTCGGCTGCAAAGAGACATAGATAGGATGCAAAGCTGGGCTGAAAAATGGCAAATGGAGTTTAACCCTGATAAATGTGAGGTGATTCATTTTGGTAGGACTAATTTAAATGTGGATTACAGGGTCAAAGGTAGGGTTCTGAAGACTGTGGAGGAACAGAGAGATCTTGGGGTCCATATCCACAGATCGTTAAAGGTTGCCACTCAAGTGGATAGAGCTGTGAAGAAGGCCTATAGTGTGTTAGCTTTTATTAACAGGGGGTTGGAGTTTAAGAGCCGTGGGGTTATGCTGCAACTGTACAGGACCTTGGTGAGACCACATTTGGAATATTGTGTGCAGTTCTGGTCACCTCACTATAAGAAGGATGTGGAAGCGCTGGAAGGAGTGCAGAGGAGATATACCAGGATGCTGCCTGGTTTGGAGGGTAGGTCTTATGAGGAAAGGTTGAGGGAGCTCGGGCTGTTCTCTCTGGAGCGGAGGAGGCTGAGGGGAGACTTAATAGAGGTTTATAAAATGATGAAGGGGATAGATAGAGTGAACGTTCAAAGACTATTTCCTCGTGTGGATGGAGCTATTACAAGGGGGCATAACTATAGGGTTCGTGGTGGGAGATATAGGAAGGATATCAGAGGTAGGTTCTTTACGCAGAGAGTGGTTGGGGTGTGGAATGGACTGCCTGCAGTGATAGTGGTTATTGGATAGGCACATGGAGCGCACCAGGATGATAGGGAGTGAGATAGCTTGATCTTGGTTTCAGATAAAGCTCGGCACAACATCGTGGGCCGAAGGGCCTGTTCTGTGCTGTACTGTTCTATGTTCTATGTTCTATAATCAGCATGAATTTACAAAAGGGAAATCATGCTTGATGAATCTATTGGAATTCTTTGAGGATGTAATTAGTAGAATTGACCGAGGAGAACCAGTGGATCTGGTTTATTTAGTCTTTAAGAAGGCTTTCGATAAGGTCTCACATAACAGACTACTATGAAAGGTTAAAGCACATGGGATTGCAGGTAATGTCTTAAGATGGATAGAAAGCTGGTTAGCAGATAAGAAGCAAAGAGCTTCACTGCAGGAGTTTCTTAGGATAGCATCCTAGGCCTACTGTCTTCAGCTGTTTCATCGATGACCTTTCTTTCATCGTAAGTCAGAAGTGGGGACGTTTGCTGATGAATGCACAGTGTTTAGAACCATTTGAAACTCTTCAGATACTGAAGCAGTCCATGCCCAAATGTATATCCAGGCTCGGGCTGGCAAGTAACATTCACACTGCACAAGTACATGGCACAAGTCAGAAGTGTGATGGTATACTCTCCACTTGCCTGGATGAGTGCAGCTTCAACATCACAGAAGACGCTCAACACCATCCAGGGTAAAGCAGCCTGCTTGATTGCTACCCTTTCCACAAACATCCATTCCCTCCACCATCAATCAACAGTGGCAGCAGTGTACCATTTACAAGGAATTCAAAAAGACACCTGAGGCAGCACCTTCCAAACCCACAAATGCTACCATCAAGAAGGACATGGGCAGCAGATGCATAGCAACACCACCACTTTGAATTTCCCCATCAAGTCACTCACCATTCTGACTTGGAAATATATTGCCATTCCTTCACTGTCACTGGGTCAAAATCCTTCACTGTCACTGGGTCAAAACTCCTTCCTTTACAACACTGTGGGTGTATCTACACCTCGATAACTGCAGTAGTTCAAGAAGGCAGCTCACCGCCACCTTATCAAAGGCAACTATGGATGGGCAATAAATGCTGGTCTACCCAGCGACGCACCCATCCCATCAATGAATTTTTTAAAAAGCAGTTTGGAAAGCAAATTACATTTGCCGTTTATTGCCAGACATTGGAGTACAAGATAAAGAGGTCTTGCTACAATTATATGGGACTTTGATGAGACTACCTCTGCAATATTGTGTGCAGTTTTGGTCTCCATATTTAAGGAGGGATATAATTGCATTTGAGGCAGTGCAACAAAGGTTCACGAGATTGGTTGGGTTGAGAGGGTTGTACAACAATGAGAGATTAAGTAAATTAGATCTATATTCTCTGGAATTTAGAAAAATGGGAGGTAGTCTCTTGAAACATACAAGATTCGAAAGCGGCTTAACAGGATAGACAGTGCAAGATTCTTCCCCTGGCTGAGAAATCTGCAACATGGAGGCACAGTCTCAGGAGAAGGGGTCCCACCAACTAGGACTGAGAAGAGGAGAATTTCTTCATTCGAAGAGTTGTGAATCAGTGGAATTACAGAGAGTTGTGGATTCTCCATCATTAAAAATGTTTAAGGCTGAAACAGACACTTTTGGTCTCTCAGAGAATCATGGGGAGTGGGCAAAAAACTGGAGTTGAAACCGAAGATCAGCCATGATTGTATCGAAGGGTGGAGCAGGTTTGATGGGTGTTTGGTTTACTGCCCTTATTTTTCATGTTATGTTTTTAAGGGATATTGAAGTGAGCAAAGAAGTACACATACCATTGACAAATGTATTTCAAACATGGAAATCCATATCAATGCTTCTATTTTTGGCCGATGACCACCACCTCACCACCTATGACTGCTCGTAATTCCATTTCCTTTGTTGGGCTTAAAAAATTTTTTTTTTTTCATTTACAAGTGTCTGTTTTGATCATATATTAAAAATCTTATGCTTGGTGCAGACTGACTGATGCACGTCAATCGAACTCAAGACACAAGGCTTCGGTAACTGAAGGCTTTTATTGCCTAACAATGAAACTACTAGAACGTAAGTACACCACCCCAGACTGACGAGGTCCCGCCCGAGCAGGGGGTCTTATACCTCTCCCAGGAGGCGGAGCCCGACTGGGATGTGCCACAACAGTAACAACCACAGGTGTATTAATCCCACAGTGTGAACACCCTAGCCCAACAACAACATTAGAACAACCCCACAGTGGAAACCAACGATGGTTCACCACATTCACCCCTCCTTTGAGAACAAAGGCCGGCGGGGTGCGAAAACAGACTATACAAAAAAAAAGTCAACAGATTACAAGTCCAGACGGTCTGGAGGACCGCACCGTCGTTGTGACCTCCTCAATACCGGCGGTGACACCGGAGTAGGTGCTTGCGGTGGCGTTCTCTCCAAAACAGCGTCCGGCTGTCCTCTCGCGGACTCACGGGCCGGTTGACCCTGATGAAGCGGTAGTGCAGGGGATCCCGGTACATTCTGCGATGGCGCCGATCTCCGGGTCTCAGGCAAGCTGTACAGTGGAGTATAACTGTTATGCACTGGTCCCGGTGCTGACCGCGCCACGTCCGGGGGAGAAATAAGGGATTCGTTACTGGGGGTATGGGAGCGACAGGAGTTGCTACGTCCCCTGTGGGCGCCAGGTCTCGGATCGAGACTGTGTCCTCTCGCCCGTCAGGATATGCCACATAGGCATACTGAGGGTTGGCGTGGAGGAGGTGGACCTGTTCGACCAAGGGGTCGGACTTGCGGGCCCTTACATGTCGCCGCAGAAGGACGGGTCCTGGGTACGTCAACCAGGCTGGTAAAGATATCCCCGAGGACGACTTCCGAGGGAATGAGAACATCCTCTTGTGGGGAGTAGCATTGGTTGCCGTACACAGGAGGGAGCGAATGGAGTGAAGCGCATTTGGGAGGACCTCCTGCCAATGGGAGACTGGAAGGCCTTTGGACTTCAGCGCCAATAGGACAGCCTTCCAGACTGTAGCATTCTCTCTTTCCACCTGTCCATTGCCCCTAGGGTTGTAACTCGTGGTCCTACTAGAGACAATCCCGTATGAGAGCAGGAATTGCCTCAAGTCATTACTCATGAACGATGAGCCCCTGTCGCTATGTATATAGCTGGGGTACCCGAACAGGGTAAAAAGATCACGGAATGCCTTGAATACCGTGGCAGTCGACATGTCCGCGCAGGGGACAACAAACGGGAACCGGGAGTACTCGTCTATGATGTTAAGAAAGTACACGTTCCAATCTGTTGAGGGAAGGGGGCCCTTAAAATCCACACTCAGCCTCTCAAAGGGGCGAGTGGCCTTGACCAAATGTGCCCGGTCAGGTCGGTAAAAGTGCGGTTTGCATTCCGCGCAAATCCGACAGCTCCTTGTCACTGACCTGACGTCCTCCACCGAGTAAGGCAGGTTGCGGGCTTTGATAAAGTGGTAGAGCCGAGTGACCCCAGGATGGCACAGGTCATTATGGAGGGCGTTCAAGCGATCCTCCTGCATAGTAGCGCATGTTCCGCGCGAGAGGGCATCCGAGGGCTCATTGAGTTTCCCTGGACGATACATAATATCGTAATTATAGGTGGAGAGCTCAATTCTCCACCGCAAGATCTTGTCATTCTTGACCTTGCCCCTCTGCGTGTTATTGAACATAAACGCCACAGACCGCTGGTCCGTGATCAGGGTGAACCGCTTCCCCGCCAGGTAATGGCGCCAGTGTCTGATGGCCTCCACAATGGCCTGGGCCTCCTTTTCCACCGCTGAATGCCGAATTTCGGGACCTTGGAGGGTGCGGGAAAAAAACGCGACGGGCCTGCCTGCCTGGTTTAGTGTGGCGGCCAGGGCGAAATCAGATGCATCGCTTTCCACCTGAAAAGGGATGGATTCGTCCACCGCGTGCATCGTGGCTTTCGCAATGTCGTGTTTCAATGCCTTGAAGGCCAATTGGGCCTCTGGCGTGAGTGGAAAAGTCGTGGACTTAATAAGCGGACGGGCTTTGTCCGCGTAGTTGGGGACCCACTGCGCATAATAGGAGAAGAAGCCTAGGCATCGCCTCAGTGCTTTTGCGCTAGCGGGCAAAGGAAGTTCAGCAAGGGGGCGCATACGGTCGGGATCAGGGCCAATGACCCCGTTTTCCACTACGTATCCCAGGATGGCTAACCGGCGCGTACGGAATACACACTTCTCCCTGTTGTAGGTCAAATTCAGGCGAGATGCAGTGCGTAAAAAGTTCTGGAGATTTGTGTCATGGTCCTGCTGATCACGGCCGCAGATGGTGACATTGTCCAGGTACGGGAAGGTAGCCCGCAGCCCGTTCTGGTCCACCATTCGGTCCATAGCACGCTGGAAGACCGACCCTAAGAAACTGATACAGACGACCATCCGCCTCAAAAGCCGTGTAGTGTCGGTCCTCTGGGCGGATGGGGAGTTGGTGGTAGGCGGACTTAAGGTCTATGGTGGAGAACACCCGGTACTGCGCAATCTGATTGACCATATCAGATATGCGCGGGAGAGGATACGCATCCAGCTGCGTATATCGATTAGTGGTCTGACTGTAATCAATGACCATCCGGGGTTTGTTCCCGCTCTTAACCACCACAACCTGTGCTCTCCACGGACTAACACTGGGCTGTATGATCCCTTCTTTGAGGAGCCGCTGAACCTCAGATCTGATGAAGATCTGATCTTCAGCGCTGTAACGCCTACTTTTAGTAGCGATGGGCTTGCAGCCTGGTACCAGATTCTTGAATAAAGAGGGTGTGGTGATCTTTAATGTGGAAAGATTGCATGCGGGGCGCTTTGGACAATTTGGAGGCTGGAGCTGGTCCCCTACTGTCAGCGAAGGGAGTGGCCCACCGTACTGTAGGATCACACTCTTCATGTGGACCATAAAGTTTAGTCCGAGGAGAATTGGTGCGCAAAGATGCGGCAACACAAGGAGCCTGTATCGCTCGTAACTGGCGGCATTACCTGGCGGGGAAGCGGTTCACCCTGATCACGGACCAGCGGTCCGTGGCGTTTATGTTCAATAACACGCAGAGGGGCAAGATCAAGAATGACAAGATCTTGCGGTGGAGAATTGAGCTCAGGGCCATTGTGATCTCCTGGACTCGTTTCGATCGCCTCAGGGGGTCGGAGAGGAATTTCCCAGATTTTTTTTCCCCATATTGGCCCTGGGGTTTTTCACTCTGGGGTTTCGCCTCTCCCTGGAGATCACATGGTCTGGAATGGGGGGGGTGGGGGTGAGTTAATAGATTGTAATGAACAAAGCATCGTAGCTGTGAGGGACAGCTCGGTGGATAGGATATTGGTATGTAGATAGGCTGGAAAATTGGGCGGGGATCCTGGATTCAGGATTCAATCCTGGACCGGGGAGCGGCGCGGGCTTGGAGGGCCGAAGGGCCTGTTCCTGTGCTGTATTGTTCTTTGTTCTTTGTTTGTAAATTGTGCCCTGCACTTTCAGAGTTACCACACAACGTCCTTGAACAGGGACAGACCGGGACCGTGATGCCATAGAAATTGTCTGTTTGGCAGGTTGAACCTGGAGTCCACACCTCTTTACAGTGTCAGGGTGAATAAAGCTCTCAGTGCTCCCGCTGTCAAACAGACAATAAACTGTACGACCATTTACCTTTATGTTCATCATTGAACAGTCAAGCCTGTGGTGCTTAGCCTGGTTCAGGGTGATCGACGCCACTGTTGGCCCTTGGACGTCACTGCAGGCAGCTGAGGTCGATGCTGAGGACCCCTGCTGGTCGCTCCTGGTCGTCGTCGACCAAAATGGCCGCCCCCATGAATCGCACATGGTTGAGGGCGCCAAGCGTAGCGACTCCTGGTGGTCATCCTCCTCCGACTCCGTCGACCACAATGGCGTCGTCCTGGACTCGCACGTGGACGGACCCCGTGGGTACTTCGACGTCGATGGTGATGATCCCCGTTCTGGAGGGTCACAGGCTGCACTGCCGTTCTTGGGCTTTGATCTGCAGACCTTCGCGTAGTGCCCCTTTTTACCGCATTGATTACAGACCACCGCTTTAGCAGGACACTTTTGTCGTGGATGCTTGGCTCCTCCGCAAAAGTAGCACCGCGGGCCACCTGGGGCTGCCGCCGTCGTCGGGTCTACATGGGAGCACGCCATAACACTGCACTTCGAGCCCGTGGGGCGAGGAGGGATTTGTGACTGCTCCTGCCACGTTGTCTCCACGTGGTCCTCCGGATACAGGACCAAGCTCTTCGAAGCCGCCTCAAGCATTTCAGCCGTCTCCATAGCTTGGGTCAGGTTGAGATTCCCCTTTTCCAGCAGCTTGAGACGGATGTACGAAGACCCTACCCCTGCCACAAACGCATCTCGGGCGAGGTCGTACATATACTGCTCAGCCGACACAGCTTTGCAGTCGCAGCCCCTGGCAAGCTGCAAGAGCTCATTGGCGTAATCCTCCATGGTTTCGCCCGACTGCCGACGTCGTGTAGCGAGGAGGTAACGAGCGTGGATCTCGTTGGGAGGTCTCGTGTAGCGCTTTTTTAAAAGCTCGAGGGCCCTCGGGTAAGTGGTGGCCGCACGGATCGCGAGGTAGACAGTGTCGTTTACCCTCGCATGGAGGACCCGGAGTCTGTCGTCATCTGTGATGACCGCTGCAGAGGCTGCCAGGTAGTCCTCAAAACACTTCAGCCAGTGGTCGAAGGTGTTAGAGGCGCCCACCGCACGTGGATCCAGCGTCAGACGCTCTGGCTTTAGAATTTGTTCCATACTCTCCTTTCCGTCGAGAGCTTAGTGTTAGGCAATAAAATTGATGCACGTCAATCGAACTCAAGACACAAGGCTTCGGTAACTGAAGGCTTTTATTGCCTAACAATGGAACTACTAGAACGTAAGTACACCACCCCAGACTGACGAGGTCCCGCCCGAGCAGGGGGTCTTATACCTCTCCCAGGAGGCGGAGCCCGACTGGGATGTGCCACAACAGTAACAACCACAGGAGTATTAATCCCACAGTGTGAACACCCTAGCCCAACAACAACAGAACAATCCCACAGTGTGAACACCCTAGCCCAACAACAACATTAGAACAACCCCACAGTGGGAACCAACGATGGTTCACCACACTGACTAAAAGCCTTACTTCCTGTTGTCAACGTTTTGAGTCTTGTGTCAATGTTAACACTGAAAATTAGTAAGCAAGCATTTGTAATGGGAAAACTCAATTTAAGCATCAAAGCAATTTCCCCCCTTTTCTTGTTTGTCTTAATGTAGTCACAGGTTTCCTACAGCTGGTGGTGCTATAACTTACCATTGTATCCAAGATCATCACCTAACAGAATTATGAACAATGGTTCTGTTGTTCCATTTACATCTCCTGTATATTTATCTTTTGCTTCTTTACTTGTCCCGTTATCATCTCTTTTTGTCTTTCACCACCATCCCCTTTTGTCATTTAATCTCAGAAGCAACATGCTGCAGATCTTGGAAATCTGAAATTAAAACAAAAACTACTGGAAACAGCAGGTCAGGCTGCATCTGTGCAGAAAGAAACGGTTAATTTTTGAGTTGGATGGTCTTTCATCAGAACAGTTTCTGTTTTTATTTCAGATTTCCAGCACCTGCTGTAATTTGCTTTTTTTCCAATCACATACAGCAGGTACAAAGTCTTTGCAACCATTCCTTTACACAATTTTACACAGCTGGAAGTAGATAATTCTATATTGGGATTTAATTTACTGCAGTAAGATACCTAACACTAGCTGCAATTAGTTAGACTTGCATGTTTAAGTTTCTACAATTTGTGTGTGGCAAGTTGTGAACTGATAGCAGTGCATCAAGGACCTAAATGAACAGGACAAACAACTGTACATTTCCTTAACCAATCTGAAAAATTGTGAAATTAACAGTGCAAGAACTAAGAAGGAAGTGTGAACAAGAGTGGGTGCATGCAATGTCAAATCAAGTACAGGAAGAGAAATAGAGAGGGAGAAAGATTGGATTTAGTAAGAGAAAAAAGAGAAAGGAAAAGTTAAAATTAGCTCTACGTTTTTAAAATCTCCAAATCCTGAGGGATTGAGACTCCACACTTATAAAAGCTAATTTTCATTGTTAGAATGTTGTTCAATAATAGTTAACTAACACTTATCACATTGTTAAAGAGTACTTAGTATGAAATGGACAAGACTTCACCTACTGTGATGATTTTAGTTTGCATCTGCTGTGGAAGTACAGCAACTTCATGTCATTCCATACATTTTAGAAGTGAAACAGAGAGAAAGATACTGTTTTCATGAAGCAGTACATCTCAAACTGCAACTTTTGCACGCTGTGTTTAAACACACAACTGCCTCACAACTGATGTTGGTGTGTCATTTGTGTATAAGTAACAATGTGTGCCATTAATCTTACTATTACACTGACAGGAGATTCTGGCTCATCAGAAATTACAGTAAGAGTTTTAACAACACCAGGTTAAAGTCCAACAGGTTTATTTGGTAGCAAATGCCATTAGCTTTCGGAGCGCTGCTCCTTCGTCAGATGGAGTGGATATCTGCTCTCAAACAGGGCATACAGAGACACAAAATCAAGTTACAGAATACTGATTAGAATGCGAATCTCTACAGCCAACCAGGTCTTAAAGATACAGACAATGTGAGTGGAGGGAGCATTAAGCACAGGTTAAAGAAATGTGTATTGTCTCCAGACAGGACAGCCAGTGAGATTCTGCAAGTCCAGGAGGCAAGCTGTGGGGGTTACTGATAATGTGACATAAACCCAAGATCCCGGTTTAGGCCATCCTCATGTGTGCGGAACTTGGCTATCAGTTTCTGCTCAGCGACTCTGCGCTGTCGTGTGTCGTGAAGGCCGCCTTGGAGAACGCTTACCTGAAGATCAGAGGCTGAATGCCCATGACTGCTGAAGTGCCCCCCCACAGGAAGAGAACACTCTTGCCTGGTGCTTGTCGAGCGGTGTTCATTCATTCATTGTTGTAGCGTCTGCATGGTTTCCCCAATGTACCATGCCTTGGGACATCCTTTCCTGCAGTGTATCAGGTAGACAACGTTGGCCGAGTTGCGAGAGTAGGTACCATGTACTTGGTAGATGGTGTTCTCAGGTGAGATGATGGCATCCGTGTCGATGATCCGGCACGTCTTGCAGAAGTTGCTGTGGCAGGGTTGTGTGGTGTTGTGGTCACTGTTCTCCTGAAGGCTGGGTAGTTGGCTGCGGGCAAAGGTCTGTTTGAGGTTGTGCGGTTGTTTGAAGGCAAGAAGTGGGGGTGTGGGGATGGCCTTGGTGAGATGTTCGTCTTCATCAATGACATGTTGAAGGCTCCGGAGGAGATATCATAGCTTCTCCGCTCCGGGGAAGTACTGGACGACGAAGGATACTCTGTCCACCGTGTCCCGTGTTTGTCTTCTGAGGAGGTTGGTGCGGTTTTTTGCTGTGGCGCGTTAGAACTGTCGATCGATGAGTCGAGCGCCATATCCTGTTCTTATGAGGGCATCTTTCAGCGTCTGGAGGTGTCTGTTGCGATCCTCCTCATCCGAGTAGATCCTGTGTATACGGAGGGCTTGTCCGTAGGGGATGGCTTCTTTAACGTGTTTAGGGTGGAAGCTGGAGAAGTGGAGCATCGTGAGGTTATCCGTGGGCTTGCGGTACAGTGAGGTGCTGAGGTGACCATCCTTAATGGAGGTGCATGTGTCCAAGAATGCAACCAATTCCGGAGAGTAGTCCATGGTGAGTCTGATGGTGGGATGGAACTTGTTGATGTCATCATATAGTTGTTTCAGTGATTGTTCACCATGAGTCCAAAGGAAGAAAATGTCATCGATGTATCTAGTGTATAGCATCGGTTGAAGGTCCTGTGCGGTGAAGAAGTCTTGTTCGAACCTGTGCATGAAGATGTTGGCATATTGAGGTGCGAATTTGGTCCCCATGGCTGTTCCGTGTGGATGAAGAACTGGTTGTTGAAGGTGAAGACATTGTGGTCCAGGATGAAGCGGATGAGTTGTAAAATTGCATCTGGAAACTGGCAGTTGTCGGCGTTGAGTACTGAGGCCGTTGCAGCAATGCCATCATCGTGGGGGATGCTGGTGTAGAGTGCTGAGACATCCATTGTGACGAGGAGTGCTCCTGGTTCAACTGCTCCATGTGTGTTGAGTTTCTGTAGGAAGTCCGTAGTGTCGCGACAAAAGCTGGGGGTTCTTTGTACAATGGGTTTCAGGATGCCCTCGAGATAGCCGGAGAGGTTCTTGCACAGGGTCCCATTGCCCGATACGATGGGACGGCTGGGTGTGTTTGCCTTGTGTATCTTCGAGAGGCAGTAGAGATGTCCAACGTGGGGAGTACGTGGGATGAGAGCACGGAGGGTGCTCTGAAGGTCCGGATCAAAGGTCTGGATCAGAGTGTTGAGTTGACGGGTGTGTTCTTTGGTCGGATCTGTGGGTAACTGTCTGTAGTGTTTCTTGTTGTTCATTTGTCGGTTCACTTCTTTGCAGTAATCCGTTCTGTTCAGTATGACGATGGCCCCTCCTTTGTCTGCTGGTTTGGTGACAATGTTGCGGATGGTCTTGAGAGCGTGGATGGCGTTGCGTTGTGCTTGGGTGATGTTCGAGGCTGTCTTGTGAGCGCGGCTGATGAATTTGGTGTTGACGAACCTCCTGATGGCTTGGGCATACATGTCAAGTCGAGGGCAGCGGCCTCCCGGAGGAGTCCAATTCGACTCTTTCCTCTTTGGCTGCACTGCGGATCTCTCTGTCGGCTGTTCCGGTTCATTGGCTGTCTCATTCTGTTCGCTGTTGGCCTCTTGGGGTTTGTGGAAGAACTCCCGCAGCCTCATTCGCCTGATGAATTCCTCTGTGTCTGCTGCGAGGCTGATGGGGTCTATTTTGGTGGTGGGGCAAAAATTTTGCCCTCGGCTGAGAACTTCGATTTCATCTGGTTGAAGTGTGTAGTCGGACAAGTTGACAATGGACTTCCCTGCAGTGGTACTGTTTTCTACTGTGGTACCGGGGGAGGCTTGGTTGCTGCTGGTGGTGATGCCGAGTTTCTCAAGTTTCCTGTTCTTGGTGTGCATGTAGATGGTGTAGTTCCGTTGTCTCGTCTGCTCAGCAGAGTTTCGCAGCTGGTCTGCGTCCTGAGCGCAAGTTGAGAATATGGATTCTATCTTGGTTTCCAGGCTGCGGCGTTTACTGTAGAGCTGGTGTATGAGGTGGTTGACGAGGGTGAGAGAGGTGCGACGGCAAAGTCTCTCAGCATAGTCTGTGTTATAGGTTGACCTGAGTGGGTTCGTGATCCGTAGTCCTTTCGGTATCTTGTCTGCTTTCTTGCATCTTTGTAGAAACTTGATGTCTGTGTCGATATGCGCGATCTTCTTGGAGATCTTCTCCACTTGGAACTGGCAGTTTGCGGTGTCGATGGTAGTCATGATGTGGAGATGCCGGCATTGGACTGGGGTAAACACAGTAAGAGTTTTAACAACACCAGGTTAAAGTCCAACAGGTTTATTTGGTAGCAAATGCCATTAGCTTTCGGACTTTGGACTCATGGTGAACATGAATCCTTTGGACTCATGGTGAACAATCACTGAAACAACTATATGATGACATCAACAAGTTCCATCCCACCATCAGACTCACCATGGACTACTCTCCGGAATCGGTTGCATTCTTGGACACACGCATCTCCATTAAGGACGGTCAACTCAGCACCTCACTGTACCGCAAGCCCACGGATAACCTCATGATGCTCCACTTCTCCAGCTTCCACCCTAAACACGTAAAAGAAGCCACCCCTACGGACAAGCCCTCCATATACACAGGATCTACTCGTATGAGGAGGATCGCAACAGACACCTCCAGACGCTGAAAGATGCTCTCATAAGAACAGGATATGGCGTTCGACTCATTGATCGACAGTTCTGATGCGCCACAGCGAAAAACCGCACCGACCTCCTCAGAAGACAAACACGGGACACGTTGGACAGAGTATCCTTCGTCGTCCAGTACCTCCCTGGAGCGGAGAAGCTACGACATCTCCTCCGGAGCCTTCAACATGTCATTGATGAAGACGAACATCTCGCTAAGGCCATCCCCACACCCCGTCTTCTTGCCTTCAAACAACCGCACAACCTCAAACAGACCATTGCCCGCAGCAAACTACCCAGCCTTCAGGAGAACAGTGACCACGACACCACACAACCCTGCCACAGCAACCTCTGCAAGACGTGCCGGATCATCGACATGCCTGATAAAGGCATGTGCTTTCTATTGTTCCTTAGCCAGGTCATGTGCATTACAACACAGTGTAATAAGCTGTATGTTTATACAAAGCCAAGCCTTATGAACTCTGCACATATGACTTGGGTTGCAGTACTGTTCAACTGCACAAATTGACTACTACTGATTTGGTTAATTGGGGTAGAAACTGAATGGTGCCCCAACCAGTGGAGGAGAGGGAGTGAGGGAATGGGGAGTTGGGAAATTGGCTGGTCTCTTTGGTTTACGACTGTCAAGCTGTGGGTGTCTGTTACGGCCCCGAGCCAGCTCACAGATCATAGGAGGCACCAAGATAACCAAGAGGTTGTGAGAAGAGTTCCAGGAAGGCAATCAGGTCATGAAGAGTTGGGGAGCAATGTCGAGAAACAGCCAGAATCTTATGAGGAGAGGGAGGCACCCTTTACTTGAGAAACTAAACACAGCTTGCACCGTATAGGCAGTTGAAAAATAATTTTGCAAAGGAGCCCCGAATGAGCATTGGGATCTTTGCATATGCAAACATGGTGCATAGAGTTTGGAGCCGTTACTAACCTGGTGAATTTTGGTGCAGAATAAATGTACTGGCATTATATGCCATATTGAAGTATTGAAGGGTGACATGGTGGAACAGTGGTTGGCACTGCTGCCTCACAATGCCAGGGACTCAGGTTCAGTTCCGGCCTTGGGTGACTGTGGGGTTTGCACATTCTCCCCCATGTCTGCATGAGTTTCCTCTAGGTGCTCTGGCTTCCTCCCACACTCCAAAGATGTGCAGGTTAGGTAGATTGTCCTGCTAAATTGCCCCTTAGTGTCCAAACATGTGTAGGTTAGGTGAATTGGCCACGGTCAGTGCATGGGGTTACGGGGATAGGGCAGGGGAGTGGGTCTAGGTAGAGTGCTCATTTGGAGGGTCGGTGCAGAGTCAATGGGCCAAATGTCCTCCTTCTCCACTGTGCATTCTATGGAATTCTTGGGTACCCTTTTTGCACCAGCAGAATGGATGGAGTGCAATCCAGTTACATTACACTTCAAAACACTGCACCCTATGCCTTTGGAATGATGGTTAAGAAACTGGATATTAGAAACATAGAAAATTGGAGCAGGAGTAGGCCATTTGACACTTTGAGCCTGCTCCTCTATTGATTATGATCATGGCTGATCATCCAACTCAGTAACCTGTGTGGTGGACTTCAGTTGTGCCTTTGTCCTACTTGGACCACCGTTGTGTGTTTGTTATGCCTGGGCACATCCCCTGCCGGCTCGGCGCCTCCCCTTATCACCTCGTATAAAGGTGGCTGTCTCCTCCCCCTTGTTCAGTCCGGGTCGGTTACCTGTTGGGATGTGCTCCTGATTCTGTTATGAATAAAAGCCTACAGTTGTACTGGCACACAAGTAGTCTTTTGCCTAATTGATAGTGCATCAACCTGTTCCCGCTTTCCCCTCATATCCTTTCACCTCTTTAGCCGTAAGAGCTAAATCTAACTCCTTCTTCTTTTGCCCTCAATTGCTTTCTATGGTAGAGAATTCCACAGGCTTACCACTTTCTTGGTGAAGAAATTTCTCATATTTGTCCTAAATGGTCTACCCTGTATCCTCAGACTGTGACCCTTGGTCCTAGTCTCCCCCACCATGGGGAAGATTGTTCCTACATCTACCCTGTCTAGTCCTGTTAGAATTTTATAGGTTTCAATGAGATCCCCCGGCATTCTTCTAAACTCCAGCAAATATAATCCTCACCAACTCAATATCTCTCATACGTCAGTCCCGCCATCCCAGGAATCTGTTTGGTAAACCTTTGCTGCACTCCTTCCATAGGAAGAACATTTTTTCTCAGATAAGGAGACCATGGAGGTCAGGAGATTAATGAAAATCTTAAGGAGGTAGGAAGGGAAATAAAATACTGAGAAAACTTATTATTTTGTATGTCTGGATCCCTTCTGAATAATGAAACACTATGTATTGTCTGTCACTAGGTGGCAGCATTACCCTTCACCTTCCAAAGATGTACGGGTTAGGTTGATTGGCCATGATAAAATTGCCCCTTAATGTTTTGGGATGCATAGATTAGAGGGATTAGCGGGTAAAATATGTAGGGATTGGGGGGTAGGGCCTGAGTGAGATTGTGGTCGGTGCAGACTCGATGGGCCGAATGGCCTCTTTCTGTACTGTAGGGTTTCTATGATTTCTATTACATATTACAATATTGTACTCATGCATTGTTCTACTCTGGCTGCCTAGTACAAAAGCTGTGACCAGGTCACTGAGCAGCCAGTACTAATCACTTTCCTTATAGACAACTTGCTGATTGAGAGGTTCGAAAATCCAGCAAGACCTCCGCACCTTGCAGCCATGCAAAGGGGAGGTCGGTCTTTTGAAGAGGTCTTTGGAGAGTAGGTCAGTGAAATAGCAGCCAGCAGGTTGTTGACCTGGCCCACGGTTCTCCATGGAAATAAAAAGAAAGACTTGCCTATCTCCAAGATTAGTACAAAGAAAAGAATGGATAAACCCGTAAATGGATTTTATGGGGAGCAGTTCTGGGCTTAGTTTTAACGAATGAAGAAGGTGGCAGAAGTACCAGAGGCATTGTAGCACAGTGGTTAGCACTGCCACCTCACAGCGCCAGGGACCCAGGTTCGATTTCGGCCTCATTATGATCATGGCTGATCATCCAACTCAGTAACCTGGTCCCACTTTCCCCCCATATCCTTTAATCTCTTTAGCCCCAAGAGCTATATCTAACTCCTTCTTGTTTTGCCCTCAATTGCTTTTGATGGTAGAGAATTCCATAGGCTTACCACTCTTTTGGTGAAGAAATTTCTCATTTCAGTCCGAAACGGTCTACCTCAGATTGTGAGGATTCCCCCACCATCAAGAAGATTGTTCCGACATCTAGCTTGTCTAGTCCTGTTAGAATTTTATAGGTTTCGATTAGATCCCCCTCATTCTTCTAAACTCCAGCAAATATAATCCTATTGACTCAATATCTCCTGTTTGTGTGGAGTTTGCACGTTCTCCCTGTGTCTGTGTGGGTTTCCTCTGGGTGCCCCAGTTTCCTCTCACAGTCCAAAGATGTGGAGGATAGGTGGATTAGGCATGGTGAATGCGTGAGGTTGTGGGAATAGGGCAGGTGTGTGGGCCTGGGTAAGATGCTCTTTCAGACAGTTGATGCAGACTTGATGGGTCAAATGGCCTCATTCTCCACTGCAGGGATTTTATGGAAAGCATTTTAGTGATAACAACTCAGCTAAATTTAGCTTGGTTTTTAAAAAGGCAAATATAGACCAGGAATGTGAGTTCTTGACTTGGAGAGACCAATTTTACTAAACTGAGGGGCAGGATTTTCCAATCCCACCCACTACAATTCTCACAGTGAGTGGAACTGTAAAATACCACCCAAGATGTGATTTAACAAACGTGAACTGGAATCAGCTACTTGAAGGGAAATCACTATCAAAGCAGTGGAAGGCATTCAGTAAGGAAATAGTGATGGTACAGAATGATTATATTTGCGCAAGAAAAGGCGGGATTCCAAAATCTAGAACCCTTGGAGTATCAAGGAACATACAAGGGGAAGCTTATGTCAAATACCGAGGGCTCAATGTTGCAGAAAACCTCGAGAATAAAAGAAGTACAGGCATGAGAATTAAAACATAAATTAGGAAAGCAAAGAGAGGGCATGAAAAAATACTGGGAGGCAAAATCAAGAAAAACCCCAATATGCTTTACAAGTACATAAAGAACAAGAGCCTGACTCAGGAAAGAGTAAGATTCACTAAAAACATAACCTGTGCATTTAGGTGGAGGCTGTGGGTATGGTTCATAATGATTATTTTGCTTCTGTCTTCACTAAAGTGGGACAATGTAGATGGGAGAATTCCTGGGCTTTGAAACCTGACCTTTATAAATGGCCATGCGCAGGCCCGATTTTCATTCTGGGGCTGAGGGTGGGGTGAGCTATGTTGGAAGTTGGGGCTCCGCCGTTGGAATAAATACAGAGGCTGCCTGATGCAGAGGAGTGCTGAGAAGAAAGCCTGTCCCTATGCTCCAGCACTGTGTTGAAATAAATTTAAACAATAATGAAACAAAAGACAACCCCCTAGCCCTAACCTTATAACCACCCACACATTCCCTATGCCCCATCCATGCCAATCTATGCCACCTCATGTCTCCAATCATGCTTGTGGTTCCTCATACCCACAATGCTAACCCATGCCCATTTACCTTCAAGGCCTCAAGTCACCTCATGCCCTCTACACAAAACTTTTCCCTTCCACCCACCTCATGTACACTCATGCACCCTATGAACTCCACATCCCCATGGCTCTCTATAGCTCTAATGTCAACAATGCCAACTCATACCCCTCACCCATCACTGTTTGCCCTTTCTCCTTCCATGCCAACTCATAGCATCCTTTTTGACAGTTCCTTGACAGTTTTGACAGTTCTTTAACAGCTGGACATTTCTCTGACAGCTGGACTGTTCTTTGATGGTTTTTGCCAGCTTGGTAGTCCCAGTGAGTTTGTGCATAAAAGATGCATAATCAAGTTCAGTTTTAACAATCCCAAAGGGTGACTTGCCTCTCCAAAAGGGTACCTTACCTCTCCAAAAGGTGTTCTGAGACCAGTAATCAGATACCTTCCTTCCCTAAAGGGGTACTCTGGCTGTCCAAATGAATCCACCAAGTTTAGACTACCTCTTATCTGTTCTAATCTGCACTCTCTGGGGTTCACAGTCCTGGCCTATAAAAATCCCACTTCAGCGGAGGCCACTGGTGACTTAAATGGTCAGATGCCATTGTACCATTGTAAACTGTGCATGTGCAAACTTTGGCCTGACTCCACTCCCACCTCTGCGAAAGTGTAACATGCAGTATTCAGGTGCAGGAGTTAGAATGTTCTGCTATTTCTGGGATTTTCACCACCATTGAGAGCCTTTTTGTCTGGACATTGTCGTTAGGAGTGTGAAATATTGGATGGTATCAATATAGTTTGAGGAAATATTAAGGTTTTAGCATCATTGTTAGTCAAGAGAAGCAAAAGAGGAAATACTGGATGTTCTGATCATTATTTTCGAATATCTCTGGCAGCAGGTGTGCAGTGCTAATGTTGTACTGTTGATTCAAAATGCTACATCAGTATTTACAGGCCAGTTAGCCAAAGTTCAGATTATTAGAAAAAACTCCTGAGTGTTATTCATCATTTAGAAACACACTATTCAAGGACAGTCAGCATTGATTTATTAAGGGAAGGTCATGTTTGACCATTCTGAATGAACTTTTTAGCCTTATATGCAGGGGAATGATTAAATCGTTTCCAAACTGTTTACAAAATTGACTGTGCTTGATAATGAGGCGGAAAGCTGTGGAATGCAGGAAGATATCAATGGACTGGTCAGGTGGGCAGAAAAGAGACAAATAGAATTCAATCTGGAGATGTGTGAGGCAATGCATTTGAGGAGAAATGTAGAGGGACTATGGATTCATGAGGGCAGGTATATAAAGTGGTTAAAAAGGTTTACAGAATTCTTTCCTTCATTAGTCATAGCAGGGTGGTTATACTACAACTGTACAAAACACCAAGATAAAAGCAAAATACTGCAGATGCTGGAATCTGAAACAAAAACAGAAAATGCTGGGAAATCTCAACAGGTCTGATAGCATCTGTGGAGAGAGAATAGAGCCAAGGTTCCTTGCTCTATTCTTTCTCCACAGGTGCTGTCAGACCTGCTGAGATTTTCCACCCGTTTCTGTTTTTGTATAGAATACCAGTTAGGCTGCAGCTTGAGTACTGAATAAAATTCTGGCCACCATATTACAGGAAGAATGTCGTTGTATCAGAGGGTTCATAGAGGAGATTTATGAGGATATTGCCAGGATAGGTAGTTTCCTTTGGAAACATTCAGGTTGAAGGGAGACTTAATTGAAAATTAAGAGTGGCCTACGTGGAGAAAATAGGAAGGATCTATTTTCCCCTAGGGAAGTCGATAATCAGACAAACATCGACTTAAAATAATTAGTAGAAGAATTAAAGGGAGATTTAAAATAATTTTTTTCACTCAGCTGGAACAGGACACCATGGACTTCTTGTAAGACTGGCAAGGAAAATTAAGTCTTCACTGCACTGCTCTTGTGTCTTCAGAAGGATGGCAACAGTTCACCTTCCCCAGAGTTTTGACCATTGGACACTTGTGGACAGGGAGGACCGAGTAAGGGGAGAAAACTGGAGGTAAAAGAGGATACTAATCCAAAATTCAAGTAAAATATTAAATAGTTACTTTATTGCAACATATATTACAGCGAGTACAAAATACACAATTTTGCATGAAAAAAATAACATTTTACATTAACATTTGCACACAGATTGTTTAGATCGAACTCTTAAAGCTAGGAATTAAAATGCACATGTATACAGCACTTACCATAGATCTATTTAACAGTTTAATGTGTGGAAATGGGGTGTGAGGCTTGATGTGTCTGAAACTTGGCAAGGATTTACTATCATGTCTCACGTTATTAGCATTTATGGCAAGCAGGTTGTCCAATTTACGCAGAACTTAGTCTGGTACAAATTCCTTGACTTTATAAGCAGAAGAACAAAATGCATTTGATTCAGGGTCATCAGATTGATCCACTCCTTTCCTCCCCAATCCCCCGCTTCTGAACTGTCACCTAACCAATCTCAAACTTGGTATTTGACCAACTTGTTAAACACGGCAAAAATAATTGGGTTTTCTTTGCACCGTAGTATAGTAAAATAATGATGCTGTGCCGTAAAATTGAGAGGAAAGTGCAGCTCCTTAGAGCCAGTGTTGAGGATAGGTAAAGAAGTATACTATAAATGTGCTTTTGTGAATTCAAATTTCTGCCAGTCACCCAGTTATGTTTACCCATCACCTCCACCTTCATTTCCTTTACCTTTCTGCCTCAGTGTCAGATTGGTTTTGATAATGCTGCTGTGAAGCATGCTGGGACATTTTACTCCGTCCAAGGTGCTATTTAAATTCAAGTTGTTGATGTGAATTCTTGTCCTTTTTTTGAAAATCAAAATGAACCAACAGTGATTTTCCTTGCTCATTGTTGCAGCAATATATTCAAAAAACTCCAAGTATTGCTCACACAAATCCTTTCAGAATGCACAGTATAAAAACAGATGTAAATAACAGCCTCACTGCTTCCTTATTGTCCAATTTCAGTTCCCCATTATTGTTTATAGGCGTGCTTTCTTGCACTTTATTTGCTGAATATTGAAAATCTGGCATGATTGCAATTTAATAATTATTCTGTATTTTTGATCTCTCATTTTTAATTTGATTTTTCTTGCTTTTAATCCTTGTCCCAATATATTTCTTATCAGAACCTTTACACGTTAAACCTTCTTGTCCCTTATTCTACTCTTGACATGACATTGTTTCCACTTCATTATATCCTAATTGTAGAATGCTTCCCGGAAGCAACTGTTTCCAATCAAGATAAAATTCTATTAAAAACATCTTTCCTCGGGCTGTCTCTAACTCGTAGACACAAGCACTGTGAAGAAGCAGAGCAGAATGGAATAAACTTCTTGTATATGATTTGCGATACATTTCTCCCTCCCCACCTCTTGCCTGAACCACCTCCACTCGATCCCGCAGTTGTTCCCAATTGCGCCTGTACTCTAAACAGCCGCAAAAACTCATGAGACAAAGTGACAGAGAATTACAGACTGTTACTGTAAACCACAAAATCACAAATTATTGCAGCACACATGTCAGCCCTTCAGTCCATCAGGTCTGTGTCGCTGTTTTCCCCACCTAGCTTAACTCCATTCTATTAACTACATCCTTTCTGGTTCTATCACAGCTTGGTATGGCTCCTGCTCTGACCAAGACCGCAAGAAACGACAAAGGGTTGTGAACGTAGCCCAGTCCATCTCGCAAACCAGCCTCCCATCCATTGACTGTGTCTGCACTTGCTGCTGCCTCATAAAAGCAGCCAACATAATCAAGGACCCCCATGCATCCAGACATACTCTCTTCCACCTTCTTTCGTCGGGAAAAAGATACAAAAGTATGAGATCATGTCCCAACCGACTTAAGAACAGCTTCTTGCCTGTTGCCGTCAGACTTTGAATGGACCTACCATATATTAAGTTGATCTTTCTCTGCACCTTAGCTATGACTGTAACAATATATTCTGCACCCTCTCCTTTCCTTCTCCCCTATGTACTCTATGAATGGTATATTTTGTCTGTATAGTGCGCAAGAAACAATATTTTTCACTGTATCCCAATACATGTGACAGTAATAAATCAAACCAAATCTTTCTCCTGTCTGCTCCCCAGATCCTTATCAATTCCTGTTTTTCAAGACAATGTCAGTTTTAAAGAATTCATGGTACTGCCACAGTGGAATTGTATCAAAGTGTTCCACATTCTAACTATTGTTTGCATGCAGAAAGCTTTTGTAATATTCCAAAATCATTTGGTACAATGTACTTTCCTACACTGTGCTTCAATATTACTGCTACGAATGAAAAGAGGGGCTTGTGCCAAGATAGTTATCTAATAACTAATGGTTCCTTCTCCCCAGACAGTTCCTTAGTGTATAAACTGACTAGACTTTCATTAAGGATTGCATACATCTGTCACTATGAGTCTCACTTCTGTTGTCGGCAAGATGTTGGAAAAAATTATAAGGGATAGGATTTATAGTTATTTGGAGAGTAATGAATTGATAGGTGATAGTCAGCATGGTTTTGTGGCAGGTAGGTCGTGCCTTACTAACCTTATTGAGTTTTTTGAGAAAGTGACCAAGGAGGTGGATGGGGGCAAGGCAGTGGACGTGGTATATATGGATTTTAGTAAGGCGTTTGATAAGGTTCACCATGGTAGGCTTCTGCAGAAAATGCAGATGTATGGGATTGGGGGTGATCTAGGAAATTGGATCAGGAATTGGCTAGCGGATAGGAAACAGAGGGTGGTGGTTGATAGTAAATATTCATCATGGAGTGCGGTTACAAGTGGTGTACCTCAGGGATCTGTTTTGGGGCCACTGCTGTTTGTAATATTTATTAATGATCTGGATGAGGGTATAGTTGGGTGGATTAGCAAATTTGCTGATGACACCAAAGTCGGTGGTGTGGTAGACAGTGAGGAAGGGTGTCGTAGTTTGCAGGAAGACTTAGACAGGTTGCAAAGTTGGGCCGAGAGGTGGCGGATGGAGTTTAATGCGGAGAAGTGTGAGGTAATTCACTTTGGTAGGAATAACAGATGTGTTGAGTATAGGGCTAACAGGAGGACTTTGAATAGTGTGGAGGAGCAGAGGGATCTAGGTGTATGTGTGCATAGATCCCTGAAAGTTGGGAATCAAGTAGATAAGGTTGTTAAGAAGGCATATGGTGTCTTGGCGTTTATTGGTAGGGGGATTGAATTTAGGAGTCGTAGCGTTATGTTGCAACTGTACACAACTCTGGTGCGGCCGCACTTGGAGTACTGTGTGCAGTTCTGGTCCCCACATTACAGGAAGGATGTGGAGGCTTTGGAGAGGGTGCAGAGGAGGTTTACCAGGATGTTGCCTGGTATGGAGGGGAGATCCTATGAGGAGAGGCTGAGGGATTTGGGATTGTTTTCGCTGGAAAGGCGGCGGCTAAGAGGGGATCTTATTGAAACATATAAGATGATTAGAGGTTTAGATAGGGTGGATAGTGATAGCCTTTTTCCTCTGATGGAGAAATCCAGCACGAGGGGGCATGGCTTTAAATTGAGGGGGGGTAGTTATAGAACCGATGTCAGGGGTAGGTTCTTTACCCAGAGGGTGGTGAGGGATTGGAATGCCCTGCCAGCATCAGTAGTAAATGCGCCTAGTTTGGGGGCGTTTAAGAGATCCGTAGATAGGTTCATGGACGAAAAGAAATTGGTTTAGGTTGGAGGGTCACAGTTTTTTTTTAACTGGTCGGTGCAACATCGTGGGCCGAAGGGCCTGTTCTGCGCTGTAATGTTCTATGTTCTATGTTCTATGTTCTATGACTCTTGATCCAAGGAGTCAATCATGAAAATGTTAAACATGTCAAAAGTTCATTTTTTGTGATATAAACAAAAATGGGGAAGAGTGGAATTGCCCTAATTCTTCTTCTGTCAAAGAAACTTTGAGATCATTTTAACCTAACCTGTTGAGCAGGAAACAAGAGTCTTTGGAATCTTCACCCATTTCACATTCCACTGGATTTAATTCTTCCAGGGATTCAATGCAGCGTACATTGAGTCAGTGTAACATGGCCATTAGGTTCAATCTGCCTGTTTCCCACCTGGTGGGATAGGATAAAACAATTCCCCATGTATCAGTAGATAAATGCATTGCTCAATGTGACACCTGTGCATGCAGACCAAGGGAATCCCAGCTTTGATCTACGGTCTGATCTCAGCCAGAACAGAAGAGAATACAATCGGTCTGAGCTAGGATAGGATAAATCCATCACTGAAAAATTCCCTTCACTTTGCTGTATGCAACACACTGAACATTCCACACATCCCCATTGTGTCTGTGGCCTTATTCATTTCATTTAAAGCAGTGGACATAACCCTGATCCTGGTCAGTTGGAAAAACAAAAAAGCACCACAACATTGAATATGTGGCACCAACTGCTGACTTTAATGAAGAATATTGCCTTGCCTTTTTTCGACTTTGTGTTTGAGCATAATGGGTGAAATCTTACAAAAAAATGGCAGTGTTGGTTCCAGCGAGAAAAACGGAGTGTTGGCCGCCGACAGTGCTGGTGTGTTTTTGGTCCGAATCTTACAGTTTATTGGTATTAATTTTTATTCCACGTTTTTCACACCACTGCAGTGGCATGTTCTTTCTGATTTGCCCACTGCATAAACGACTTAACTGCTGCAAGCACTGGGGAGCACCATATAAATGGCTCCCCAGCACTTGTTCCACAACGACTGCAAGGAATGGTGGCCAAGAAGCCAGCACCACGCTTTGCTCACCAGACAGTCCGATGAAGTGGAGCAGAGGAGACTGCATCCACACAGCAGAAGATGGCCAACCAGCAGGGTGACTACCCCTGTCTGGGATGCATTGGCAGCCCTGGTCAGTGCAAGTGCACTGCAGATGAGGATGGAGCAGCAGTGTTGAAAGAAAATGAATGAGCTTCGCTCAGCCAGAGTAAGTGAACTACCCCAGTCTCCCACTGGAACCCCTCGCACACCTCTTGCACCCCTAAACCTTTCTCTCAATCAGCCACCTTGGCATCTCCCCTCCCTCTCACAATCACCATATTTCCCCAGTAGCTGCTATACACCTAACACTCCAACACCCACCCAATCCCCATGCCTGCCACACCTCACCACCATCTTAAATATTCACACTGTCACCTACGCTCTCCCTATCCATGTCATTTCAGCACAAACTAGAGCACAACAGGCATCAGCAAGTGCAGCCAGCTGGAGTCATGCCTGAGTTGTGAACCCTCACACACTTCGAGGAGCAGGCCCTCGAGCTGGATGGGGAAGAGTAATGCCATGCCTGTGCTGCTGGTGAAGTGGGGACAGCAAAGAAACGTGAGAATCCTCAATACGAATGCTGTAATTCTTCAAGTCTCAAGTGAGTAAGCAATATTTCCTCCGTGTCCCACGAAATGCACTGATGCCATAGATATCCCTTCCCTTGCAGGAGGACCAGCAGAACAGGCAGACCATCCTCACACCCCCTAGACCCACCAGACTCCAACAGTTCAGAGGACTACTTAGAGTCATAAAGTCATAGAGGTTTGCAGCATGGAAACAGGCCCTTCCGCCCAACTTGTGCATGGTGCTCTTTTTTTAAAAACCCCTAAGCTAGTCCCAAGTGCCCGTATTTGGTCCATATCTCTCTATACCCATCTTACCCATGTAACTGTCTAAATGCTTTTTAAAAGACTTCTCCAACCCAGCCGTTGAAGAGGCATCACAGCTGTCACCCACACCCGGCACCAGCGCAGATACTCACACCTCGGTGGGTCCAATAAGTAGGCAGCCTTCTGGGTCACCCACTGGTGAGCACCTCACAGCTAACGATTCACAGCAGGTGGAGGCAGGGACGTCCCTGCCATTTTGTTCTGAATGTTTGTCAATAAATTTCACTTCGTTCACCCACAGAGTCTGTACCCTGTCTGTTCATGCCACCAAGCTCGGGGGTACCACCATCCTCACCTGGCACCTCATCCCTGTGGAGTGTGAGAATGGCAGTGCTATGTCTGTCCCACCCTCTTGCCAGCCCCCACTAAGGAAGGGCGTTCCCTCAGTTGCGATGTGGCCAGAAACCCAGGAAGGAGGACACCGGAAGCGCAGCCTGCATACCAGACTTCACAACACTTTTAAAGCAAGGAGTGTCCTGACATAAAGGGTAGAGAAACAATGACCCCTCCTGACCATTCTCCCCGAAATGGTGATTCTGAGACCCTCACCTTGGCCCCGAGTTGAACCTATCCGTGTCCCCTGAGTACTTTCTGGTGCCCCCTGAGCAGTGCACACTGTAGAAGGTGCTGGCTGCCTGAGTGCTCACCTCCGATACCCCCCCTCAGAGGTGCCATCACCTTGGTTCACGCTTCTGTAGACCTGTTGTAAATGATGCTGCCGTGACGTCACACCAATGCCAGCTGAAAGTTCTGGGGTAAATGCTCACTAATGACATGCTAATGTATTAAAATGCATTTTCTGTCCCCGCAGTGTGTTTCACACCACTCCACTGATGAGGGGCCAGGAAGATCGGAACTTGGAAACTTGCCGGCATGAATCGCGCCCTCTGGATTTTGAGCATGCTCCACCATTCCCACAGACGGAGTGCGGGCTCAAAATCGCCCCCATTGTTGAACACTGGGTTACTTTACTGTGTTTTTACAGTTGTAACCTCACAGCCAATTCCACTGCATGAATATGACTGCTATAACATATCATCAATTTTCATTTTGGTACTTTACGCACCAAGCAAGCATGAATAATTCTGCCCCCTCTCACTATGTGTGTTTCAGTGTCAGCTCCTATATAAAAAAATATTTGAGTCCCAGTTTAGACTCTATTCTCCTATACCATCCTACCGTACTTTAGTGTCAATACCCTACTCATGTACAGTAGGCACTGGATAAAAAGAACACCTTCCTGATGGCACAACATAAATTCAGCAGTTGGCAAGCACAAAAATAATGGGCAAGCAGAGTAGTACAGACAATATTATTAGCATTTCCTTACATAGCTCTTAGGGTTTATACCCAACTTATGCCACTCAATAACACTTACTAGCACAATTTACAATGAGCATTATAACTTGTACACTATATACTATAAATATAATGCCTATTAACATGTTGTAACCAAAGGACAATAATAATGTCTTAAATTGAAAAAAAGGAATTATTCACTTCCATCTGGTACTGTACAAGTATCAACGGTTCAACACTATGGTACACACCACGTAAAAGAGAATGGTTTATTTCTAACTGGTAGTGTATCATTCATGTTTGACTCAATATTAGCTCCTATACCTTTACATTAAGTAAAAGGGAGAAATTCACTTCTGGTTTGTGATGCACAGTTCATATCTACATCACCATTAGATATACTATATAAAAGGGAATGTAACACCATCATATGGCATGCTACAGGTCACCATCTCACTGCCAGTTCTTCTATGAGTTTGTTATCAGCTGGATACGTTGAAATGCTACCACAGCAAAGGAGCTCATACTTAACAGCAGGACAAGTAGTGTTATTACCGGAGAAGTTGGAGCTAATTTCTGGGCTATCTGGGAAAGTGTGAAACAGTAGCATCATTTTAAAACTTCCATACAAATCACATCCATTCAGTTCTTTAACAATACTTGATTTACATACATGATATATGTAGAGTGTTTACTTTCAGGCTGTGTGTGTTACAGAACCGTAGGTTGCACTGAGACTCAGGTGACATGGTAGAATACTTTCCCACAATTGCTAGCATCCAAAACTGTTTTACAGACAGGTGTGCTTGAGCAGCAATGATTGTAGCACAGTATCCGTATAAATGTGGTCTGATTATAAAGTGAAAAGCAAAAGCACAGTTAGGTGTAAGGATCTGCAGTAGGGAGGTCAGATCATTTCAAAGTTTGAAACAAAAGAGAGTAGAGGATAACATAATGAATGTTGAGGAAAATTGAGTGGGGAAGGCAGGTGACTCTTTATCTTCTCCATTGGTTGCACTGATAAATGAAAGGACCATTCAGTAAATTGTCCTCATTCGGTGCTGTCAGAGTAGGTGGTGTACGCAGTAATTGCTTGTTGAGCAGTAAGGTGATAAAACTTTCTCAATAGATGTTGCACTCATTCATAGGCAGATGTGAAATGGTAGAACTCTGCCACAGTATGTTAGGAATAGCTGTGCTACACAGTGGTTGTTTGTCCAGACTTGAGATTATAAATCTTCCTCCGTACATGTGGTTGGAATAATTGTGTCACACAGCATACATTGGGAGAAATGAGGTGCTAAAGCTTCCTCAGTCTATGCTGTCAGGAATAATTGTATTACACAGTTCCTGGTGAGAGGTGAGATGGAAATGCTCACTCAGTCAATGTTATGAAAGAATGGCTGGGTTACACAGCACTCATCGAGGGAGGTAAAATGTTAACACTCTCTTGATCGATGCTGTCAGGATTGGTTGTGCTACACATTGCTCATTTGTGTGGTGCTTGTGAGGCTCTTTTTGGGTCCAAGGAGCTCTTGGTTCTGCAAACACTGCTTCAGCTTTTCCTGAAAGGATGCAGTTGTGATTGTGTAGAGGATTGGATTCAGCGCACTGTTTATTGGCAGGATGAAGATGACAACCCAGGAAGTTACGGTCCCTGTCAAAATTGAAAATGAAAATAAAGTAAGCATTCTCTAAGAAGGATAAATAATTACAGCATGATAGTTTCCTGGGAATGGAGTGACTCAAGAGGTTCAGATGAGATGAAACCAAGGATAATTTACAGGCTGGAATCTGATCAAGATGTTCAGAAGGTATTACTAACTGACAGGAATGCTTCTACAGGTTCTAACCATCATCTATTGTTTTCACTGGAGTTCAAATGAATGAGGGGAGATTTCATAGAGACTTAAAAAATTCTAACAGGACTAGACAGGGTAGATGCAGGGAGGATATTCCCGATGGTGGGGGAGTCCAGAACCGGGGTCACAGTTTGAGGATTCAGGGTAGACCATTTAGGACAGAGGTGAGGAGACATTTCTTCACCGAAAGAGTGGTGAGCCTGTGGAATTCATTACCACAGGAAGTAGTTGATGCCAAAACATTGAATGTATTCAAGAGGCGGCTAGATATAGCACTTGGGGCGAATGGGATCAAAGGTTATGGGGAGAAAGCAGGATCAGACTATTGAATTGGATGATCAGCCATGATCGTAATGAATGGCGGAGCAGGCTCAAAGGGCCAAATGGCCTCCCCCTGCTCCTATCTTCTATATTTTTATGTTTCTATATTTCCATGTGGACTATTTAACTCCCTCCAAGTTATTTAATTAGTAATGAACCTAATTGATTATTTAATAGTGATTTTATTCACTTTTTGGGCTTGTATTAATTGTCGGTCCAAATACTGACTATCATTTTTGTTAGTGACCAATAACATGCAAATTGTTATATTGAAACTGTACAAAAATAATGCTATTACCAGGAAATTCTGTAACCAATTTTGTAGAATATACTATAGTTATCCTAAATCCACGCAATTTGTCTGCCTTCTAACGGTAATATATTACAACATCAAAGACTTGAAGAATTTCTGACCGGAGAAAGCATTTGTTTTCCATTTTTGTTAAAACAGAGTCTATAAATGACTGTTAATATTATTAAGCAAATGCTTAACGTGTTTATACAACTGGCTTGTCTGCAGAAGTTATGGTTTATGTTAGGAGAGATACTGGTGTAGTGGTAATGACACTAGATTGGTAATCTAGCAACTGAGGCTCCTGTATGTGAATTATCTCGCTATGAGGGCCAATGTACTATTTGCATTCTTTCCCATCTGCTGTACCTGCATGCTTACCTTCAGCCACTGGTATACAGGGACACCCAGGTCTTGTTGCACATTCCCCTCTTTCAATCTATAGCCATTAAAATAATAACCTGGCTGCCCGTTTTTGCTACCAAAGTGGATAACCTTTAGCCACATTTTACTGCACCTGCCATGCATTTGTCCACTCACTCAACCTGTCTAAATCACACTGAAGCATCTCTGCATCCTCCTCACAGCTCATCCTCCCACTCAGCTTTGTGTCATCTGCAAATTTGGAGATATTACATTTAGTTTCCTCATCCCTCATAGTCGTCAACTTCAGACAGCGTAGTGGAGGACATGCCCCTATCTACATCAACGGGGATGAAGTGAAAATGTTCGAGAGCTTCATGTTTCTAGGTGTCCAGATCACCAACAACCTGTCCTAGTCCCTCCATGCCGACGCCATAGTTAAAGCCCACCAACGCCTCTACTTCTTCAGGAGGTTAAAATTTGGCATGTCCGTTATGACTCTCACGAATTTTTATAGATACACCATAGAAAGCACCCTTTCCGGTGTGACTCCTGCTCTGACGAAGACTGCAAGAAACTACAAAGGGTTGTGAACATAGCCCAGTTCATCGCAAGGCAGCCTCCCATTTATTGACTCTGTCTACACTTCCTACTGCCTCGGGAAAGCAGCCAGCATAATCAAGGACCCTTCGCACCCCAAACATACTCTCTTCCACCTTCTTCTGTTGGGAAAAAGATACAAAAGTCTAAGATCTCATACCAACCGAATCAAAACCAGCTTCTTCCCTGCTGTCAACAGATTTTTGAATGTATCTACCTTATATTAATTTGATCTTTCTCTACACCCTAATATGACAATATATTTTGCACCCTCTCCTTTCCTTCTCCCCTGTATACTCTATGAGTGGTATGCTTTGTCTGTATGGCGTGCAAGAAACAATATTTTTCACTGTATCCCAATACATGTGACAATAATAAATCAAATTCAAAAAACATCCAAATCATTAATACATAATGTGAATAGCTGGGGTCCAATCACTTAGCCAGATTCATGGTAATCACACAAACTTACCAAATTTTGATTTCTTACCTGGTATCTCTACTTCAAGCAGAGATAATAGTTTCATAAGAAATATGGGGATCCAACACAGGGCATCGGTGAACACAATGAAGAAAAAGCGTTTCGCTATGGCTACCTCTCTGGAGAAAAGACTCCTTTCTGCTGACTGCGCCCCTGTTTTATGGATTGAATAAAACATGCTGGTGTAGGAGAAGACTATGATGATGAAAGCAAGTAAGTTCAAACCTACAAGAAAAGAAAATGGCACCATTACTCATCAAGCAATCTGGGGATGAGAACGAGATCCGCTAAGTATCAAGGAACAAATATTCCTTCCTCCATGTAATCACATATTGTATACAGGGATTTAACAATGGACGATGCACACAGGCATAGCTGACAGGGCACATCATTCATCAAAGAACAATGGTCACTGGAAACATTGACCAATTGTAGCTCAGCAGAAATATTTGGACTGCAAAAGATCTTGAAAAATGGCAGAATTCTCTGTTCTTTGAGATTTTGAAAGACAAAGTAAAAAATTAACTTGAAGTTAACACGAGAAGAGAAAATGTTGGAAACTCTCAGCAGGTCTGGCAGCATCTGTGAGGAGAGAAAAGAGCTGACATTTCGAGTCGAGATAACCCTTGTCAAAGCTTTGATCTGCTGAGATTTTCCAGCATTTTCTCTTTTGGTTTCAGATTCCAATATCCGCAGTAATTTGCTTTTATTGAAGTTAATACTGCTGCCTCACAGCGCCAGGGACTTGGGTTTGATTCTGGCCTTGGGTGACTATCTATGTGGAGTTTGCAGATTCTCCCTGTGTCTGTGTTGGATACCTGCAGGTGTTCCGGTTTCCTCCCACAGTCCAAAGATGTGCAGGTTAGGTGGATTGGCCATGCTAAGTTGCTCCCTATTGTCCAAAATTGTTTAGGTTAGGTGGATTAGAAGGGAATAAGAACATAAGAACTAGGAGCAGGAGTAGGCCATCTGGCCCCTCGAGCCTGCTCCGCCATTCAATAAGATCATGGCTGATCTTTTCGTGGACTCAGCTCCACTTACCCGCCCGCTCACCATAACCCTTAATTCCTTTACTATTCAAAAATTTATCTATCCTTGCCTTAAAAACATTCAATGAGGTAGCCTCAACTGCTTCACTGGGCAGGGAATTCCACAGATTCACAACCCTTTGTGTGAAGAAGTTCCTCCTCAACTCAGTCCTAAATCTGCTTCCCCTTATTTTGAGGCCATGCCCCCTAGTTCTAGTTTCACCTGCCAGTGGAAACAACTTCCCTGCTTCTATCTTATCTATTCCCTTCATAATCTCATATGTTTCTATAAGATCTCCCCTCATTCTTCTGAATTCCAATGAGTATTGCCCCAGTCTACTCAGTCTCTCCTCATAAGCCAACCCTCTCAACTCTGGAATAAACCTAGTGAATCTCCTCTGCACCCCCTCCAGTGCCAGTATATCCTTTCTCAAGGAGACCAAAACTGTACACAGTACTCCGGGTGTGGCCTCACCAGCACCTTAAACAGCTGCAACATAACCTCACTGTTTTTAAACTCCAGCCCTTTAGCAATAAAAGGCAAAATTCCATTTGCCTTCTTAATTACCTGCTGCATCTGCAAACCAACTCCTTGAGATTCCTGCACAAGGACATCCAGGTCCCTCTGCACAGCAGCATGCTGCAATTTTTTACCATTTAAATAATAGTCCATTTTGCTGTTATTCCTACCAAAATGGATGACTTCACATTTACCAACATTGCATTCCATCTGCCAGACCCTCGCCCACTCACTTAGACCATCTATATCCGTTTGCACACTTTGCTCTGCCACCCATCTTACTGTCACCTGCGAATTTTGACACACTACACTTGGTCCCCAACTCCAAACCATCTTTGTAAATCGTAAACAATTGCGGTCCCAACACTGATCCCTGAGGCACACCGCTAGTCACTGAATAGGACAGAGGTGTGGGCTTGGGTAAGATGCTCTTTTGGAGACTTGATGGGCCAAATGACCTCCTTCTGCATTGTAGGGATTTCATGACTCATGGCTGATCAAACTGTCTGTGTTGTTTCAAAATCAAAATATTGTGGATGCTGGAAATCTGAAATAAAAACAGAAATGTTGGAAATGCCCAGTAGACCAGTCAGCATCTATGGACAGAGCAATTGTTTCAGGTCAATGTTGATACGTTAACTTTGTTCCTAGTACAACGAATTTGCCAAACCTGCTGAATACTTCCAGGACTTTCTGCTTTTATATATGTAATATTAATTTGTTGCCACCAACTGTCATTACTAAATATCGTATAGCCTTTGACTTGTGGGCAATTCACAGTGGCAGACACTGTTTTGTATTGCAAATGTGTTATTTATTTCTCCTAAGTATTCACCATAAAACACCACATTGGATGTCTGTCATTCCCAGAGTAAATTCTGTTTCTTTGGTATAGATTTAAATATTTACTCAGCCTAAAAATATATTTTACATAGTCTTTTAGATGTTTGAAAATCTTTTCATGATGTGCAGTTATTAGCAAATCTCCAGAGACACTGCTGACAATTATTATAAGGGTAGGCAGATAAGCTGTCTCATCCTATATAGCATAGGATGCATTATCAGGGTCACTAATTTAGTGACCAGGTAATAAAATTGTATTTTCATCACAGAGTATTGTTGAGGTTTTATTGATTTCTTGGGGCCTTGAGTTACACATTTGTTCAAATTAGGATATAAACCGTAAGTCAGTAGCCATGATTACTATAAGAGCTCACTTAACAATGTGCAGTTGACACTGTTCATTGTGTGCATGTTGATATTAATGTAAATTTCCAGCTATACATAGGGTTGGCAAAACTACAAAGGTAAGAAACCAACATTTCTTTTAAAAGGATATTTTCACTGAGAAACCTGGCTCGCCTAATTGTTAGCAGTTCCACCCAGAATCTCACCTTCAAGATAACTGCATTTTAATGAGGTGGACTTTTCCTGAATTCAGCAGAGCTTTTTTAATTTGGTATGTATAAGGAATTGCCTGCACTAGGCGGCACATTTAATACCTTATAAGTTGTGTCTTTATAATCGACTCCGATGATATGGCAAATGATCAGTGCCATTGGTCCAATTCAGCAACTGCCTCTAATAAGTGTGGATGGTGTAAATGATGAGGACTATAGTTGATTTTATCTCACACTTTTGTAAAGCCCAGGGTGCAGAGGATGATTGCAGGAAAGATGTTCCAGGTTGCACACGTTAGAAGGTAGGTGGAGAAACTCTATGTAGGATTAATCTAGCGTCGATGGGAAATTTTACAATGGCAGCATTGGGCAGTGTCATGTGGCAGATTTTGTGAGAACTAGGAGGGGAGTGGGGTTCAGGATTTAAGAGTACGGACAGGAATAGTCATAGGCAGCAGGAAACAGGTCAACAAGGTGGAAGAGAGACACTAGGGAATGACAGTGTGCAGAGGAGTCCTGGGGTGTAGAAGAAATGGGAGATGGGTGCTGTGACTTGAGAAAATTGTGGCAGGGTGCTAGGTGTCATAATGGTGGGAGACTTGGTGGCCTTGTGGTAGAACTGGGTTGACTCTGGTAGGGTTTGGGAAGAAGGGAGGTTTCTGGGTGTAGGAATGCAGGGTGGGATTCTGTGGAGTACAGTGGATAAAAGCATCATATTAGGCGAAAGACACGGCTGTTCATTGTGTGAAGGGTGAGGAAGTTCGACAAGAGAATAAGCGCATGTCCAATTCAAGCTGAAGGGAGTACAGTAGTTGAGGAAATTATTAAAGGTATTTCTTGAGCAATATGTTGGTGAGCAGTGAGTTTGTTAAATAATACATGTTTCACTAGGCCACTGTTTGGAAATATTTAATCGAATCTCATTCCCTGACATGACCAATCGCGTGTCTTTCCACCAGTGGACACTGAGTCACATTGTGATTGGGTGTTGAGGTTTGGGGTTCTGGTACAACAGTGGGGCAGACAGAAAATCCCATCATTGTGTTACCAGTGTGCAAGGTTTGTCCCTGCAGCGACAGTATTTTAACCAGCAGTGAGAGAGGAAATATATTGTTTAATATCAATACCGATGGGTATTTATCTTGAGACATAACAGGTTTTGTCAGCATTAGAGAAAAAATCCCTTCCTGCACTCCCATTTTAAGACAACTGAAAACAAAGCTCCATTACCCAGAAATATTCCTGTGGAATATCCTCTTGCGCCAAGGCTCTCAAACTGTTCAGAATAAAGGGGAAAGCACACGCCATTCTTTCCATAATAATTGCCAAACATGGTATTATTCCACAGTGGTATCACAGCGATGATGAATCCAGCAATCCAGATGGCTACCAGTGTTGATAAAGTTTGCCGCTTGCCTGGCCTGTAATGAGTGAATGGGAAAACTATGCACATGTATTTCTCCAGCGTCATATATGTCAGTAGCATGACGGAAACCTCAGTGGAGAGCATGGCTAATGCACCAATGAGCTGACATTTCATGCTTTCCATCCACTGTTGGGCATTCTTGTTGTACACCCCAAAATACTTCATGTCGAAGGCACCAATGAAGAAGAGATATACTCCCATCAGGCAATCAGCACCTATGAAAGAAGCACACTGGTAAATTCAGAAACAAAGATTTATATTTATATTGCATTTATACAACCAATTAAGTGCTCTTAAAATATTGTTATTGTTACAATGTAGGAAATATGGCAGCCAATAAGAACATAAGAACATAAGAAATAGGAGCAGGAGTAGGCCATCTAGCCCCTCGAGCCTGCCCCGCCATTCAATAAGATAATGGCTGATCTGATAGTAGTTTAGTTCCACTTACCCGCCCACTCCCCATAACCCTTAATTCCCTTATTGATCAGAAATCTATCTACCTGTGACTTAAACATATTTAACGAGGTAGCCTCCACTGCTTCAATGGGCAGAGAATTCCAGAGATTCACTACCCTCTGAGAGAAGAAGTTCCTCCTCAACTCTGTTCTAAACTGACTCCACCTTATTTTGAGGCTGTGTCCTCTAGTTCTTGTTTCCTTTCTAAGTGGAAAGAATCTCTCTGCCTCTACCCTGTCTCGCCTCTTCATTATCTTATATGTCTCTATAAAATCTCCCCTCAGCCTTCTAAACTCCAACGAGTACAGGCCCAATCTATTCAATCTCTCCTCATAAGCTAACCCCCTCATCTCCGGTATCAACCTGGTGAACCTATGATGGACAGCAAGCTCCCACAAATAAATAACCAGACCATCTGTTTTGATTGCAGAAGAAATTTTCGTAAGGACATTGAGAGACAAAATCAAGATGGCATCGGAGCGTGCAGACTTCTTGCAAGCTGTCCCCTGCATGCCCACTAATTCTATCTTTTACTCTCATTCTTTGTTCTTAAAACTTAACTCTAATAATGTTACACTATATTCTGCACCTTCACCTTTTCTTCTTCCCTATGTACTCTATGAACAATATGTTTTGTCTGTATAGTGCATTAAAAAAAATTAGAATAGAAGAGAATAGAATCCCTACAGTACAGAAGGAGACCATTCGACCATCAAGCCCTAACCGACAACAATCCCACCCA
The DNA here is from genome assembly GCF_964213995.1 of Mustelus asterias. Taxonomy (NCBI): domain Eukaryota; kingdom Metazoa; phylum Chordata; class Chondrichthyes; order Carcharhiniformes; family Triakidae; genus Mustelus; species Mustelus asterias. The sequence continues at coordinate 141,060,145 of NC_135804.1, forward strand.
GGCCCTATCCCTGTAACCCCACGTATTTACGCTGCTGATCCCATTGACACTAAGGGGCAATTTAGCAAGGCCAATCCACCTAACCCGCACATCTTTGGACTGTGGAAGGAAAACGGAGCACCTGGAGGAAACCCACGCAGACACGGGGAGAATGTGCAAACTCCATACAGTCACCCGAGGCCCAATTCTTTTCATTGTATCCCAAGACATGTGACAAAAATAAATCAATTCAAATCGAAGAGTACTGTGGGATCTTTCACATCCACCTGAGGGAGTAATGTTGCATCTGAGTGGCACCT